>NC_056728.1:1973693138-1973767985 GCF_019279795.1 Protopterus annectens
ATTTATTATAAACAAAGGTAATACAATCAGTCAACCATTTGGCAAATGTTACTTTAGGGACTAATTTGCTAAATTTAGAATCCGAAAAGGACACAAACAGTTGTTCTGCTTTTCTAAAATTTCTTGTTCTGTGTAAGTAAAATCATAATTGTCAGTGAACATCTAATAGGTGTAACATATACTCTCTTTTATTTGAAAAAAATTGGAAAGAACACTGGCAGATTAATAGTTCGATTGATACTGGATTCTGACACCAACTTAGGAAGAAAGAAGGATCGGTTGTCAAGAATACTCTACCTTTAGGAAATGTCAAATAAGGAGGCTTAGAAGACAAGGCTTGCAATTGTGAAACTCTTATGGCAGAGTTAATAGCTACTCAAAAGATAGTCTTCCAGGTTAAAAATTTTAGATCAACTTTAGCTGAAGGTTCACATGGGGACTGGGTTAGAGCTTGCAAGACTATGTTTAAATCCCAAGGGGGAGTAGGATCTTTAACTAGGAGTCTAAGAAGAAATGTTCCTCTTAGAAAGGCTCTGTAAATTCTGGTGGACCCAAGAGATGAATTATTTACTCCTATATGAAACTTGGAAATGGCAGCTAACTGTACTTTAACAGTAGAAGAACTAGTTCATTCCTTGAAAATTGAGGCTAAAAATTCCAGAAGTTATTCAAATTATAAATCTTTTCCATTTGCTTTTGTAACGTTTCCTAGTGGATGCTTTGAGAGGATGATTAAAGAATCTGATGGACCATGGAGGAGACCATGGTCTGTCTAGCAATCAACAGAACTGGAAAAACCATCTAGTCAACTTTAGGCCTGGAATGCTTGGCAGAATCGAGTATGTTGGGTGAGACAAAAGGTCTAGAGTTGGATCCAGACTCCACAGAGGACAAAGAAGATGAGGCCAAAGAAAGAGAAACCGAATTTGATGAGGCCAAGAAGGGGGAATGAGGATTACAGTGCTCTTCAATTGAGATGTGTTTTGAAGAAATTTGGGGATTAGGGGTAACGGGGGATAGGCATAAAGGAGACTGGTGGGCCAACTGTGATGTAGAGCATCTGTCGGTAACTCTCCCATGGGAGGATGAGGGCAAAGAACCTACTACACTTGTTGTTGAGAGGGGGTGCAAAGAGGTCACCGCGTGTTACGCCCCATCGATGGAATAACTTCTCTGCTTCCTTCATGGTGAGAGACCACTTGTGAAGCATTAGAAAAGACCTGCTCAACTCATCCATAATCATGTTGGTTTTCCCTGGAATGTGAATTGCTTTCAGAAATCAATTAGATGAAACTACCCATTGCCATGCTCTCAAAGCTTCTCGAAACAGGGGCTAAGATTTGGTCCCCCCTTGTTTGTTGATGTACCAGACCACTGACATATTGTCTGTCTGAAATGCAATAGTCCTGGTAGGAAGAGTGTCTTGGATGGTCTGCAAAGCTAGGAAGACAGCTCCCATTTCCAGGTCATTGATATGCATGTTGATCTCCTCTGGGGACCATGTGCTTTGGACTGTCCTTCCCAAGAAGTGCACCCCGCTCAATCTGGTAGGTGTCCATGGTCACTATGGCCTTGGGATGAACTTTTTGTTTTTGACTGGAGTGTATCCACCATAGGAGATCATTTTTGTAAGCCTGAGTTATTTTTATCTGACTGGACAGGGGATGGTAAAGAATTAGAAGTTATGTACCTACCATAACGTTCCATGTTAGTTGTCTTCTCTCGCCTTCTTTCTTGCTGGATGGGTTCAAAGCCGATCCTTGGCTCCGACTCGGCACTTGCTTTAGCTCGAGAACTCCTTTTACCAGCTCGAGGCAACCCTATATCCCATGATGCAAGGCGGAACTACCTCAGATCTCGTTTGGTAGCTAACCTACCCTGCTAAGGACTAACCTAACATAATTAGGAAACCCAAGTTCATAATAAGAGTCCTCAAATGAAGGCTCAGGAGGAAACAACCTGATAGGAACTCTTCAAGATCTGTCCAGGCCAGGGGGAAGGAGGGAGGACGAGAAAGAAGGGCAGAGAAGACAACTAACATGGAACGTTATGGTAGGTACATAACTTCTAAATGTTAAGTTGTCAATCTCGCCTTCATTCTTGCTGGATGGGACCGCGTCCCTAGCACCTGTATCCCGGGTGGCTCAATGGAACAGACTCTTGAGAACTGTGGAACCAAAACTGGCCCTGTCTCTGGAGGCCAAGTCTAACTTGTAATGAGAGACAAAGGTATGAGGAGTGGCCCAAGTAGCTGCTGCACAAATGGTATCAATGGAAAGTCTATCCTGAAAGGCTGCAGAAGTGGATAGACTCCTGGTTGAGTGTGCTTTCGGTTTAGAAGGTAGTTGCTTGCCTCTGAGAGAGTACACATAGGAAATGGTGGAAGACAACCATCTGGATAAGGTCACTTTAGAAACTGGAAGACCCATCCTGTTTTCTGCATAGGAGACAAATAATTGGTCCGATTTCCTGAATTGTTTCGTTCTATGCAAATAGTACCTGAGCTGATGATGGACATCCAAAAAAATGAAGCTTTTGTTCAGCTCTGTCAGAATAGTTTGGGAAAAAGACTGGTAGGTCTATGGAATGGTTAATGTTGGTTTGAGACACAACCTTGGGGAGAAAGGACGGGTTCGTTCTTAAGGATACCCTGTCCTTATGAAAAACCAAGTAAGGGGAACGAATGCAGAGAGCTTGAATCTCGGAAACCCTTCTTGCTAAAGTGACAGCCAGTAAGAATATAGTTTTCCAGGTCAATAATTTCAAAGAACATGAAGCAGACGGTTCGAAGGGAGGTAGCATCAAGGATGCCAACATTAAATTTAGATCCCATTGTGGAGGAGGATGCTTTATTGGCGGCTTTAGGAGAAAAACTCCTCTCAGAAAGGCCTTGCATAATCTATGAGACATAATGTTATTATCATGCAAGCCAACATGATACTTGGAAATAGCAGCCAGTTGAACTTTAACTGTAGATGAAGAAGATCCTGAATGAAAAACTTCAGCCAGGAAATCTAAAACAGAATGCACAGGAGCAGTAAAGGGATCAATATTCCTGGAATTTGCCCAAATAGAAAAACGTTGCCACTTGCTAGCATAAACAGTTCTGGTGGACGACTTTAAAGAAGACACTAAGATGTCTCTGACTGAATCAGAGATCATCGGAAGCCTGGCTAGGGAAGAAAGTGGAGCAACCAAGCAGTGAGGTTGAGAGAATGAATGGCCCGGTGCTGCTGACCCGACTGGTGGATCAAGAGATCCGGAACTGGGTCCAGATGCCAGGGCTGCACCAGGAGGTGACGATGCAGAGACGGAAACCAAATTTGTCGAGGCCAGTAAGGGGCAATGAGAATCAACTTGGCCCTCAACATGGTGGCTTTCTGAATGACTTGTGGAATCAAGGGAAAGGGAGGAAAATCGTACAGAAGTCCCTGGGGCCAATCCTGGGTTAGAGAGTCTCTCAGGGGTTGGCCTGGTAGGGGAAAAAGGGTGAAAAAAATCGGGGCACTTGTTGTTTTGAGGTGTAGCAAAAAGATTGCAACAAGGTGTGCCCCACTTCAGAAAAATCTGATCCACTACAGATTGATTGAGAGACCACTCGTGAGGCATCAGAATGGATCTGCTCAGCCTGTCCGCCAAGAGGTTGGACCTGCCGGGGATGTGCGTTGCTATCAGAAACCGATGAGAGGAGATTGCCCATTGCCAAAGTCTGAGAGCTTCTCGACACAATGGATAGGACCTGGTCCCGCCCTGCTTGTTGATGTACCAGACCACGGACATGTTGTCCGTTTGTACTGCAATAGTCCCCGTGGGAAGAAAGTCGTTGAGGGCTTGCAACGTTAAAAGCACCGCTCTCATCTCCAGGACATTGATGTGCAGATGGTATTCTATGGGTTGCCACGTCCCGTCGACCATCCTGCCCTGATAATGCCCCCCCACCCGATCAGAGAGGCATCCGTAGTAACTGTGGCAACTGGAGGAGGGAGAACAAAGGGTCGGCCCTGATGAAGAAGAGGGGAAGATATCCACCAGCTCAGATGAGTTCTGCACGATTGTGTGACTAAGATTTCGTGTCTCATCGGAAGACTGTGGTACGACCACTGAGTGAATAACATCCACTGCAGAAGACGCATGTGGAAGTGAGCCAGTGGTAGAAGAACAATGGCCGCAGCCATAAGACCTAGAACCTTTAGTATCAATCTGGCTTTGACCTTGCTGCTCTGCAATAGAATTCGAACGAATTTTTGGATGTCCCGAATTCTTTGATCTGTTAGTCTGGCTAACATTTTGACGGTGTTTAATTCTGTGCCTATAAAGGTGATAGATTGGCAAGGCCGCAGAGAAGATTTTTCGAAATTTACGAAATCCCCAAACTCTTGCAAAGCTGCAGAGTGTAGTCTCTGGTCTGAAGAAGTTGACACCTGGTGGTGGCGGAGAGGAGCCAGTCGTCCAAATACGGAAACACCTGGAATCCTTGACGTCTCAGATGAGCTGTGACCACTGCCATGCATTTGGTAAACACTCTGGGGGCTGAAGTGAGGCCAAAGGGCAGGGCTCTGAATTGGTAATGACTGGTCCCTAGCTGAAAGCGGAGAAACCTTCTGGAGCGCCTGTGAATCTTTATGTGATAGTACGCGTCCTGAAGGTCTATAGAGCACATCCAGTTGTCCTTGCCCAGAAAGGGCAGAATGGACTGAAGCGTGACCATCCAGAATCTTACCTTTTTGACAAATCTGTTTAGACTGCTCAGGTCTAATATTGGTCTCCAATCTCCCGTCCTTTTGGGGACCAAAAAGAATCTTGATTAGACGCCGGATCCTACTTGGTCTGCCGGAACAGTCTGGACGGCTCTTTTTCCTAGGAGCTTTGAAACCTCCTGTTCTGCCAAATCCCTTTGACCGGGTGAGATGTCTGGAAGGGATTGTTGAGGTACGGGATACCTTTCGAAGGGGATTTTGTAACCCTCGGATATGATCGACTGTACCCACATATCTTGTGAGAGGGAATGCCAGGCTACTGGGTACAGCGAAATCCTTCCCGACTGCCTCCAAGGGTGGACAGTCGGGCAACACCTCAGGGGTGCTGAAAAGGCTTCTCAGGAAGAGACTCCCTGTTGCCCTGGTTCTGAGGACCCCCCCCTGCCTCTAGGGCGGCGTCTATTATTGTTACCCCCTCTGCCTCTGGGGGTAAACTGACCACGTGTGTCCGTGTAGCTCCTTGGGCTTTATGGAACCATATCTTCCCTCCCTTCTGACCCTGGGATATGGTCTAGAAGGGTGGAAAATGGACTCCAACGGCAGAAAGATTTACCGTCCTGCTCACACCTGGTCAAGGTATCCTTCACCTGAGGTCCGAACAAAGCCGAACCATCAAAGGGGGTATTGGTGAAGGACGCCTTAAAGGGGTCCGCAAAATTACAAAGCCGCATCCAGGCTTGGCGTCTAAGAGCCACACCTGTGCCTGCGGCCCTGCTCGCTCCATCGGCCGCATAGGATATGAGCCGCATGGAGGAGTTGGATAAGAAATTCAGGATTGCTAGCTGTGAGGCAATCTTTTCTTGAGCCCCAGCAGCAGAAGGATCCTGGACCACTTCACCCAGTTCCTTGAGAATATCTCTTTGAAGCCTGGTGAAGTGACAAAGGTAGTTCAGCGAACGCATAGCAAAGGTCGCTGAAGAAAACATCCGCTTTCCATACCTGTCCATGGTCCAAGAATCCTTGTTAGGAGGATGGACAGGTACTGAAGGATCCGCCAGTTCCTTCTTAGTGGCCGCCGCCACCACCATAGCATCCACAAAGACGCCCTTTGAAAGAAACTGTTTGTCCGTAGGGGCCGTAATAAACTTGGATGGTCTCCTGGGGACAGGTTCCACAGAATCTGGAGCTGCCCACGCCTTCCGAGCCACTACCTGCATAAGTGGGTCGAAAGGCGGAGACACCCAGGAGGTGGAGGGTCGGGATCCAAAAGCCTCCAGGTATACCGACTCATCCTCGGAGGGATCAATGGATGGCCAATTCCCCCTCTGTTTGAGGAGCTCAAGGATGTCTGAAAAGGAGACATCCTCAGAGGGGGATCGTGGGGAACCCTCCGACTCATCTAAGTTGATATCAGATGTAGTAGACTCAGGGGAGTCTGTGTGTTTCCTCTTACACGTCCTCTTCCGAGGGGGTTCACCTGCAGGATCAGGAGAAACTTCGGAAGAGGAGGAAATTCCCAATGGGGAAACCTGGGGCGATGGATCCCTGGGCCTGAGAGCAAGAGGCTGGCAAGAGGTGTCTACAGGCACCGAAGAGGGAGGAGCTAGAGGGATGGACCATTGACCTGGCTCAGGAGCCAGGACACTCCTCATCACCTCAAAGGCTCCCCTCCCTGGGAGACCGGAATATCCCCGTTCCGAGGACACAGGAATTCCCGGCTCCACTGAGAGGGAAGGCTCCGAGGCCAATGTCGGTGCCGAGCTTACCAAAGCCGAAGCCCCGAGAGGGAGAGCGGGGTCGGACAAGGGTCCGATGCCACTAGCCCCCTCGGAGCCGACAAGGGAAACTCGACGACCGGCTCCCTCCAAGGAAGGTCTCAAGGAGGAGATCGGAGCCGAAAATGATGGAGCCGAAGGATGTATCGGCTCAGGTGCCGAAACAGTCGCTGTCTCGAGAAGCTCCGGCTCCGAACTCTGGTGGGGAGTCGAAGGAGGAAGTTCAAGGGGTGAAGCAATAGCCGAAGTCTGTTGAGACGGGCTATGGAGCATTTGGGCCAGTGCCTGCGACTTCAACAGCCTGCTTACCACCCTCTCTAAATCGTGGTCAGACAGCCTGGAAGATCTCGAAGATCGGCTCCAATGGCTCCGCTCCAACAAAAGACGAGACCCCGGAGCCGAGTGGATACTCTCCAACGAAGGGGACCGAGATCTCTTTCGGGACAAAGTCATCGGAGCCGAAGTCCCCTGAATTCCAGATGGAGCCGAAGGTTTCTCGGCTCCGATGCTGGATAAGGTGTCGGCTCCAGCCGGAGCCGACAAGGCCACAGTAGACCGGGTGTCAGAACCAATCGGTGCCGAACCCACTAACTTGGAAGCAGAAAGATCGGCTCCAGCCGGAGCCGATCTCGGCTCCGACGGAACCGGAGCCACTGGAGGAGGCTTAGATACTGTAGCCTGAACCTTCGGTGGCTTAGAAGGTTTACTAGACCCTGTTTTAGAGGGAGAACCTTCTGGCTTAAGTAAGCCATGGAGGATCAATTTATTCCTCCTTTCCTGCAGGACTCTCTGGCTAAAAGAGTGACACAAAGCACAGGAGTCCTGCAGGTGCAAAGGCCCCAGGCAGTAAACACAAGAAGTGTGACCGTCTGTCAGAGACATTTTCTGACAGCACGAGTCACACTTCTTGAAGCCTGAGACCTTGCCTTCCTTTGACATAGTCCTAGAGGAAGAAAGCCACACACACCCCAACAAACACACAATTAATCCCCAAACACACAGACACACAGGTAGGGATTAACCAATGGGGTCTAGGCCTAACTTAAAACTGTTTTATAACTATGTAAAGAATTTAAAAGTTTTTAACTATAAGGGGAATAGGGTGGGCTGTAGAAATACTACACACTATGAAAGGGGGAAAAAGGAAGAAATAATTCCCTAACTAAGCTTTTTGACAAAAACTACTTACCTCAGCTGGCAAAGGAGACCTCTTTCGCTAAGCGGCAAACGAGATCTGAGGTAGTTCCGCCTTGCATCATGGGATATAGGGTTGCCTCGAGCTGGTAAAAGGAGTTCTCGAGCTAAAGCAAGTGCCGAATCGGAGCCGAGGATCGGCTCTGAACCCATCCAGCAAGAATGAAGGCGAGATTGACAACTTAACATTGGACCACTGACTTGCCAATGTCCACTGAAGAATTCTCATATGATACCTTGACAACAGTACTGGGATGATTGCTGCTGACATGGATCCCAAAGCTTGAAGGATTAATTGAGCTGAGAGAGAAGAGTTTTGGAATACCTTTCTGACCTGGAATTAAATAGCCTGAACTCTTGACAAAGGGAGAGATGCTGTTTGTGTAATCGTATTGAACAAGGCACCAATGAATTTCAATGTCTGTCTTGGTTCCAGATAACATTTGTTGTAACTGATTGAACTGACCAGATGGGACCATAACTGGAGTACATAATCTCGAGCTAGAATTAGTTAATGCCTGGTCAGAGCAGTTATGAGCCAGTTGTCTAGATATGGAATCACCCAGAATCCCTGCAGCCTCAAGTGAGCTGCTACTACTGCCATACAGTTGGTAAACACCTGGGGGCTGTCATGAGACCAAAGGGTAGAGATCTGAATAGGTAATGACTAGCTCCCAGCTGGAAGTATAGATATCTTCTGGATCGTGTGTTCATTTTGGTATGATAGTATGCATCCTGAAGATCTATCGAACACATCCAGTCAACCCTGCGCAGAAAAGGCCGAATGTCCTAAACCATGACCAACTGGAGCTTTGTGTACTGAACTGACTGATTTAGGTTGCTGAGATCCAAAATTGGTCTCCAGTCCCGTTTTCTTTGGGTCTAAAAAGAATCCTGAGTAAGTTCTGGACTCTTTCTTGTCTGGGGACCTCTTGGATGACTCTTTTTTCTAGCATCTTATTTCTAGTGCTCCTGTCTCCCTCTAACTGGATGGAACACATAGATTTTCTTTGAAACCAGTGAGGTGGATGAGAAGAAGGTACGATATAACATCTGGATATTATCCTCCATACCCATGAATCTTTTGCAATTTCTAACCAGGCTCTCTGGTGCATGGATAAACAACCCCTGACTGCCTCCAGGGATGGATAGTTGGACCTCCATTCAGGACTGCTGATAGTACCTGTCAGAAAAATCATCTCTAGATCCTTGATTTTTGTGGACCTCCTCTGCTGCGAGGCTGGCATCTTCCACAAGTGTTCCCCCACCTGCCCTGGGGTAATTGTCTCCATGTGGATCTTGGAAAGGAACCTGAGATTTCTTGAACCACATTTTTTCAACCACCTTGTTGATTCCTAGAAAAGGTTTGTTGAGGGGTCGAAAAATGCACACCCACAGCAGAAAGGGTTTTACCTTCCTGTTCACACCTAGAGAGTGTCTTTTCCCTTGTGACCAAACAAAGAACCTTTCTTCAAAGGCAGCACTGATGAAGGAAGCTTTGAAGGGTTCCATGAAGTCACACAAGGACATCCAGGCATGCCTTCTGATGGAAATACCTGAACCTGCTACCCGTGAGGTACCATCTACTGTGTGGGAGATAAGATTCATGGACAAAGTGGCAACAGACTGAAGGGCAGCTAACTGTGAGGCAATAGTGCTGTCTACCTCAGAGAATATGCTCTCAGATAGGGATTTGGAAAGTTCTTTAATCAAATCCCCCTGGAGCCTTATGAAGGTGACCAAACAGTTCAGTGACCGGATGGCAAAGGTCGCTGAAGCATAAAAAGGCTTCCCAAATCTGTCCAACTCCCTAGACTCCCTGTTAGAGAAGTGGACAGAGCAATGTTGCTAGTTCCTTCTTTTTGGCTGTCGCTACAACCACGGCATCAACCAGTACTTCCTTGCTGCAAAAGGTTCTATCCTTAGGTGGTGCCAGGATCCTGTCTGGTCTCCTGGGGATTGGTTCAGTTGCATCAGGTTCCTTCGTTACCCACCAAGAAAACAAATCAATGAGCTCAGGCAGGTGGAGTACCCCCAGGAAGCAGACGGATCAGCACCAAAAGTCTACAGGAATACTGACTCCTCTTGGGAAGGATTGCTGGGAGACCAACCACTCAGGTCACTCCACAGCAAGTACAAGTATGACTCAGTCATTGTCCATGCAGGTGTGAATGACCTGAGACGTACCTCCCTGGACTACATGAAAAGAGACATAAAGGAGCTCTCAGATTATGTAGCCCAGGCTGGTATGACCCTGACCCTGAGCAGTATCCTACCTTCACCGAGAATGATGCCACAATACAGAGACAAAATGATCAGTTTTAATAATTGGCTTAATTTCAGGTGTCATTCTAAGGGGATCCAATGTCTGTTTGCCTGGAATGACATGCTTGACAAGCCACGCTGCTTTGCAAGGGATGGCTTGCACCTGTCACCCCTGGGTTTCAGGATATTGGCAAAGGCTCTTGCCACCCCCATAGTGCCTTTTTTAGACAAGGCTCAAATTCTAAACCCACTGCCCTAGAAAACAATAATGGAAAAAAACTAAGGGTAATGCTGCTCAATGCCAGAAGTCTAAATCTCAAGATGCATGCCCTCGAAGCCCTCCTCAGTATGGAGAACATTGATGTCTGTGCTGTGACTGAAACCTGGTTCAAGGCTCCTGAGAGCACCCCGGCACTATCAGGTTTTACCTCATATCATGCGTTCCGCCCCAAAACCTGGACCGTACCACAAAGGAGGGTGTATCCATATTCATCAAGGATACCCACACCTCCAGGCTGGTGGCAACTCACGAAGCATCAGAGACCATTCAGGTGCAATTAACCATAGGCAAAACTGCTCTACAGTTTGTAGCATGTTACAGGCCACCATCTCAAACTCAGGAACCCCACACAGCCTTCCTGAAGACACTGGAGAGTATAAATGTCTCTCCAAACACCATCATATTGGGTGACTTCAACTACCCAAACATAGACTGGGAACATTACTCAAGTCCCAATACCCTAGCCCAAAGGTTCCTGGAGTTCCACTTCTCCTCCATCTCTTTTACTTCTGTTACCTTCTATTTTATTTCTCCACTACATAAGACTTACCACTCTACTATCCTTCACCTCCAGATTGTAATACTCTGACTGCCGGAAGTTTATATAAGTAACTAATCTACTTACTTCATTGTCTTTGAATGTCTTTTCTCTCTTTTACTTTCTTAAAATGTTAGATAATGCAAAATAAGTTGTGCATTTTTTGATTACAAGAATGTTGTGTGCATTTGTTGTGCAAGTGTGAATTTTGTGTGCAATTTTTTTTTAATCCTATATTATAATTCCATATACTGTATATTCCCTCCTTATTTTTTTATGTTGCTCTTTTTTTGCATCCTATGTAATTGTTTTTATGTCTATGTGGAGCTTTTCTCCCTGGGCCTCTGCTGAAAATGGAAATATATCCAGTTAGACTAGCCCTGTTAACAAATGTAAAATAAATAAATAAATGCTATGGAACAACTTGTCACCATTCCCACAAGAGGTGAAAATATACTAGACCTGATCATCACAACCATGGGGACAAAATGCTCCACACCGGAAGTATATCCCTCATTGGTGAGATCAGACCATAAACTAATCTCACTGGAGATCCACATCCCGCCCCCACCCCCAACAAAAAAGACCACAGTGAAGAACTTCTCAAAAGCTAACTTCACACTTCTTAAGACTGGTGTGGTATCCTTCAAGGCCCTTGAGCCATTGGAAACCACAACCCATGCTGCTGAATCCCTTACAAATGCTTTCTACGAGCACCTCCAGGATTGCATGGATCAAGCAATCCCAAATAAAATCAAGACCCTTTCCACCAAAGGCAAGCGCCCGATCTGGTGGACCCCAGCCATAAACAAACTTTACAACAAGAGGAGAAAGCTACTACAAGATAGAGCAAAATCCCTAAAAGGGAAGACATCTCTGATCAATACTAGTAAAAAACTACGATCACTCATAAAATCATCCAAGGCCAACTTTGAGAGAAAAATCGCCAAGGACTCAAAAGACAATCATAAGGCCTTCTTTAGCTATGTTAGAAATCTGGGTGGAAACTCCCAGATATGCTCAGAATTAGTCCAAAATGATACAAAAATCACTGAACCCACAGACATTGCAAACATACTGGCAGACAGGTTCAGTGAAAATTTCTCCCTCCCCCCGAAAAGGAGAAATATCTTTCCCAGCAGAGTGTAGCCTCCCAATCATCTCAAATGCCCAGGTGAGAGCTGCTCTCTCTAAAGCTAAAACACAGCATCAATGGGACCGGATGGTGTCCCCGGCTGTGTGCTACACAAACTCAATGAGGAACTAAACCCACACATAAGGCTGCTGTTTAATCTTAGCCTTACCACAGGATACGCACCAAAGAGTGGCATACGGCAACTGTGGTCGCACTCCACAAAGGCGGTGCTTCTACGGACCCTGGTAATTACTGCCCATAAGCTTAACAAGCCTGGTCTGCAAAGCTATGGAGAGGATCATAATGGAACTCATAAATAAAGACATAGGGGACCTACAGACATTGGATCCTACCCAATTCGGCTTTGTCAAGGGCAGATCATGCCTCTTGAACTTGGTCGACTTTTTTGAAACAGTCACCAAGGCCATTGATGAGGGTAAGGCAGTTCACACAGCCTACCTTGACCTTGTAAAAGCTTTCGACACAATACCCCACTCGGGTATCATAGAAAAGCTCACCAGCTTAAATGTAAACCCATATGTCACAAGATGGGTTGCAAACTGGCTCAAGGACAGAACCCACAGGGTTAGAGTTGCTGGTGCAATGTCAGATTCCAAGCCGGTCACAAGCGGTGTCCCACAGGGCCCCCTCTTGTTTGGCATCTACTTTTCAGAAGTGCAGGCAAACATAGGAGGATTGTGGCTGACAAAGTTTGCAGATGACTGCAAACTGGGCGCCATAGTTGAAAATCCAACAGACACAGATATCCTTCAGAGAGGTCTCATAGAAATGGATAACTGGTGCCAGAGCCATGGCCTTAAGCTAAACGCCAAAAATGTATAGTCATACCCTTTGGTAAAAACAAGGTAACCCCAAGTTACCACATAAGTGGCAATCCATTAAGCACAGAAGAGGTTATCAGGGACCTGGGGACCCAAGTTGACAGTAACCTTTCTTTTGACACTCACATTGCCAAAGTGGTTAGGAGGACCTTCTACATTGCCCACCTGATTATGAAGGGATTCACATCCAGATCAAGGGAGGTCATTGTTCCCCTGTACTCTTCACTTATCAGACCAATGATTGAGTACAATGCCCCATTCGGAATGTATCTTACCCGACACCTGCAGCAATTGGAAAGACCCCAAAAGTTCCTCACCAAAAGGATAAAGCGGTTCAAAAATATGCCATATGCTGCCCGACTGAAGAAACTCCAGCTCTATTCAGTCGCATACCATCTGTTCAGAGGTGACCTGTGCCTGACATACAAGGCCATGTCCAACCCGGAATTAATGGACATGCTCCACCTCAAAAAATCCAAATCCACCAGATCCACAAGAGCAAGAGACTTAAACCTCAACATGGATATAAATAGGACATGCTGGAGGGACAGATTCATCACCCAGAGACTCCCTATGCTGTGGAACAGAATCCCGGTCCATGTGAGACAGAGCACCTCGCTGGCTCTGTTCAAGAGGAATCTTGACCAGTGGATGGGAGATCGTAGGTTTACCCCAGGGATCATCTCTGTATCACTGCTGGACAGAGGCACGGCAAACTAATGGGTATAGTATTCTTCAACCTAAGGGGTGGAGAAAGCCACATAACTCTGGCTAGGCTTATAAATGCCCTAGGGCAGATAGCCTAGTATGAACCTATGAACCTATGAACCTTTGCTTTAGGAGTTCCAGAATGTCTCGAAATGAGATGTTATCGGGTGGTGATCTTTGGGACCCTTCCCCTCAACAAAGTTGGTATCTTCTGTGACAGACTCTTAAGGAGAGTCCAGGTGCCTCCTTTTGCACTTTTTCTTCCTGGAAACTTCTTTAGTGGGATGTTCCGGAAAAGTGTTGAAAGAACCCGGTATACCCTGTTGGATATCCTGGTGACCAACTTGGGCTGGCTGTCCCACTGGTAAGGATGATTGAGGCTTAGGATGCATAGATGAATGGGCTAGGGTGGTTGGAACCTAATAGGGTGGAGAAGTATGAACTCTAGGGATAGAGAAAGCTCTCTTCACTACCTCAAATGCCAAATGCCTTGGAGAGAAAGAAAGCAACGGCTCCAAAAACACGCTTATGGGCCATAAGCTCCTTCCAATCCAAAGGCACAGCACTTAAAGAGGGAGGCAGAGCTGAGCTTTCTAATGCCAAGGCTCTGAGGGGAAGAGACAATTAGACAGTTTCAGAGTTGACATCAACACCTCGGATCTGGCCCCGATGCTACAGCTCCGAGTCATCTAGCTCTGAGTGCCTTGGAGCCAGTCCACTCACAGATGCCACCGGAGTCGAAGATACCAGTATCTTTGTATCTGATGTAAATGACTCCAGAATCTTTGGATCTGATTACTCCAATACAGAGGTCGATGAGAGAAGGAGCTAATGGGGGGGGGGGGGTTACTAATAAGGGTCTCTAGAACCGATGAGGTCAGAGCTAGGAGAAGCCCTATTTGTATCTGTGACGAGAAGAACTTCCTCATCATCCTATCCATGTCAACTTCAGTCAGGCATTTGGAAGAATGGGTCAAAGATGCTGCCGAAGACGATCGATGCCTCGAAGACCGTTTCAAGAAGGGGGAAGGAAAAGGCAACTGGATCAGGGGCCAAGAGTAGTGATCAGATCTGGTTAGATATTTCTGTACTAGTCTTCAGATCCAATGAGCTTGGATATGAAGTCTTAGAAAGTTTCAAAGGAGGTTTGAAACCCAGAGATGAGGAAGTGGTTGGTTTTGGGGGGAAAATTCCCAGAATCCTTTTTCTCTTGTTTTTTAGGGGTGTGAGTCCCAGATGTTACTGATGTTACTGATGTAGATGTAAGTTTAGAGGGGACCAAACCTCTAAGTATTAATTTTTTTTCTTTTCTATCTATAAGGGCCCTAGTGTTAAAGGCCTTACATATATCACAACTGGCATCAAGATGTGATGGGCCTAGGCAAGGCATGCATTTGGAATGCATGTCTGACAAGGGAATCTTGTGGCCACAAGCCATACATTTCTTGAAACCTAAGGGTTTCTCAAACATTACTCCAAGATGAAAAGAAAAAAAGGAAGAAAAGATTTTTTTAAGGAAGGAAAAAAGATATAAAAATATAAAATAAAAATATACCAACAATGCTAACTACAGAAATACAAGAAGTACAAAAAAATACAAGTGATGTTAATAAAGAGTACACAGGTACGTAAGAAATTTGACTAGGAAAATAGGAAGAAGAGCAATAAGAACTACAAAAGTTATAAAAAGAAAAAAATATAGATATATTAACAGAAACACATTCAGTACCCAAACCATTAGAAACCTCAAGAGCAAAGCAGTGACCATGCCCGTATGTTAAGGTGGTAAACGAGATCTGAGGTACATTAGGGACTAGGGAATTATGAGAAAAGGAAGAGCTTGAGAGTGTTCAGTGATCCATGAGTTGGTAGAAGTGGATGAGTTGGATCCAAACCAAAGAGTTGAGAAACAAATGAAAATTGACCACATCAGATGGAGCATTGATGAAAGAAGACTTAAAGTACTCCACAAAATTGCATAAGCACAACACCAGACATGTCTCCTGATTGCTATGTTGGAACCTAATGCCTATGAGGTACCCTGTGCAGCATGGGAAATCAGCCTCATGGACATGTTAGATATTGACTGAGGGGTAGCCCATTGTGAATAAATCTTATTCTGGTCCTCCACAGACAGGGACATGGAAAGAAATTTGGAGAGCTCAATAACTCAGTGACCACAGGGCGAAGGTCGCAAAAGCATAGACACACTTTCCAAATATGTCCAAATCATTAGACTCCCTGTTAGAAGGTGGACAGATGAGCTGTGATCTACAAACTCTTTTGTAGTGGCTACTGCTACAGCCATGGCATCCACTGGGCTCCCCTTGCTCCAGTGTCTTCTGTCCTTTGGGGAGGCTAAAATCTATCTAGTCACTTATGGATAGGCTCCACAGTATCCAGCTCCTTAAATGAACAGCATGAGACAAGGTTTATCAGGTCATCAGCTAGAAGGGGTCACACAAGAAATAGCTGGACCAAATCCAAAAGCCTCCACCTGGGAAGGGGGGCAGAAGACTATTCACCTTTTTGCTTTAGAAGTTCCAGTATTTCTCAAAAGAAGATATCCTCAGGTGGAGATCTGGGGAACCCTTCCCCCTCATCGAAGTCAGTCTCCTCAGTGAGAGATTCCTGAGAGGAATCCAAATGTCTCCTTTTACACATCCTTTTCCAAGGGACCCCATCAAAAGGATGGTCTGGTGAGGTATTGGAAGTAACAGGGGAGTCCCGAGGAGCAGACTGGAGGTTTATTCGGGCAGGCTGTCCTGGTGGGATAGAGGTGAGAGACTCAGAACTCACACCTGATGGTAGAACAGAAATAGGATCAGAAGATGGCAAGGATGGACTTTTCCTCGGCAGACAGAAATCCCTCCCCACTACCTCAAAGGCAGAGATTCTAAGAGAAACAGAAGTCAGCAGCACTGGAGCCAAAGTCCCCTGAACCAATGAGCCCTGAATCCCCACCAAAGCACTGTCCCAAGGAGAGAGTCAGACCTGAGCTGTCCAGCACCAAAGCAACTTAGAGGGAAGGAAGACTTCAATAACTTCAAAGTTGATCTCAACTCCCAGAGCCGGTGCTGATGCTTTGGCTCCAAGAGTCTTCCTAAGCATCATAACCGAGTGACTCAGGAACATGGTTGGAATCAAAGCATGACCTGTATTCAGATCCGATGAAGACACCCTCAAGGATCTTGGATCTGAGGGCTCTGAAACCAAAAGATGGATTGGAGGAGATATCAGTTGAAGGTCAGTGGAAAGCATGCTCATGGGTCAAATGGGAGATGGAGACGGGATAACCTCCATCTAGATCTGAGCTCTGAGGATCTTCCTCATCATCCTATCCACCTCTGCTTCAGAAAAGTTTCTGGAGGACGTACAGAAAGTGCTGGTAGATGGTGGCCTGGAATGTTTCCTCAGAATCTCCTAGAAAAAAAGGCAAGAAGAGTCGAAGAGAAGCTGGCTCCGGTGAGTACTGCAATGACCAAATCTGAAGTGATCTAGGGTTCGAGGACATGGAATCTGAGGGTGTCAGATCTGACTTTTTTTGAAATTTTTACAGGAGGTTTGGAAGTCGGAGCCACTGTTGATTAATGGTCCACAGACCTCTACTTAGGGTCCTTATCCTTCACAGCAGATTCAGGCTTCCTGTTTTCAGACATCTTGGAGAGGTTTGAGCTCCAGTAGCTAAAGAAGATGAAGTAGATGGAAGAAGACCCTTTAGCACTAGTTTATTTTTCTGGTCACTTACACCCCTGACATTAAAACCCACACAGACAGAGCAATCATTATTTAAATAGGCAGTGTGCAAACAGTAAACACACTCCCTGGGAGCATCTGAATGGGAATCTTATGCCCACAGAAACTGAATTTTTTTTTTAAAGTCAGTTTATCCATCATTTTGAGAAGATAAAGGAGATAATAGAAGCTTTCAAAATAAATAGCGAAAGTTTTTTTTATTTTTAATTACAGGAAAGGAAGTTCCAACAATAGCCCAAAGAAATACCCTCTAGAGGTTTGGAAAATGATGAAAATATAAGAAAAGATACAAGAGTACTCAGCGGACTACCCAAACTACAAAAGGGTAGGAAAAAGAACTGCCTGATGGACAGTACCCAAAAACTCTTTTGTCTAGCAGCTTTTGAATCTGCAGAGTTGCTACCTCCTACTAACTGAGTGGAACACTGGGGAGACATTTTCTTTTAATTGAGGAAAATTGTAAAAAGATATTGAAATATCCTCTGAATACTATTCTTTGCATGCACATATCCTTTGTGATGGCGGCCCAGGCTTTTGGCTGCAAAGACAAGTTCCACCCAACTGTCTCCAGATAAGAACAGTCAGGCAATCCTTCAGAAGCGCTGAAAGGATCTAGCCAAGAAAGAATCTCTGAAGCCCTCCTTCTGTGAACCCCCTCTACCACATGGGTGGCATCTTCCATTATTATTTCCCCCCTCTGCCTCCAGGAGAAAAATCCCTGCATGAGTCCTGAAAAGGTCCTTGAGATTTCCAGAACCACATCTTCTTACCACTGCACTGATTGCTAGAAAAACAGATCCCCATGGCAGACAAGGTCTTTCCATCGTGTTCACAGCAGGAAAGTATCTCTTTAATGGTGGGCCAGATAGAGAGGATCCATCAAAAGCAGCACGAATGAATGACACTTTGATGGGCTCCACAAAATCACACAATTGCATCCAGGTATGTCTCCTAATAGCTATGTCTGAACCTGTAGCCCATGAGAACCCCTCAGCTGCAGGTGAGATTAGCCTCATGGACATGTTCAAGATGGTCAGTAGGCTGGCCAGTCTAGAGGGAAAAAAAACTTCTCTTCTTCCATTGACATGGACCCAGGGGGAGAGTTAGAGAGTTCCTTGAATAAATCCCTCTGTAATCTAGTAAAGTGTGCCAAATATTTTGACTGTAAGGCAAAAGTCACTGAGGTGTAAACTCACTTCCCATACCTATCCAATCCCCTAGATTTTCTATTAGGAGGCTGGATAGAGGAGCCCTATTTAGCCAGCTCCTATTTAGTGGCTGCCACAACAACCATGGCATCTAAAGGGATTCCCTTACTCCAAAACTGACTGTCTTTAGGTGCTCCAAGAATCTTAACTGGGCATCATGAGATTGGTTCTATGGTATCTGGTTCCTTCTATGCCCAGCAGGAGAAAATATTTATAAGCTCATCTGCCAGGCGGTAACCTAAGATGTAGATGGACCACACATGAAGGCATCTAGGAACACAGATGCTTCTTGGAAAAGAGTTTTGGATGACCAACCACCTTTTTAGCACAAGATTTCTAAGATGTCTCTGAAGGATATGTCTTCTGGCAGAGACCCAGGGGACCCTTCTCCTTCATCAAAATCAGTGTCTTCAGTCAAAGATTCTTGAAGGGAATCTAAGAGCCTCCTTTTGCACAACCTCTTCCAGGGGACTTCTTCAGTGGAGTGTTCTGGAGAGGTATTGGAAGAAGTGGGGAGTTTCCTAACTGGAACTGCCTGGAAGCTCATACAGGCTTGGCTGCTCCTGTGTAGTAGGGTGAAGAGACTCAGAAACAGGATCCAAAGGGGGAACAGAGATCTTATCCAAACAGGTAAGAGTCAAAACAGCTCTCAAATGGGAGAAACCCTCTCCACCACCTTGAAGGCCAAGGGACCAGGAGAACCCGAAGTCAATTTAACCAGAACCGAAGCTCTCAGATCAGACAAACTTTAGCCTCCCCCCATCCTCCACTCTGAGGGAAGAGTCAGAGCAGAGTTGTCAAGCAGCAAGGCTCCAAAAGCTTGAGAGTTGAAGTCTTTCCCTCTGATCTGATGCAGACTGTTTGGATCTGAGATACGTCCTGCTCAAGGGGGATTGGAGCCATATGGATCAGGGAAGTAGTCAGAGTCGAGGTAAAGGTATCTTCGATCTGATGGTACAACTCTTGGAGGTCTTGAATTTAACAGCTCTGAAACAGAAGGTCAGATCAGGCAAGGGGAAACTATAGTATGTGCGGGAGGTTTAGGACTCACAGATATGATGGAGAATGGAGATGGTAAGACCCCCACCTAGAACTGTGTTCTGAAAAATTTTCTCATTATGTTGTCCACCTCTGCCTAAGAAAGACTTAGGGAGGATCTGATTGAAGAAGAAGTAGAAGATGGAGGAGGTCACAAAGACTTTCTTGGTTTCTCTTACATGAAGGAAGACCTCAGCCTTGGTGACACTGGCTGTGGAGAAAAATGAGGGCTTTGGAGCCAAAGAGACCTTCATATTGAAAGTGCAGGATCTGAGGGTTTTGGCTCTGAACATTTGGAGATTTTAGTTGGCAGTTCCGATGTTGGAGCAGATTTGGGAGACCTGACAAGAAAGAGCTTTCTATGCTCCCTGGGATCCGTAGACTTGGATTTCTGTGAGGGAGTTTGAGCCCCTGGAGTAGAAGCAAGAAGAAGTAGCAGAAGCATAAATAAGGCCCTAAAGCACCAATATGTTACAACAGTCACTGATAGCCCAAGCATTAAACACTGCACAAATAGCACATGGAGTACCCAAGTGAGAGGGGCCTAAACAATAACCACACTCCCTGTGGGCATCAGAGTTGGGTATTTTGTGGTCACAGGAAGTGGACTTCTTAAACCCAGTAGGTTTTTCAGCCATGTTGAAAAACTCACCAAGCATAGCAAACAAGTCGAAGAAAGATATTCTTTTTCTTTTTTTTTATATAGAAGAGGAAGAAAAAATTACACCAACAATGGTATTAAGATTACCTTATTGAAAGTAAAGTTCAGAAAAAAAATACTAGTGAAGGTAAAAGAGAATATCAAAGCATGGTAAGAAAAGGTTAGCAGAAATATAATAAATTTACCGGGTAAACAAAGGTAGCTATATAATGAAATAAGTAAAGAAATTTAGTTAAATTAGAAGTTATGTACTTACCATAACTTAGCATCTGTGTTCTCCATTTTTATTCTTCCTCAAAGATACATTTGGATCCAACTCGGCTGCATACCAAAGACTTCTGATCCAAGTCTTGAGCTCATCCCTCTACCCATAAAGCTCTATCCTCTCCCTAACTCCTCAGACTGAGTTTGCTGCCTAGTCTCCCAAATTTAAGGAAGAGACAGAAGAAGATATAAAAACAGGCTAGAGCTTAAACCTGAAACTAATAAGTTCCAATATCATCGACCAGGTACCTCTAGGACAGACAAGGCTGGGGGATGATTGGGAGGGAATGTAAGGAAAATGGACAACACAGATGCCAAGTTATGGTAAGTGCATAACTTCTAAATCTGATTTCCCTTTCCATTCTTCCTCACAGATGGGACAGAATCCCCAGCTATGTAGCGCTTGGGAGGCCCTCATAGAAGGACATGCCAGATCACTGCCAAACCAAAGGAACCCATGTGCCTGCTGCACAAATTGAATCCAAAGGTAGTTTGGTTTGGAAAGCGGTGGAGGTCAACATAGCTCTAGTCGAATGGCCTTGAATTTTACCTGGCAGTTGCTTATGCTGAGAGTTATGTGCTTAAGTAATGATGTCTGAAAGCCATTTAGATAAAGTGACTCTTGAAACTGGTACCCCTTTTCTAGTGTCTGAGAATAAGACAAATAATTGGTCAGATTTTCTAAACTCCTTTGTCCTATGTAAATAGAAGCATAACTGCCTATGGACATCCAATTGGTGA
This sequence comes from Protopterus annectens, assembly GCF_019279795.1. Lineage (NCBI taxonomy): Eukaryota > Metazoa > Chordata > Ceratodontiformes > Protopteridae > Protopterus > Protopterus annectens. The sequence goes on from NC_056728.1 coordinate 1,973,714,241, forward strand.
AGCTTATATTCTGCCTTGCTGCCATAGTGGGGAAAAAGACAGGAATGGACTGATTCAAGTTAGACTCAGAACATATTTTGAGCAGAAAAAAAGGATTTGTTATAAGAGAGACTCTGTCTTTGTGGAAAAGTAAATAAGGAGGGAAACAGACAGAGCTTGTAGTTCTGAAACCCTCCTAGCTGAAGTAATGGCTATCAAAAAGATTGTCTTCCATGTAAGGAACTATAGTGGGCAAAAGGAAGCTGGCTCAAATGGAGGGAAAATTAAAGTAGTCAGTAGCAAATTTAAATCCTAGGAAGGTGGTGGTTTTCTTACTGGAGGTCTTAATAAGAATATACCCCTCAGAAAGGCTTTGCATAACTTGTGAGACATTATTTTCAATCCCATTTCTCCTACATGGCACTTAGATATGGCAGCTAATTGTACTCGTATAGTAGCTGCAGCTGCACCTTGACTGAAAATCTCTCCTAAAAAATCTAAAATTGCGGTCACAGGGGCTGTGATGGGGTCTATGTGATACTTGGAAGCCCAACAGGAAAACCTTTTCCATTTGTTAGCATACAGTTTTCTAGTTGCAGTCTTATGAGATGGAAGCCTGGCTAAGATGGGAAGTGGAGCAACCAAGCTTATATGGAGAGATGGAGCATTCCCGACTGATAGGTCAGAAGATCCAGCACTGGTCCAGTATCCAAGGCTCCTCTTGAAGATGGAGCCATAGGAAAGGGAACCGGATTTGACGAAGCAAGTACAGAGCAATGAGAATTAGTTTGCGACTCAACAATATGGATTTCTGTAGAACTTTGGGTACTAATGGAAACTGGGGAAAGGCATAAAGAAGTTCCTGGGGCCAATCATGAACAAGTGCATCCCTTGCTGACTCCCCCAGAGGAGGGATTAGGGCAAGGTAGTTGCTGCATTTGTAGTTCATGGATGTGGCAAAGAGGTCATAGCAAGGCTGGCCTCACTTACGAAAAATTCAGTTCGCAATTTTCTGTTTCAGGGACCACTCATGAGGCATAAGAATTGCCTAGCTTAATTTGTTTGCTACCACATTGGATTTCCCCGGAATGTGTGTTGCAGTTAAAAAACATTGAGAAGAAATTGCCCATTGCCATACTCTTTGAGCCTCTCGACACAGAGGGTAAGATCTGGATCCTCCCTGTTTGTGGATGCACCACACCACGGACATATTGTCTGTCTGTATCGCAATCATACCTGTAGGAAGAGAGCTCTGGAATGCTTACAATGCCAGAAGCACTGCTCTCATTTCTAGTACATTGATGTGCAAGTGGTATTTGTGACCCTGCCATGTCCCTTGGACAGTCTGTCCCAGATAATGCCCCCCCACCCTATCTGAGAGGTATCCGTGGTCACTGTAGCTATTGGATGGGGGAGAAATAAATGGTCTGCCTATCGTTACCTGCATAGACTGAAGCCACCTTTGTTGGTCCTTCTTGCAGGTGCATGTAATGAGGATCTTGTGTGACATGAGTAACTCCTGCATGGATCATTTAGCAAAGAGTAGCCACTGTAATACTCTCATGTGTAGACGTGCCAGTGGAAAAAGAAGTTATGTCTTACCATAACATTCCATCTGTGTTGCTCATCTTCTTTGATTCATCCCTGATGGGTTCGGTTTCGAGCCCTCAGAACCAAGTCAGCCTTTTTACCAAGCTTGCATCCAGCCAAAAAAACTCTCGAGCTAAGTTTTTACCCAGAATGCCCATTTCCCTGTTATCTTAGATCGAGTTTACTAGAGAAAGAGAAGTAAAGACGAGGCCACTTCTGAGCAAATTCCCTAGGACACCACTTGGACGCAAAGCATCCCCCAGGAGCCTTTGGAGGGGGAAGGAGGGTGGGAAGTGATGAATGAAAGAAGATGAACAACACAGATGGAACATTATGGTAAGACATAACTTCTTTATCTGATGCTGTGGAGTGAGCTTTAAATTTTGGCATAGGTTCATTACTGAGGGAGTAGATGAAACGTATGCAGTCCCTTAGCCATTCTGATAATGTAACCTTGGAAACAGTATCTCCCATTCTGGACCCAGGAAAAAAGATGAAAAGCTGCTCAGATTTACGGATAGGTTTGGTCCTGTCTAGGTAAAATCTCAGTTGCCTATGTATGTCCAAGAAGTGAAGGCAGTACTTTCCTCTACTGGCAAAATTCGGAAAGAACACTGGTAGGTCAATGATCTGATTTATGGAGAATTCAAAAACAACTTTGGGAAGGAAGGATGGATTTGTCTGAAGTGATACTCTGTCTTTGTGAAAGGCCAGATATGGCCTCTTGATACTCAATGCCTGCAGCTCCGAGACACTTCTGACAGATGAGATGGCTACCAAGAACAAATATTTCCAAAACAAGAAGTTGAGGTCACACTTCGCACCAGGTTCAAAAGGGTTTTGAGTCAAAGACTGAAGGACTAAACTGAGGTTCCATGGTTCCACAGGCTGTCTGACAGGAGACCTGATATGAGTGGTCCCCCTTGAGGAAGGCCTTGCATAGGAGCAATGAAATAAGGGAGTTGCCATCTTTACCATTGTGGAAATTAGAAATTACTGCTAGGTGTACTCGTACGGTAGAGACAGAGGCTCCATTATCAAAAAACGTAGCCAAGTAATGAAGCACAGCAGTTACTGGAGCTGAATACAGGTCTAGCATGTTATTCTTGGACTAGAAGGAGAACCTTTTCCATTTATCCTGATATAATCCTCTGGTGGATGACTTATGAGATGCCAAAATGATGCCTCAAACAGGCGAGGAGAGATTAGCTTACCTGGAGACTAATGGAAGTCGAGAAGCCACGTTGTCTGCTTGAAACTGGAAAAGATTTGGGTGGCTCAGCCCTTGGGGGTGAGTAATCAGATCTGGTAGAGGGTCCAGAATCCACGGCATGTATACAAGGTGAACCCGAAGGAAGGGAAACCAAACTTGTCAAGGCCAGAATGGAGCAATGAGGATCACCTTGCATCTCAACTGAAGAGCTTTCTTTAGAAATTGTGGAATCAGGGGACTGGGAGGATAAGCGTAAAGAAGTCCCGTGGGCCAATAATGGATTAGAGCATCCCTCAGGGACTCCCCCCCGGGAGAAGTAGGGCAAAACAGCTGCTGCACTTGCTGTTTGATAGGGAGGTGAAAAGATTGCAGCAAGGCTGGCCCTAGTGGCTGAAAATTTCAGTAGCCACCTCAAGATTGAGGGACCACTCATGAGGCAGGAGGATGCATCTGCTCAGTTTGTCCGCAATTACATTGGAGCTCCCCAGGATATGTGTTGCTGTCAGAAAGCGGTTGGAAGCTATTGCCCACTGCCAAATTCTCATGGCTTCTCGACATAGGGGTGGGACTTGGTTCCTCCTTGCTTGTTGATATACCAGACCACTGACATATTGTCTGACTGAAATGCAATTTTCCTGGAAGGGAGAGTCAAATGAAAGGCCTGCAACGCTACCAGCACTGCTCTCAGTTCCAGAACACTGATATACAGGTGGGCCTCTGAGGTGGACCATGTGCTTTTGACTGTCTTTCCCTGGAAATGGCCCCCCCACCCGATCAGGGAAGCATCTGTGTTCACAGTGGCTCTGGGCTGAGTGGATTGAAATGGGCGACTCCAAAGTTCTACGTCTGGCCTCATCCACCAAAGGAGGTCCTGTTTGCAGTAGTTGGTTATTCGAATCTGATAACAGAGGGGCTGATAGTTTGGGAACCACTGACAAAGAAGGAGCCATTGCAGGATCCACATATGTAGCTTTGCTAGCGGCACTATTTGAATTGAAGCTGCCATAGAGCCTAGAGCCTGAAAAACTTCCCTTGCTGAAAATAGAAGTTATGTTCTTACCATAACGTTCCATGTTAGTTGTCTTCTTCTCGCCTTCTTCTTGCTGGATGGGTTCGGAGCCGACCTCGGCTCCGACTCGGCCACTCTAAAGCTCGAGAGTTGGTTCCACCGGCTCGAGGCTCCCCTTATATCCCACAATGCTAGGCGATAGTTACCTCAGATCTCGTTTGTAAGATAACCCCAGCTTATAACAGAAACAGTATAACTGTAAAAAACAGAATCCACCTCTAACAACAGGAAGAAGAAGGGTGACCTACATTCTGAAACAAGAAATATGCATAATAGCATATAGTTAAGAAAGAGGTGGTAGAAAGAGAGGTCACGATCACAACTCCTCTAGGTCTGTCCAGGCCAGGGGGAAGGAGGGTGGGACCCAAGAAGAAGGCGAGAAGAAGACAACTAACATGGAACGTTATGGTAAGAACATAACTTCTATATGTTAAGTTGTCTATCTCGCCTTCATTCTTGCTGGATGGGACCGCGTCCCTAGCACCTTGTCCCGGGTGGCCTAACGGAACAGACTCCTGAGAACAGTGGAACCAAAATTAGCTCTATGCCTAGAAGCTAAATCCAACTTATAATGGGAAATAAAAGTGTGAGGAGTAGCCCAAGTAGCCGCTGCACAAATGGTGTCAATAGGCAGTCTGTCTTGGAAGGCTAGAGAAGTAGCCAAAGCTCTGGTGGAATGGGCTTTAGGCTTATTAGGCAGTTTTGGTGTCTAATCTCATAAACAAGGGTAATCAGAGATGTTAGCCATCTGGATAAAGATACCTTTGAAACTGGAAGTCCCTTTCTGCTTTCCGCATAGGAGACAAACAGCTGATCAGATTTTCTGAATTGTTTCGTCCTGTCCAAGTAGTACCTTAATTGACGATGAACATCCAGACAGTGTAATTTTGTTCAGACCTATTTGAATACTCCGGGAAAAAAACAGGGAGGTCAATGCATTGGTTTAGATTTGATGTTGAAACCACCTTAGGCAAAAAGGACGGGTTAGTTCGTAAGGAAACTCTGTCCTTATGGAACACAAGGTAAGGAGAACGACAACTGAGTGCTTGAAGTTCTGAAATTCTTCTAGCTGATGTGATAGCCACCAGAAAGAGAGTTTTCCATGATAATAACTTTAAGGAACATGAAGCTGCAGGTTCGAAAGGGGAAAGAATCAAAGAAGCAAGAAAATCGAGGACTAGTTGGATGGAAGCGGTGAAAGGATCTACGTCCTTTCCTTGTGCCCAATATGAAAATCGTTTCCACTTACTCAAATAAATCTTTCGAGTGGAAGATTTATGGGAAGCTATCAAAATATCTCTAACAGAGTGAGATAATTGAGGAAGCCTGGCTACGGTTGGAAGTGGAGGAACCAAGCAGTGAGGTTCAGAGAGGGGAGGGAGCGATGAAACTGACCCGACTGATGGATCAAAAGATCTGGAACTAGGTCCAGATTCCACGGTCGCTCCACAAGAAATCGATGCAGAAAGGGGAACCACACTTGTCGAGGCCAGTAAGGAGCAATGAGGATCAATGAGGCCTTCTGAGCGATAGCTTTCTGTACTACTTGAGAGATCAGTGGGAAAGGAGGAAATGCATACAGAAGTCCCCGGGGCCAAACTTGGACTAGCGCGTCCCTGCTGGGTTGGCCTGGTAAGGGGAATAGAGTGAAGTATTCTCTGCACTTGCTGTTTTGGGGAGTAGCAAAAAGATCGCAGCAAGGCTGACCCCACTTGAGAAAAATCTCTCTCACTACAGAGTCTTTCAGAGACCACTCGTGAGGCATGAGAATAGCTCTGCTCAACTTGTCCGCAATGTGATTGGACTTCCCCGGGATGTGCGTTGCTATCAGAAAACGCTGAGAAGAAATCGCCCATTGCCACAGTCTGAGTGCTTCTCGACACAGGGGGTATGATCTGGTTCCGCCTTGTTTGTTGATGTACCACACTACAGACATATTGTCTGTCTGGATTGCAATCGTTCCCAAGGGAAGAGAGTGTTGAAGGGCTTGCAACGCTAAAAGCACTGCTCTCATCTCCAGAACATTTATGTGCAAGTGGCATTCGTTTGGTTGCCATGTGCCCTGGACTGTCCTGCCCTGATAATGCCCCCACCCGATCAGGGAGGCATCCGTTGTCAGAGTAGCAACCGGAGGAGGTGGAACAAATGGTCTCCCCAACAGGAGCTGGGGGGAAGACATCCACCACATGAGATGCTTTTGCACGCTTGCGTGATCATAATGGTGTGAGACATTGGAAGTTCCTGGTATGACCATTGAGAAAAGAGCATCCACTGAAGGATCCGCATGTGGTATCTGGCCAATGGAAGGAGGGTATGGCGCTGCCATGATTCCCAACACCTTTAGAACTAACCTGGCTTTGGCTCTGTTGTTGTTGAGAAGTAGTGATACCAATTTTTGAATGTCTGATATCCTTTGGTTCGTTAGTGTTGCAGACATGTTTACAGTATCTAATTTTGCGCCTATGTAGGTAATAGTACGACAAGGCGACAAAACAGACTTTTCGCAATTTATTGAGATACCCAGTCTTTGACAGACGCAAAAAGTGTAATCTCTGGCCATCAGAAGGAGATGCTTGGTGGGAGCTGTGAGGAGCCAGTCGTCCAAATATGGAAACACCTGGAATCCTTGTCGTCTCAGGTGAGAAGCTACCACTGCCATGCATTTGGTAAACACCCGGGGGGCAGTGGTGAGACCAAAGGGCAGGGCCCTGAATTGAAAATGACTGGTTCCCAGCCTGAAGCGGAGGAATCTTCTGGAGCGTCTGTTCATTTTTATGTGATAGTACGCGTCCTGAAGGTCTATAGAGCACATCCAGTTTCCTTTTCCCAATAGGGGAAGAATGGATTGCAGCGTGACCATCCGAAATCTTGTTTTCTTGACTGATCTGTTCAAGATACTGAGATCCAAAATTGGTCTCCAGTCCCCTGTTTTCTTTGGAACTAAAAGAACCTTGAGTAGATTCCGGATCCTAGTTGGTCTGCTGGCACTGGCTGAATAGCTCTTTTTGCAAGCAGTTTTGAAATTTCCAAAGCTGCAAGATCCCTTTGAGCGGGTGGAACATCTGGAAGGGATTTTTTTGACTGATTTGGAAAACGAAGAAAGGGAATAGAATAACCTTCGGAAATGATGGACTGTACCCATTTGTCTTGTGTCAAGGATAGCCAGGCTTCTGGGTACAGTGACAATCTTCCCCCGACTGCCTCCGAAGATGGGCAGTCGGGCAACACCTCAGGGATGCTGAAAGGGCTTCTCGGAGAACGCGTTTCTCGATTGCCCTGGTTCTGCGGACCCCTCTGCCTCTAGGGCGACGTCTACCATTGTTGTTCCCCTCTGCCTCTGGCGGGAACCGACTCTGTCGTCAGGCGAAGTCCCTTGGGATTGTTTACGGAACCACATCTTTCCCCTTCTGGCCTTTGGGGTAAGGCCTAGAAGGAGTAGAAAACGGACTCCGACGGCAGAAAGGGTCTTGCCATCAGTCTCGCACCTAGTCAGGGTTTCTTTCACTTGTGGACCAAAAAGAGATGATCCATCAAAGGGGAGTTCGTGAAAGACGTCTTGAAAGGTTCCGCAAAATTGCATAGCCGCATCCAGGCGTGCCTACGTAAGGCTACCCCTGTTCCTGCTGCTCTGCTCGCTCCATCGGCCGCATAAGAGAGGAGGCATGGAGGAGTTGGAAATAGAATTAGGATAGCCAGCTGCGTGTTCATTTTCTCTTGGAAACCCGCAGCTGTAGGGTCCTTCAGCATTTCACTCGCTTCTTTGATCAAGTCTCTTTGAAGACGAGTGAAATGGCACAGGTAATTCAGCGAACGCATAGTAAATGTCGCTGAGGAGAACATCCGCTTCCCGTACCTATCCATGGACCTAGATTCCTTGTTAGGTGGATGGACAGGCACTGAAGGATCAGCCAGTTCCTTCTTTGTGGCGGCAGCAACCACCATAGCATCCACAGAGACTCCTTTTGATAAAAATTCCTTGTCTGATGGAGCTGTGATGAATTTGGAGGGTCTCCTGGGAGTGGGGTCCACTGAATCAGGAGCCGTCCATGCCTTTCTTGCAACCACCTGCATGAGGGGGTCGAAGGGGACACCCAGGAGGTGGAAGGGCGAGAGCCAAACGCCTCAAGATACACAGATTCGTCCTCCGAAGGGTTGAGGGCTGGCCAATTTCCCCTCTGTTTAAGGATCTCCAGAATGTCTGCAAATGAGACATCTTCAGAAGGGGAACGGGGAACCCTCAGAATCATCCAGATCTGTGTCCGACGTGATAGACTCAGGTGAGTCAATGTGCTTCCTCTTGCACTTCCTCTTCCGAGGGGCTCTTCTGCCAAATCAGGAGAGGCCTCGAAGAGGATGAAATCCCAAAGGGAGCTCCTGAGGAGTTGGCTCTCTGCGGTCAGGGATGAGGGAGTGAGTCGACTTACCCTGAGGCAGCATAGAGGGAGGGGCTGACGGAGCCGACTGTGGAGTAGAGCCAGGCTCTAACACACTCCGCATGACCTCGAAAGCACCCCTGTCAGGCAGAGCCAGAGGTCCCCGCTCCGAGCAGCTAAGGATCCCCTCGGCACCGACAGTGATGGCTCCGAGGCGATGTCGGAGCAGAACTCACCAGCGCGAAGCACCGAGAGGGAGGGGTCGGACAAGGGTCCGATGCCACTCACCCCTCGAGCCGACGAGGAAGTCCGGCGCCGAGATTCCTCCATGGAAGAAAACGGAGCCGGGACGGGCCGAAGACAATTGTCTCGGCTCGAGGTAACCACAGTCTCGGTTCCGACGACCCGGCTCCGAGCTCAAAAGAGTCGAAGGAGGAAGGAGTTGATGGACGGGACAGGCACCGACTGATGAGTCGGGCTCTGAAGCATCTGGGCTAGTGCCTCAGACTTGAGTAGTCGACTCACCACCCTCTGAAGGTCATGATCGGACAACCTCGATGACCTAGAGGAATGAGACCTTTGGCTCCGTTCAGACAGCAGGGGAGATCCTGGAGCCGAATGAACGGAGCCAAGAGAAGGTGACCTAGACCTCTTTCTGGTTGCGGCTCAAGATATTGTCGGAGCCGACACGGGTACTCGATAACCTCGGCTCCGGCCGAGCGAAGCCACAGAAACTGTGGACTGAGTCTTATCGGCTCCAGCCAGAGCCGATAAAGGCAAAGGTTGAACAACCTGAGGTCTCGGCTCAGAAACCGGAGCCGAAGACCTCGATGCCTTGGAGGGCTTCCCTGTTGAGACAGACAGGGAATCCTCAGGCTTCAACAAGCCTCTCAATATGAGCTTGTTTTTCCTTTCCTGCAGGACCCTGGGGCTGAAGCCATGGCAGACAGCACAGGAGTCCTGCAGGTGCAAAGGCCCCAGACAATAGACACAAGAAGTGTGAGCGTCTGTCAGAGACATTTTCTGACAGCACACATCACACTTCTTGAATCCGGAGACCTTTGCTTCTTTAGACATAGCCTAACTGGTGAACACAAACACACACTCAAACACACCAGTTATACCCTGTCAGAAAAAATTACTTTAGTAAAATTACTAAAAAATAAAGTACAATAAACAGTAGCTTAAACTACACAGACACTCCCTAGGGAAGGGAAGGCCCAAGGCCCAAGGGAAGAACTAAAGTTCTTTTAAGAAAAAAACGGGAAAAAATTAGGTCGGGGATAAAGTTCAATGAACTACACTAATTTGACAATAATTAAACTAAAAAAGGGGGAAACAGAGTAACTTTTAATAGAAAAAGCTTAAACTCACCAGGAACCGGTAGAACAACCAACCTCGAAGCTGTAGCGGCAAACGAGATCTGAGGTAACTATCGCCTAGCATTGTGGGATATAAGGGGAGCCTCGAGCCAGTGGAACCAACTCTCGAGCTTTAGAGTGGCCGAGTCGGAGCCGAGGTCGGCTCCGAACCCATCCAGCAAGAATGAAGGCGAGATAGACAACTTAACATCGTTTGTTTGGGAGAGTATCACTCAGAGCTGGAGCCTCAATTGGTGGAGTCTGTGAACTGGCAGTAATACTAGACAGAACAGCAGGGCACGAATTGATAATGACTGGCACCTTGCCGGAAGTGAAGCAGACTCCAGGAGCATTTATCCATCTTGATGTGGTTAACTGCATTCCAGAGATCTATTGAGCACATCCAATTGCCTTCTCTTAAAAAGGGGAGAATGGACAGAACTCTGACCATCCAGAATTTGGTTTGGGTAACAGACTTGTTTAAGCTGCTGAGATCCAAAATCATTCTCCAGTCCCCTGTCTTTTCTGGCACCAAAATGAATCTTGAGTAAAATCCAGATCCAAGTTGGTCTGGTGGGACTGGTTAGATTATTCTTTTTTGAGACAGCTTTATTATCTCTGAAGTTGCTTCTCCCCTTTGACTGGGTGGAATGTCAGGAAGATTTTTTGGAAGGTTTGGTTGACAAGAAAGGGGAATGGTGTAACCTCTGGTGATGATATTCTGCATCCAGTGATCGGTGGTAATAGATTGCCAGGCAGCTTGGTGCAGAGAGAAATGACCCTTGACTGCTTCCAGAGGTAAGCAATCCAGCTGCTCCTCAGGAGCACCGGTAAGGCTGTCCAGAGAAGGAATCCCTGGAGTCTTGGTTACGAGGACCCCCTCTGCCTCTGTAGGAGCATCTTCCAGAATTATTACCTCTTCTGCCCCTGGGGGTATCATCACCATGTGCAGCACGGAAAGGACCCTGAGATTTTTTTGTGCCACATTTTCCCACTCCTCTAATTCCTGGAGAAAGTATGTTGAGGATTGGAAAATTGTAGCCAACGGCAAACAGGGTCTTTCCATCTTGCTCACATCTGGCTAGCGTGTCCTTCACTTTGGAGCCAAAAAGGGCCGAACCTTTGATGGGAGCATTCAAAAAGGAAGACTTGAAGAAGTCTGTGAGGTCAAAAATGCGCATCCAGGCATGACACCTCATGACAATGCCCAAACCCGCTGCTCTAGCCACCCCTTCAGTCACAAGTGAAAGCAACCTCATGGACAAGTTGGATATTGATTCCAGGGTCGCGAGCTGCAGGCCACCTTGTCCCTGACCTCATCAGACAACTGTCCTCCGAGCATCACAGAGAATTCTGAGATCAAGTCCCTCTGGAGCCTTGTAAAATGTGCCAAATAGTTCAGGGACCATATAGCAAAGATCCCTGATGCAAAAACTTGCTTCCCAAGTCTGTCCACTGCCTGGGACTCCCTGTTGGGTGAGTGCATGGCGGGACTTTCCTCAGCCAAGTCCTTTTTCGTGGCCGCTGCCACCACCAGAACTTTGACTGGTAACCCTTTGGAACAATGCATGTTCTCCTCGGGAGGGAAAAGAATTTTGTCTGATCTCAGAAGGATCACCTCAGTGGACTCAGGGTTCTTCCAAGTGTGCTGCATGACGAGCTGGATGAGCTCATTGGCAGGCAGGCTCACTCAAGAGGTAGAAGGCCGGGCACAGAAAGCCTGCAGGAACATGAACACAGATGAAGGGTTGGAGGACTTCCAGTCACCTATCTGCTTAAGCATTTCCAGGATGTCACTGAAGGAAACATCATCAGGAGGTTACCGAGGGAACCTTCACCATCATCGTAATCCATGTCTTCAGTTAAGGACTCTGCGGGTGACTCCATGTGCTTCCTCTTGCACATCCTCTTTCGAGGGGGCTCCTCAGTGGGGGTCTATGAGGAAGACTCGGAAGAGTGGGTACCCTGAACAGGGGTGTCTTGTGGCTTCTCTGCCCAGTGCCCTGGGGGGGTTGTATGTGGCAGCTATAACTCAGGGGGTGAAAACTGGGGTTCTGACATCAAAGGAGTGCTTCCAGAAGAGAGAGCCCTCTCCATTGCGTGGAAGGAAGGTCCGCCCGAAGAGGGATGGGAGCCCGGATCCAAGAAAGACAACCTCGGGATCGGGGTCACACCCCACTCCGATGAACCCGCCTCCACGGATGGAGACTCAAGCAGGATTGGTGCAGAAGTGGCTATCAGCACTGAGGATGGAATGGAGGAGAAAGACGGCTCTGTGCCCCTGGCTGAAGCACCCTTCTCCCAATCGCCAGATTGAGGAAAGACTGGTTCCACAGGAACTGAAGACCAAAGGGACAAACTCGGAGCCAGCGTGAGGTGCACTCTAATCATGGAGGTGATGGGTTCCAAGAAGGATGTCGGAGCAGAAGGCTTCAGAACCAAGATGGTAGAAGGAGGAGTGTAAGATGGAGTCAGTGGATAAACCAAACCACGTCCTGCAGGTGGATGGGTCTTAGATAGTGTGGGTAGCCCCTGGCTAACAACAGCTGGTCCACAAAGGAGGTTTGTAACCCGTAGATGAGGAAGTGATTGGTTTTGGGGGGAAAATTCCCAGAATCCTTTTTCTCTTGTTTTTTAGGGGTTTGAGTCCCAGATGTTACTGATGTTACTGATGTAGATGTAAGTTTAGAGGGTACCAAACCTCTAAGTATTAATTTGTTTTACTTTTCTATCTGTAAGAGCCCTAGGGTTAAAGGCCTTACATATATCACAACTGGCATCAAGATGTGATGGGCCTAGGCAAGGCATGCATTTGGAATGCATGTCTGACAATGGAATCTTGTGGCCACAAGCCATACATTTCTTGAAACTTGAGGGTTTCTCAAACATTACTCCAAGATGAAAAGAAAAAAAAGAAAAAAAAGATTTTTTTAAGGAAGAAAAAAAGATATAAAAATATAAAATAAAAATATACCAACAATGGTAACTACAGAAGTACAAGAAGTATGAAAAAATACAAGTGAGGTTAATAAAGAGTACACAAGTACGTAAGAAATTTGACTGGAAAAAAAGGAAGAAGAGCAATAAGAACTGCAAAAGTTATAAAAAGAAAAAAATATAGAGATATATTAACAGAAACACATTCAGTACCCAAACCATTAGAAACCTCAAGAGCAAAGCAGTGACCATGCCCGTATGTTAAGGTGGCAAATGAGATCTGAGGTACGTTAGGGACTATGGAATTATGAGAAAGGGAAGAGCTTGAGAGTGTTCAGTGATCCACGAGTTGGTAGAAGTGGATGAGTTGGATCCAAGCCGAAGAGTAAAGAAACAAATGAAAATTGACAACATCAGATGGAGCATTGATGAAAGAAGACTTAAAGTACTCCACAAAATTGCATAAGCACAACCAGACATGTCTCCTGATGGCTATGTTGGAACCTAATGCCTATGAGGTACCCTGTGCAGCATGGGAAATCAGCCTCATGGACATGTTAGATCCTGACTGAGGGGTAGCCCATTGTGAATAAATCTTATTCTGGTTCTCCACAGACAAGGACATGGAAAGAAATTTGGAGAGCTCAATAACTCAGTGACCACAGGGCTAAAACCGCTAAAGCATAGTCACTTTCCAAATATGTCCAGATCATTAGACTCCCTGTTAGAAGGTGGACAGATGAGGTCTGCTGTACAAACTCTTTTGTAGTGGCTACTGCCACAACCATGGCATCCACTGGGCTCCCCTTGCTCCAGTGTCTTCTGTCCTTTGGGGAGGCTAAAAATCTATCCAGTCGCTTATGGATAGGCTCCATAGTATCCAGCTCCTTACATGAACAGCATGAGACAAGGTTTATGAGGTCATCAGCTAGAAGGGGTCACACAAGACATAGCTGGACCAAATCCAAAAGCCTATGCCTGGGAAGGGGGGGGGGTAGAAGACTATTCACCTTTTTGCTTTAGAAGTTCCAGTATTTCTCCAAAGAAGATATCCTCAGGTGGAGATCTAGAGAACCCTTCCCCCTCATCGAAGTCAGTCTCCTCAGTGAGAGATTCCTGAGAGGAATCCAAATGGCTCCTTTTACACATCCTTTTCCAAGGGACCCCATCAATAGGATGGTCTGCTGAGGTATTGGCAGTAACAGGGGAGTCCCGAGGAGCAGACTGGAGGTTTATTCGGGCAGGCTGTCCTGGTGGATAGAGGTGAGAGACTCAGAACTCACAACTGATGGTGGAACAGAAATAGGATCAGAAGGTGGCACGGATGGACTTTTCCTCGGCAGACAGAAAGCCCTCTCCACTACCTCAAAGGCAGAGATTCTAAGAGAAACAGAAGTCAACAGCACTGGAGCCAAAGTCCCCTGAACCAATGAGCCCTGAATCCCCACCAAAGCACTGTTCCAAGGAGAGAGTCAGACCTGAGCTGTCCAGCACCAAAGCAACTTAGAGGGAAGGAAGACTTCAATAACTTCAAAGTTGATCTCAACTTCCAGAGCCGGTGCTGATGCTTTGGCTCCAAGAGTCTTCCTAAGCATCATAACCGAGTGACTCAGGAACATGGTTGGAATCAAAGCATGACCTGTATTCAGATCCGATGAAGACACCCTCAAGGATCTTGGATCTGAGGGCTCTGAAACCAAAAGATGGATTGGAGGAGATATCAGTTGAAGGTCAGTGGAAAGCATGCTCATGGGTCAAATGGGAGATGGAGACGGGATAACCTCCATCTAGATCTGAGCTCTGAGGATCTTCCTCATCATCCTATCCACCTCTGCTTCAGAAAAGTTTCTGGAGGACGTACAGAAAGTGCTGGTAGATGGTGGCCTGGAATGTTTCCTCAGAATCTCCTAGAAAAAAAGGCAAGCAGAGCCGAAGAGAAGCTGGCTCCGGCGAGTACTGCACTGACCAAATCTGAAGTGATCTAGGGTTTGAGGACGTGGAATCTGAGGGTGTCAGATCTGAATTTTTTTTAAATTTTTACAGGAGGTTTGGAGGTCGGAGCCACTGTTGATTAATGGTCCACAGACCTCTTCTTAGGGTCCTTATCCTTCACAGCAGATTCAGGCTTCCTGTTTTCAGACATCTTGGAGAGGTTTGAGCTCCAGTAACTAAAGAAGATGAAGTAGATGGAAGAAGACCCTTTAGCACTAGTTTATGTTTCGGGTCACTAAGACCCCTGACATTAAAACCCACACAGACAGAGCAATCATTATTTAAATAAGCAATGCCCAAACAGTAAATACACTCCCTGGGGGCATCTGAATGGGAATCTTATGCCCACAGGAACTGCATTTTTTTTTTTTAAAAGTCAGTTTATCCATCATTTGGAGAAGATAAAGGAGATAATAGAAGCTTTCAAAATAAATAGCGAAAGTTTTTTTTATTTTTAATTACAGGAAAGGAAGTTCCAACAATAGTCCAAAGAAATACCCTCTAGAGGTTAGGAAAATTATGATAATATAAAAAAGATACAAGAGTACTCAGCGGACTACCCAAACAAAAAAGGGTAGGAAAAAGAACTGCCTGGTGGACAGTACCCAAAAACTCTTTTGTCTAGCAGCTTTTGAATCTCCAGAGTTGCTACCTCCTACTGACTGAGTGGAACATTGGGAAGATGTTTTCTTTTAATTGAGGAAAATTGTAAAAAGAGATTGAAATATCCTCTGAATACTATTCTTTGCACCCACATATCCCTCGTGATGGCTGCCCAGGCTTTTGGCTGCAAAGACAAGTGCCACCCAACTATCTCCAGATAAGAACAGTCAGGCAATCCTTCAAGCTCACTGAAAGGATCTATCCAAGAAAGAATCTCTGAAGCCCTCCTTCTGTGGACCCCCTCTGCCACATGGGTGGCATCTTCCATTATTATTTCCCCCTCTGCCTCCAGGAGAAAAATCCCTGCATGAGTCCTGAAAAGGTCCTTGAGATTTCCAGAACCACATCTTCTTACCACTGCACTGATTGCTAGAAAAACAGATCCCCATGGCAGACAAGGTCTTTCCATCCTATTCACAGCAGGAAAGTATCTATTTAATGATGGGGCCAAATAGAGAGGATCCATCAAAAGCAGCACTAATGAATGACACTTTGATGGGCTCCACAAAATCACACAATTGCATCCAGGTATGTCTCCTAATAGCTATGTCTGAACCTGTAGCCCATGAGATCGCCTCAGCTTCAGGTGAGATTAGCCTCATGGACACGTTCAAGACTGATTGTAGGCTGGCCAGTCTAGAGAGAAAAAAACTTCTCTTCTTCCATTGACATGGAACCAGGGGGAGAGTTAGAGAGTTCCTTGAATAAATCCCTCTGTAATCTAGTAAAGTGTGCCAAATATTTTGACTGTAAGTCAAAGGTCACTGAGGTGTAAACTCACTTCCCATACCTGTCCAATGCCCTAGATTTTCTATTAGGAGGCTGGACAGAGGAGCCCTATTTAGCCAGCTCCTATTTAGTGGCTGCCACAACAACCATGGCATCTAAAGGGATTCCCTTACTCCAAAACTGCATGCCTTTAGGTGCTGAAAGAATCTTACCTGGGCATCATGGGATTGGTTCTATGGTATCTGGCTCCTTCTATGCCCAGCAGGAGAAAATATTTATAAGCTCATCTGCCAGGCGGTAACCTAAGACATAGATGGACCAGACATGAAGGCATCTAGGAACACAGATTCCTCTTGGAAAAGAGTTTTGGATGACCAACCACCTTTTTGGCACAAGATTTCTAAGATGTCTCTGAAGGAGACGTCTTATGGTTGAGACCCAGGGGACCCTTCTCCTTCATCAAAATCAGTGTCTTCAGTCAAAGATTCTTGAAAGGAATCTAAGTGCCTCCTTTTGCACAACCTCTTCCAGGGGACGTCTTCAGTGGAGTGTTCTGGAGAGGTATTGGAAGAAGTGGGGAGTTTCCTAACTGGAACTGCCTGGAAGTTCATACAGGCTTGGCTGCTCCTGTGCAGTAGGGTGAAGACTCAGAAACAGGATCCGAAGTGGGAACAGAGATCTGATCCAAACAGGTAAGAGTTGAAACAGCTCTCAAATGGGAGAAACCCTCTCCACCACCTTGAAGTCCAAGGCACCAGGAGAACCCGAAATCAATTTAACCAGAGCCGAAGCTCTCAGATCAGACAAACTTTGGCCTCCCCCGATCCTCCGCTTTGAGGGAAGAGTCAGAGCAGAGTTGTCAAGCACCAAGGCTCCGAAAGCTTCAGAGTTGAAGTCTTTCCCTCTGATCTGATGCAGACTGTTTGGATCTGAGATACGTTCTGCTCAAGGGGGATTGGAGCCATATGGATCAGGGAAGTAGTCAGAGTCGAGGCAAAGGTATCTTCGGATCTGATGGTACAACTCTTTGAGGTCTTGAATTTAATGGCTCCGAAACAGAAGGTCAGATCAGGCAAGGAGAAACTATAGTATATGGGGGAGGTTAAGGACTCACAGATCTGATAGGGAATGGAGATGGTAAGACCCCCATCTGAATCTGTGTTCTGAGAAATTTTCTCATTATGTTGTCCACCTCTGCCTAAGAAAGACTTCGGGAGGATCTGATTGAAGAAGAAGTAGAAAAAGAGGAGGTCGCAAAGACTTTCTTGGTTTCTCTTACATGAAGGAAGACCTCAGCCTTGGTGACACTGGCTGTAGAGAAAAATGAAGGCTTTGGAGCCAAAGAGACCTTCACATTGAAAGTGCAGGATCTGAGGGTCTTGGCTCTGAAGATTTGGAGATTTTAGTTGGCAGTTCCGATGTTGGAGCAGATTTGGGAGACCTGGCAAGAAAGAGCTTTCTATGCTCCCTGGGATCCAGAGACTTGGATTTCTGTGAGGGGTTTTGAGCCCCTGGAGTAGAAGCAAGAAGAAGTAGCAGAAGCAGGAATAACGCCCTTAAGCACCAATATGTTACAATGGTCACTGATAGCTCAAGCATTAAAGCCTGCACAAATAGCACATGGAGTACTCCAGTGAGAGGGGCCTAAACAATAACCACACTCCCTGTGGGCATCGCAGTTGGGTATTTTGTGGCCACAGGAAGTGGACTTCTTAAGCCCAGTAGGTTTTTCAGCCATGTTGAAAAACTCACCAAGCATGGCAAACAAGTTGAAGAAAGAGATTCCTTTTCTTTTTTTTTTTTTTTTATATAGTAGAGGAAGAAAAAAATTACACCAACAATGGTATTAAGATTACCTTATTGAAAGTAAAGTTCAGAAAAAAAATACTAGTGAAGGTAAAAGAGAATACCAAAGCATGGTAAGAAAAGGTTAGCAGAGATATAATAAATTTACCGGGTAAACAAAGGAAGCTATATAATTAAATAAGTAAAGAAATTTAGTTAAATTAGAAGTTATGTACTTACCATAACTTAGCATCTGTATTCTCCATTTTTATTCTTCCTCAAAGATACATTTGGATCCAACTCGGCTGCATACCAAAGACTTCTGATCCAAGTCTTGAGCTCATCCCTCTACCCATAAAGCTCTATCCTCTCCCTACCTCCTCAGATTGAGTTTGCTGCCTAGTCTCCCAAATTTAAGGAAGAAATAGAAGAAGATATAAAAACAGGCTAGGGCTTAAACCTGAAACTAATAAGTTCCAATATCATCGACCAGGTACCTCTAGGACAGACAAGGCTGGGGGATGATTGGGAGGGAATGTAAGGAAAATGGACAACACAGATGCCAAGTTATGGTAAGTGCATAACTTCTAAATCTGATTTCCCTTTCCATTCTTCCTCACAGATGGGACAGAATCCCCAGCTACATAGCGCTTGGGAGGCCCTCATAGAAGGACATGCTGGAGCACTCACAAACCAAAGGAACCCATGTGGCTGCTGCACAAATTGAATCCAATGGTAGTCTGGCTTGGAAAGCTGTGGAGGTCAACATAGCTCTAGTCGAATGGCCTTGAATTTTACCTGGCAGTTGCTTATGCTGAGAGTTATGTGCATAAGTAATGGTGTCTGAAAGCCATTTAGATAACGTGACTCTTGAAACTGGTGCCCCTTTTCTAGTGTCTGAAAATGAGACAAATAATTGGTCAGATTTTCTAAACTCCTTTGTCCTATGTAAATAGAAGCATAACTGCCTATGGACATCCAATTGGTGAAGCTTATATTCTGCCTTGTTGCCATAGTGGGGAAAAAAGACAGGAATGGACTGATTCAAGCTGGACTCAGAATATACTTTGAGCAGAAAAGAAGGATTTGTTATAAGAGAGACTGTCTTTGTGGAAAAGTAAATTAGGAGGGAAACAGAGCTTGTAGTTCTGAAACCCTCCTAGCTGAAGTAATGGCTATCAAAAAGATTGTCTTCCATGTAAGGAACTTTAGTGGGCAAAAGGAAGCTGGCTCAAATGGAGGGAAAATTAAAGTAGTCAGTAACAAATTTAAATCCTAGGGAGGTGGTGGTTCTCTTACTGCAGGTCTTAATAGGAATGTACCCCTCAGAAAGGCTTTGCATAACCTGTGAGACATTATTTTCAATCCCATATCTCCCACGTGGCAGTTAGATATGGCAGCTAATTGTATTCGTATAGTAGCTGCAGCTGCACCTTGACTGAAAATCTCTCCTAAAAAAATCTAAAATTGTGGTCACAGGGGCCGTGAAGGGGTCTATGTGATACTCGGAAGCCCAACAGGAAAACCTTTTCCATTTGTTAGCATACAGTTTTCTAGTTGCAGTTTTATGAGATGAAACCAGAGTGTGTTGCACTGCCGGGGATATATCCAGAAGCCTGGCTATGACGGGAAATGGAGCAACCAAGCTTGGATGGAGAGATGGAACATTGCTGACAGATGGGTCAGAAGATCTGGCACTGGGTCCAGAATCCAAGGCTCCTCCTGAAGATGGCGCCATAGGAAAGGGAACCAGATTTGACGAAGCAAGTACAGAGCAATGAGAATTAGTTTGCGACTCAACGATATGGCTTTCTGTAGAACTTTGGGTACTAATGGAAATGGGGGAAAGGCATAAAAAAGTTCCTGGGCCAATCGTGAACAAATGCATCCCTTGCTGATGCCCCCGGAGGGGGGATTAGGGCAAGGTAGCTGCTGCATTTGTAGTTCATGGATGTGGCAAAGAGGTCACAGCAAGGCTGGCCTCACTTACGAAAAATTTGTTTCACAATTTCCTGTTTCAGGGACCACTCATGAAGCATAAGAATTGCCTAGCTTAATTTACTATCACACTGGATTTCCCCGGAATGTGCGTTGCAGTTAGAAAACATTGAGAAGAAATTGCCCATTGCAATACTCTTTGAGCCTCTCGACACAGAGGGTAAGATCTGGTTCCTCCCTGTTTGTGGATGTACTACACCACGGACATATTTTCTGTCTGTATCACAATCGTACCTGTAGGAAGAGAGCTCTGGAATACTTACAACACCAGAAGCACCGCTCTCATCTCTAGTACATTGATGTGCAAGTGGTATTTGTGTTTTTGCCATGTCCCTTGGACAGTCTGTCCCAGATAATGCCCCCCACCCTATCTGAGAGGTATCCGTGGTCACTGTAGCTATTGGATGGGGGAGGACAAAGGGTCTGCCTGTCGTTATCTGCATAGACTGAAGCCACCTTTGTTGGTCCTTCTTGCAGGTGCATGTAATGAGGATCTCGTGTGACATGGGTAACTCCTGCATGGATCATTCAGCAAAGAGTAGCCACTGTAATACTCTCATGTGTAGACGTGCCAGTGGAAAAAGAAGTTATGTCTTACCATAACATTCCATCTGTGTTGTTCATCTTCTTTCATTCATCACAGATGGGTTTGTTTTCGAGCCATTGGAATTGAGTCAGCCTTTTTACCAAGCTCACATCCAGCCAAAAAAAACTTTGAGCTAAGTTTTTGCCCAGAATGCCCATTTCCCTGTTATCTTAGATCGAGTTATGCTAGAGAAAGAGAAGTAAAGCTGAGGCCACTTCTGCACAAATACCCTAGGACACCACTTGGACTCAAAGCATCCCCCAGGAGCCTTTGGAGGGGGAAGGAGGGTGGGAAGTGATGAATGAAAAAAGATGATCAACACAGATGGAACGTTATGGTAAGACATAACTTCTTTATCTGATGCTGTTCATCTTCTTTCCATTCATCACTGATGAGACAGAATCCCAAGCTACCTTGAGGTCCATGGGTGGCCCTTATGGAAGCACATTTCTGAGTACCAGTGAGCTGAAGGCAGCTCTCCCTCAGGAGACCAAGTCCAATTTGTAATGATTGATAAAAGCATAAGGCTTAGCCCAAGTAGATGCTGTGCAGATGTCATCCATGGAAGCCCTGGAATGGAAAGCTACAGATGTTGCCATAGATCTACTGGAGTGAGCTTTAAATTTTGGCATAGGTTCATTACTGAGGGAGTAGATGAAATGTATGCAGTCCCTTAGCTATTTTGATAATGTAACCTTGGAAACAGTATCTCCCATTCTGGGCCCAGAAAAAGAGATGAAAAGCTGTTCAGATTTATGGATAGGTTTGGTCCTGTCTAGGTAAAATCTCAGTTGCCTATGTATGTCCAAGAAGTGAAGACAGTATTCTCCTCTACTGGCAAAATTCAGAAAGAAAACTGGTAGGTCAATGATCTGATTTATGGAGAATTCAAAAACAACTTTGGGAAGGAAGGATGGATTTGTCCGAAGTGATACTCTGTCTTTGTGAAAGACCAGATACGGCCTCTTGATACTCAATGCCTGCAGCTCTGAGACACTTCTGGCAGATGTGATGGCTACCAAGAACCAAGATTTCCAAGACAAGAAGTTTAGGTCACACTTCGCACCAAGTTCAAAAGGGTTTTGAGTCAAAGACTGAAGGACTAAACTGAGGTTCCATGGTTCCACAGGCTGTCTGACAGGAGACCTGATATGAGTGGTCCCCCTTGAGGAAGACCTTGCATAGGCATAATGAAATAAGGGGGTTGCCATCTTTACCATTGTGGGAATTAGAAATTACTGCTAGGTGTACTCGTACGGTAGAGGCAGAGGCTCCATTATCAAAAAACGTAGCCAAGTATTGAAGCACAGCAGTTACTGGAGCTGAATACAGGTCTAGCATGTTATTCTTGGACTAGAAGGAGAACCTTTTCCATTTATCCTGATATAGTCTTCTGGTGGATGACTTATGAGATGCCAGAATGATGCCTCGAACAGGCGAGGAGAGATTAGCTTACCTGGCGAGTAATGGAAGTCGAGAAACCGAGCTGTCAGGTTGAGATTGGAAAGATTTGGGTGGCTCAGCCCTTGGGGGTGAGTAATCAGATCTGGTAGAGGGTCCAGAATCCATGGCAGGTATACAAGGTGAGGCTGAAGGAAGGGAAACCAAACTTGTCAAGGCCAGAACGGAGCTATGAGGATCACCTTGCATCTCAACTGAAGAGCTTTCTTTCGAAATTGTGGAAGCAGGGGACTGGGAGGATAAGCGTAAAGAAGTCCCGTGGGCCAATCATGGATTAGAGCATCCCTCAGGGACTCCCCCTCCTGGGGAAGTAGGGCAAAACAGCTGCTGCACTTGTTGTTTGATGGGGAGGCGAAAAGATTGCAGCAAGGCTGGCCCCAGTGGCTGAAAATTTCTGTAGCCACGTCAGGATTGAGGGACCACTCATGAGGCAGGAGGATGCAATTACATTGGAGCTCCCCAGGATATGCATTGCTATCAGAAACCGGTTGGAAGCTATTGCCCACTGCCAAATTCTCATGGCTTCTCGACGTAGGGGTGGGACTTGGTTCCTCCTTGCTTGTTGATATACCAGACCACTGATATATTGTCTGACTGAATTGCAATTTTTCCCGGAAGGGAGAGTCAAATGAAAGGCCTGCAATGCTAGCAGCACTGCTCTCAGTTCCAGAACACTGATATGCAGGTGGGCCTCTGAGGTGGACCATGTGCCTTTGACGGTCTTTCCCTGGAAATGGCCCCCCACCCGTCAGGGAAGCATCTGTGTTCACAATGGCTCTGGTCTGAGTGGATTGAAATGGGCGACTCCAAAGTTCTACGTCTGACCTCATCCACCAAAGGAGGTCCTGTTTGCAGGAGTTGGTTATTCAAATGTGATAACAGAGGGAGTGATAGTTTGGGAACCACTGACAAAGAAGGAGCCATTGCAGGATCCGCATATGTAGCTTTGCTAGAGTCACTACTGGAATTGAAGCTGCTGTAGAGCCTAGGGCCTGAAAAACTTCCCTTGCTGAAACTTTTGTTTGAGATAGTATCACTCAGAGCTGGAGCCTCAATTGGTGGAGTCTATGTACTGGGAGTGATACTAGACAGAACAGCAGGGCACGAATTGATAATGACTGGCACCTTGCCAGAAGCGAAGCAGACTCCAGGAGCATTTATCCATCTTGATGTGGTAATACGCATTCCGGAGATCTATCGAGCACATCCAATTGCCTTCTCTTCAAAAGGGGAGAATGGACTGAACTGTGACCATCCAAAATTTGGTTTGGGTAACAGACTTGTTTAAGCTGCTGAGATCCAAAATCATTCTCCAGTCCCCTGTCTTTTCTGGCACCAAAAAGAATCTTGAGTAAAATCCGGATCCGAGTTGGTCTGGTGGGACTGGTTGGATGATTCATTTTTGAGACAGCTTTATTATATCTGAAGCTGCTTCTCCTCTTTGACTGGGTGGAATGTCAGGAAGTTTTCTTGGAAGGTTTGGTTGACAAGAAAGGGGAATGGTGTAACCTCTGGTGATGATACTCAGCACCCAATGATCGGTGGTAATAGATTGCCAGGCAGCTTGGTGCAGAGAGAAACGACCCCTGACTGCTTCCAGAGGTAAGCAATTGTGCTGCTCCTCAGGAGCACTGGTAAGGCTGTCCAGAGAAGGAATCCCTGGAGTCTTGGTTATGAGGACCCCCTCTGCCTCTGTAGGAGTGTCTTCCAGAATTATTACCTCTTCTGCCCCTGGGGTATCATCACCATGTGTGGCACGGAAAGGAGCCTGAGATTTTTTTGTGCCACATTTTCCCACTCCTCTAATTCCTGGAGAAGGTACGTTGAGGATTGGAAAATTGTAGCCTACGGCAAACAGGGTCTTTCCATCTTGCTTGCATCTGGCTAGCGTGTCCTTCACTTTGGAGCCAAAAAGGGCTGAACCTTCGATGGCAGCATTCATAAAGGAAGACTTGAAGAAGTCCGCGAGGTCACAAATGCGCATCCAGGCATGACACCTCATGACAATGCCCAAACCCGCTGCTCTAGCCACCCCTTCAGTCACATGTGAAAGTAACCTCATGGACAAGTTGGATATCGATTCCAGGGTCGTGAGCTGCAGGCCACCTTGTCCCTGACCTTGTCAGATAACTGTCCTGCGAGCATCCCAGAGAGTTCTGAGATCAAGTCCCTCTGGAGCCTTGTAAAATGTGCCAAATAGTTCAGGGACCATATAGCAAAGATCCCTGATGCAAAAACTTGCTTCCCAAGTCTGTCCACTGCCCGGGACACCCTGTTGGGTGAGTGCATGGCAGGACTTTCCTCAGCCAAGTCCTTTTTCGTGGCCGCCGCCACCACCGTAGCATTGACTGGTAACCCTTTGGACCAATGCGGGTTCTCATCGGTAGGGAAAAGAATTTTGTCTGGTCTCCGAAGGATCACCTCAGTGGAATCAGGGTTCTTCCAAGTGTGCTGTACGATGAGCTGGATGAGCTCATTGGCAGGCAGGCTCACTCAAGAGGTAGAAGGCCGGGTGCAGAAAGCCTGTAGGAACATGAATACAGATGAATGGTTGGAGGACTTCCAGTCACCTCTCTGCTTTAGCATTTCAGAATATCGCTGAAGGAAATATCATCAGGAGGTGACTGAGGGAACCTTCACCATCATCGTAATCCATGTCTTCAGTTAAGGACTCCTCGGATGACTCCATGTGCTTCCTCTTGCACATCCTTTTTCGAGGGGGCTCCTCAGTGGGGATCTCTGAGGAGGACTTGGAAGAGCGGGTACCCTGAACAGGGGTGTCCTGCAGCTTCTCTGCCCAGTGTCCTTGGGGTGGTCTGTGGCAGCTATAACTCAGGGGGTGAAAACTGGGGTTCCGACATCAAAGAAGTGGTTCCAGAAGAGAGAGCCCTCTCCATCGCATGGAAGGAAGGTCCACTCGAAGAGGGATGGGAGCCCGGATCCAAGAAAGACAACCTCAGGATCGGGGTCACACTCCACTCCGATGAACCCACCTCCACAGATGGAGACTCAAGCAGGATCTGTGCGGAAGTGGCTATCAGCACCGAGGATGGAATGGAGGAGAAAGATGGTTCTGTACCCCTTGCCAAAGCACCCATCTCCCAATCTCCAGATTGAGGAAAGACTGGTTCCATAGGAACTGAAGACCGAAGGGACAAACTCGGAGCCAGCGTGAGGTGCACTCTAGGCATGGAGGTGATGGATTCCAAGAAGGATGTCCGAGCAGAAGGCTTCAGAACCAAGATGGTAGAAGGAGGAGTGTAAGATGGAGTCCGTGGATAAACCAACCCAAGTCCTGCAGGTGGATGGGTCTTAGATAGTGTGGGTACCCTCTGGCTAACAACAGCTGGTTCACAAGATGCACCACTTCATGTTCTGACAGGTTCCTGGTCGATCTAGTGGATACTCCAGATGGAGAGTCAGGACAGTCAATAAACGGGCTATACACCTGACACAGAAATGATCTATGGAAGGGGAGTATCAGGTCCATGGTGCAAGTTCTGCCGGCACCAAAATCTCTAGTTTTGAGAGCAGGAGTAAAAGGGTAAAATCCAGTGTAGTCAGTACAATACTCGGTGCCGAAGTGGCACTTGGAGTCAAAATGGTCGGTTCCAAAATCGTAACTAACGAAGGAGTCGAAGGTGTGCCCTGAGCCAAAGTGGCCGCAGGTGCCAAAGTTGAAATAGGTGTAGTGAGGTCTATAATCGGTACCGGAGGCAGGACCAGTGCTGAAACTGGTGCCGGTATTGAAGGTTTCAAAATGCTCGGAGCCGAGGAAGACGGAGCCATAGAGGCAGATTTATGCTCCGAAGACAACTTTGGGACCTTTGATTTCAAGGCTTGCCCTGATCACCTTAAGGTGAAAAAGGAACAGAGTGGGACCTCGTTTTGTATTTAGAAGGAGGGGTTGAGACCTCCATCGCAGAAATGGCCTCTGAAAAGGGAGACTTAAGTAACCCTTTCCATATCAGTATATTTTTGCGCTCATCAAGAGTGCGTTGACTGAAACTCTGACAAATGTCACACGGAGGCTGCACCAAAAGGTGGGCACTCCCAAACAGTATACATAATCATTGTGAGAATCACTATTAGGTAACTTGCCATTACATGAAGCATAATGCTTAAAACCTGAAGTACCCTTCTTATCTGACATCTTGATAGAGAGACACTACAGGCCAACAGTATAATCCAGTTAAAACAAATGTCAAACACCATTCAGAGAAGTCACAATTGTACCAATACAGTGATATGTAGGAGAGAAAACAGAAACACCTTACTAGAAACCAAAGCTAACGGGTTAGACAGGAAAGAAAATACCAGCTATGGTATTGAAGGAATACCACAAGGGTAAAGGAGGAAAGGCCGTACCAACAATGGTACTTGAAAGATTACCAACAGTAACAACAGGTACAGTAGATAGGAAAAAAACAAGGTCAGACAGAAGAAAACACTAGAAATACTATTCTCTCAATAAAAAAATGAAGATATCAAAAATTTTCCACACAAATATCAAGTAAAGTTCCACTTAGTTGAGAGTTTGGCTGAAACACGGCTTTACAGCTACGTGGCAAACGAGATCTGAGGTAACAGGGAGAAGGCCA
Organism: Protopterus annectens; assembly: GCF_019279795.1. Lineage (NCBI taxonomy): Eukaryota > Metazoa > Chordata > Ceratodontiformes > Protopteridae > Protopterus > Protopterus annectens. The sequence goes on from NC_056728.1 coordinate 1,973,740,578, forward strand.
TTCTGGGTAGAAATTTAGTTTGAGAGTTTTTTTTGGCTGGCGCGAGCTTGGTAAAAAGGCCGACTTGGTTCCGAGGGCTCAGAACCAAACCCATCAGTAATGAATTTAAAGATGATTAACATCAGATCTAATGTTATCGCAGCTGCCATTGAACTTAGAACCTTGAGACAAAACTTTGCTTGCATTTTCCTCCTCATGATAAAGATTGATATCTGATGATATAGCTTTTGTACCCTTTCCTGAGGGAGTTTTGCTACCATGTCTTTTGTGTTTAAGTCTGCCCCTATGAAGGTAATATGTTGTGAAGGCAACAAGGCAGATTTTTTTAAATTTATGATAATACCTAGCTCTGTGTAGAGATGAATAGTGATGTCCCTTGCCTTGGTTAGTAGATGCACTGTGGTGGTGGTCAAGGGCCAATCATCTAAGTACGGAAACACCCGGAATCCTAGACGCTTCAGGTGAGCCATGACTACTGCCATGCATTTGGTAAACACTCTGTGGGCCGCAGTGAGACAAAAGGGCAGAGCTCTGAATTGGTAATGACTGGCTCCCAGCCAGAAGTGTAGATATCTCCTGGATCGCCTTTCCATCTTTATATGGTAGTACGTATCCTGAAGATCTATTGAGCACATCCAATTGTCTTGTCCCAGAAAAGGGAGTATAGACTGTAGTGTCACTATCCAGAACTTTGCTTTTTTATGGACTTGTTCAGCGTACTGAGATCCAAGAGTGGTATCCAGTCCCCTGTCTTCTTCAGAACTAAAAAGAACCTTGAGTAAGTTCCAGATCCGATTTAGTCTGCGGGGACTTCCTGGATGACTTTTTCTAGCAAACTTTGGATTTCTAGGGTTGCTTGACCCCTTTAACTGGTTGGGATGTCTGGGATTGATCTTGATGGAGGGGGTGGAAAAGAGAAAGGTATGTTGTATCCCCTGGATATAATCGACAGTACCCATTTATCTTGAGTGATATTGAGCCAGGTTTTTGGGTACAGTGATAATCTGACTCCGACTGCCTCCAGAGGTGGACAGGTGGGCCTTCTTTCAGGAGCACTGGAAGGGCCTGCCAGAGAACTTATCTCTGTCACCTTGATTCTGTGGACCCCCTCTGCTGCGAGCGCAGTTTCTGCCATTGTTATTTCCTGTTCTGCCACTGGGGAAAAATTCACCATATGCATCTAGCAATGCACTTTGGGATTTTCTGAACCACATATTTCCACCCTTCTATCCTTTGGGATAAGGCCTGGTAGGGACGGAAAAATGTACTCCCACGGCAGACAGAGTTTTGCCTTCTTGCTCGCACCTGGTAAGAGTCTCCTTAACTTTTGGCCAAGGACGAACCATGAAAAGGGGTGTTTATAAAGGAAGACTTAACGGGTTCAGCAAACTCACAAAGGTGCATCCAGGAATGTCTCCTCAGAGCTATTCCTGTGCCTGCTACCCTACTCACTCCATCGGCTACATAGGAGATGAGGCACATGCAGGAGTTTACTACAGAATTTAGAGTCACACACTGAGAGTTTACCTTGTCCGGCACCCCCGCAGCTGTAGCACCCTGGAGGGTATCTCCTAGCTCTTTCAGGAGATCCCTCTGAAGTCGGGTAAAATGGGATAAGTAGTTCAGTGACCTAAGAGTAAAGGCCGCTGAAGAAAAATAGAAGTTATGTCCTTACCATAACGTTCCATGTGGAGTATTCATCTCCCCAAAGTTTGCTCTGTCAATAACATTAATCAGTCCATTGAGCTCCCCACATTTTTCAAGAACCATTCCAATAAGTTGGAATATATGTTACACAAGTTGGATGTTCATAGACAACTCAGGTTTTACTTGGATAGAACAAAGGATCACAGAAAAACAGATCAGCTCTTTATAGCCTTTGCAGACAGCAGAAAGGGCTTGGCAGTTACGAAACGAACCCTTTCCAAATGGCTTTCCGATTGTATTATTTTTGTTTATACTGCTTCTGAGCAGAGCTTACCTGTCAAGCCCAAAGGACATTCTACAAGATCAATATCTAGTTCCCTGGCTCATGCGGCCCGCCTACCATTGGACACTATTTGTGCGGCTGCCACTTGGTCTAAACCACATACATTCATTACTCATTACAAAGTAGATAGGGTTTCCAGGGACAGGGCAACCTTTGGTTCCACTGTGCTCAGGAACGTTCTTCCGTGAGTTCCTCAGGAACACGGAGCTAGGGACGCTACCCAGGTGTAAGAACAAACGGCGAGATTGAACACTCTCACATATAGAAGTTATGTCCTTACCATAACGTTCCATGTGGAGTGTTCATCTCACCTTTGTTCTTACATTCCCACCCTCCCACCCTCAGGAAGAACGTCCAGTTTAGGTGTCTGGTTTGGTTCTCCCGCTTCTGCTTTTATTCAGTTGTTATGGCTGTGTATCAGCTATGCTTTAGCATGTATGTGTTATGTTCACTCCTGTTGGGTTCTGGTTTGTTTGCAAACTAGATCTGAGGTAAAGGCAGAGGGGGATTGTGGGAGATAGGTTGGTCTCGAGCTTCTTCTCGGTGCAGAGCTTTGCCAAGCGGCCGACACGGAGCTGAGGATCGGCTCCGAACCCAGGTGTAAGAACAAACGGCGAGATTGAACACTCTCACATCATATGCTTCCCATATCTGTCCATCGTTCAAGACTCCTTATTCCGAGGATGGACATATGAAGAAGTTTCAACTAACTCCTTCTTGGTTGCTGCCACCACCACTATAGATCTAGTGGGACAACTCTGGTTAAGAATTACTTGCCGTCCGGTGCAGTGATAAACTTGTTGGGCCTCCTTGGAATAGGTTCCATGGATTCTGGAGAGGCCCATGCCATTCGACTGACTGCACCAAGGAGTTGGTCAAAAAGTGGAGACACCCAAGAGGTGGCGGGTCGAGATTCAAATGCCTCCAGGTATAAAGACTCATCTTCAGAAGGGCAGAGGATCTTCCAGCCACCTCTCTGCTTCAGGATCTCTAAGATGTCTGAAAAGAAAAATCCTCAGAGGGTGACCGTAAAAACCCTTCTGAATCCTCTAAGTCTGTATCCAAAGTGACAGACTCAGGGGAGTCTAAAACTAGATGGGATAGGGATAAAGGAGGCCTACGAACAACGATGGCCCACACAACAATGCTACAACCAGCGGCAACACAAAAAGGGGAACACTAAACTACCAAAAAACTGCTCTACACTAAACTAGAGAAGTTAAAGGTTATTATGCTAAGAAGATAGCAAAAATGTATAGTCAAAAAGGTAAATAAAACAAAGAGTTAGCCTGAGCTAGTGAAAGCCAGCGAAAAACAATCCCAAACCAACAAAGTGGCAAACAAGATCTGGGGAACTCTTGCCAGGCATCATGGGATAGGGTATAACCTCAATTCAGTGAAAGCTCTCAAGCTTTAGTATTAGGCTAAGTCGGAACCGGTGCTCAGTTCAGAACCCAACCATCAAGAATGAAGGCGAGACAGGACAACATACATCAGAGATTATAATGAATGCCCTCTTCGATATGTACCTGACCAGACACATGGATTGTCCACAGAGGTTACTTACAAAAAGCAAAAATAATACAGGGAGTAAACACAATGTCCTACACTGATCTCCTAAACCCCCTTTCTCTTTATTCAATATCATACAGACTTTTGAGAGGTGATCTTTTCCTGAAATACAGGGCATCCCTGGACCCTGTGCCAATGAACATTTTCACATCCACAAAACAAACAGAATCAGAATTATTAGATTAAAAAAAACAGTTATGTACTCACCGTAACATTCCATCTCTGTTGTCCATTTTTATTTTTCCTCAACTGTTGGGTTCAGATCCAATCCTCAGATCTGACTTGGCCACTTCTTCCACATTGAAAACACTGAAACTCTCATGCTGCTCCCTTTACTCATAACGTCCTAGTCACCTTACATATCTCAGGTCTAGTTTGCTGTGCAAAAGCCTACACAGCAGTGGAGAATCAGGAAATAATAGAATACAGGGCTCAAACAAGGAACAGTGGTTCCTCAGTCATCCTTCGATCCTTCCAGGAGTAGAGCAAATGAGGGGGTTGGTGGAAGGGAACTCCCCAGCTATCTAAATCCCAGAAGGATTCCAAGGAAGGATATTCCTGAGCACGGCTGAGCCAAAGGCTAATCTTCCCCTAGAGACCAGATCCAATCTCTAATAAGTAATAAAGGTATGAGGATTGGCCTAAGTTACAATTGCATAAACATCATCCAAATAGGTTTTAGACAAAAAAGCTGAAGAAGTTGCCAAAGATCTGGTGGAATGGGTTTTTGGTGGTTTTGGTAAAGGTAAACCTGCTTTTTCATAAACAAAGGTAATACAATCAGTCAAACATTTGGCTAAAGTTACTCTAGAAACTGGTTTGTCTAATTTTGATTCAGAAAATGAAAAAAATAATTGTTCAGATTTCCTCAATTCTTTGGTTCTGTGAGGGTAAAAATGTAACTGACTCTGAACATCCAACAGGTGCAACATATATTCTCTTTTGTTTTAGAACTTTGGAAAGAAAACTGGAAGGTTGATAACCTGATTAGTATTGGATTCTGACACCACCTTAGGTGGAAAGGAAGGATTGGTCTATAAATATAGCCTATCATTGTGAAAAATTAAATAAGGAGGTTTAGAAGACACAGCTTGAAGTTCAGACATTCTTCTGGCAGAAGTAATAGCAACAGGAAAACAGTCTTCCAGGCCAAAAATTTTAGTTCGGACTTAGCTGAAGGTTAAAGGGGAGATTGGGTTAAGGCCTGAAGAACAACATTTAAATCCACACAAGGTATAATTGGCTAGGCTTAAAATGGCTCGCAAGGGCAGTTAGCTTAGTACTAATCTATGAACCTATAATCTATGAACCTATGAATCTCAAGGAGGAGTAGGATCCTTTACAGGAGGTCTAAGTAAATATGTTCCTTTTTTTAAAAAAAAGCTTTCAAAGTTTAGAGGAAGATAAAGTAGAATTATTTACTCCTATGTGAAAGTTAGAAATGGCTGCTAATTGTACTCTGGCAGTTGAGGAGCTAGCCCCTTCACTGAAAATCGTAGCTACAAAGTCAAGAACCTTAGAAATTGGTGCTGAAAATGGATCTAAATTTTTCGTTATGTGCTCAAAAAAAGTTATGTACTTACCATAACTTTCCAGCTGTGTTGTCCATTTTCATTCTTCCTCAACTAATGGGATCAGATCGCATCCAACTCAGCCGTTATACTAGCTCATGGCCACCAACAAACTCTCGAGCTCCTTACTTAACCATAATGCACCATCCCTAACATCTCTCAGATCTAGTTTGCAGCATGACAGGAAGACTACGATGAAATGCCATAACTGGAGTTCAACACAAAAGACATAGGCATCCTTGAAGTGTCTCTTTCCTCCAGACGTCAGTCATGAAAAATGATGGAGGATGGTGGGTGGGGAGCTGAAGAAGAATGAAAATGGAAAACACAGATGGAACGTTATGGTAAGTACATAACTTTTTTATCTAATGCTGTCAATTTTCATTCATTCCTCAATCAATGGGACAGAGTCCCCAGCTACCTAATTTCATGGGTGGACTCTAAGGAAGGATATTCTTGAGTGCAGTTGAGCGAAAGGCTGCTCCATACCTCTCAACCTCTTAGAGTAAGAAATCTGGACAAAGCCATGAAAAAGTGGTACAAATAGGGACAATTTTGAAATATTGCTGTTACAGACTTAAAAAGTTGATAGAATAACAGGTTTTGCATTAGCATGAATTATCTAAAGGGTATGAAGTCTAAAACTCAAATGTCTATCATTATTTTCTAACTTCAGTCTTTAATGATTTGCCACTAATTTGCCAGAAAGCCACAATTTTATGAAAAAATGGACCAAAAATATAAGGCAAACATTTTGACATTCTGTGAAAATCTGTACAGCTGAGAGGTATGGGCTGCTCTTCCTCTTGAGATCACATCTACTTTGTAATGAGTGATAAATGTATGAGGATTTGACCAAGTTGCAGCCACACATATATTGTCCATAGAAGCTCTAGACTGGACTACAGCAGAAGTTGCTGTAGATCTAATTCCACCTCAGAAAATCCAAATCCACTAGAGCCACGAGAGCGAGACATTTGAACCTCAACACAGAAATAAATAGGACGTGCTGGAGGGACAGATTCATAACCCAGAGGCTCCCTACACTCTGGAACAGAATCCCAGTCCATGTTAGACAGAGCCCCTCACTGACTCTCTTCAAGAGAAATCTTGACGAGTGGATGGGAGATCGTAGGTTTACCCCGGGAGTCACTTCTGTGTCACTACTAGACAGAGGCACAGTAAACTAAACCCTAAATGGGCATAGTATTCTCATTCCAAGGGGTGGCGAAAGCCACACACACTAGGGCTAGGCTTATAAATCCCCTAGGGCAGATAGCCTAGTATGAACCTATGAACCTATGAACCTATAATTGAATGAGGCTCCAATGGCTTTGGTAAGGGGAGATTCAATTTGTTATAGATCAATGAAATGCAATCTGTCAACCATCTAACTAGAGTTATCTTTGTAAATAGTTTGCCCAGTTTATTATGTGAAAAGGAAACAAATAGCTGATCTGTCTTCTTAATTTCTTTTGTTCTGTGTAGGTCGAAACATAATTGCCTGTGAACATCCAGTAAGTGCAACATATATTCCCCTTTATTTGTAAATTCTGGGAAGTATAATGGTAAAGTAATGGATTGGATGATGTTGGATTCTGACACCACCTTAGGAAGGAAGGAAGGAAGGAAGGAAGGAAGCATTGCCATGGAACGTGACCCTATCCTTATGAAAAATCAAATATGGAGGCTTAGAAGATAATGCCTGAATTTTTGAAATTCTTCTAGCAGATGTAATTGCAACTAAAAAGATAGTTTTCTGCGTCCAAAATTTAACATCACATTTAGCTGCAGGTTCAAAGGGCAAATTAATTAAGGCTTGCAGTACCAAATTTATATCCCATGGTGGCATGGGGTCTTTATGAGGGGGTCTTAGTAGAAGGGTACCTCTCAAAAAGGCCTTGCACAGTTTAGAGGAAGTTACTGAAGAATTTTGAAACCCCACATGGAAGTTAGAGATTGCTGCGAGTTGATTTATAATAGTTGATAAACTAGCACCCTCATTAAATAAATTCACTAAAAAGTCTAGAACATATTGAATTGGAGCTGAGAATGGGCCTATCTGATTCTGCTCTGCACAATACACAAATCTTTTCCATTTACTGTTGTAGAGTTTCCTAGTAGAATGTTTATAGGAAGATAAAACTATGGAAATGACAGGGGAAGAGAAAAAGAAGTTATGTACTTACCATAACATTCCATCCAAACAAATGGTTTAAGCATACCTGTCCTATTCTCTAAGTCAGTAGAGGAAACAAACCAGAGAATACTCAGCCAGTGAAACCTGAAGTCCTCTCGGTCCAATAGGATAGGGGGATGGAGGGGGGGGATGTAAGAAAGAAGGCGAGATGAAGACAACTAACATGTAACGTTATGGTAGGTACATAACTTCTTTATGTTACGTTGTCAGTCTCGCCTTCATTCTTGCTGGTTGGGACAGCATCCCTAGCACCTACAATCCTAGGTGGCTCATTGGAACAGACTCTTCAGAACAGTGGAACCAAAGTTAGCTCTACTCCTGGAGACCAAATTCAACTTGTAATGAGAAATAAAGGAATGAGGATTTGCCCACGTAGCAGCGGCACAGATAGAGTCCATGGGCAACCTTGACTGGAAGGCTACAGAGGTGGCTAAGGCCCTAGTAGAATGACCCTTCGATTTGATAGGCAAGTCTTTGTTCCTTAGTTGATAGATAAAGGTAATAATGTGAGACAACCACCTGGATAAAGTCACTTTGGAAACAGGGAGACCCTGTTTGCCTTGAGCATAGGAGAGGAATACATGGTCAGACTTCCTAATATCCTTCGTCCTATGCAGGTAGAAATGCAATTGTCTATGGGCATCCAATTGATGTAACTTGTATTCTGCCTTGTTGGTGTGATTAGGAAAAAACACAGGTAGGTCTATAGATTGATTCAAATTATTCTCTGAGCAGACATTCGGAAGAAAAGAGGGATTAGTCCTCAGAGCAACCCTGTCCTTATGAGATACTAAGTATGGAGGACGGGCACATAGTGCCTGAAGTTCAGAGACTCGTTTGGCTGAAGTAATAGCTACCAGAAAGAGAGTTTTCCAAGATAGAAACTTAATGGAGCAGGACACTGCAGGTTCAAAGGGGGGCATAATCAAGGATGTTAGCACCAGATTAAGGTCCCAAGGAGAAGGGGGATCTCTCAATGGGGGTCTAAGGAGAGTAGTCCCTCTTAGAAAGGCTTTACATAGCTCATGAGACATAATGTTTGCATCAGACCACCCAACATGAAAATTTGAAATGGACGCTAATTGAACTCTGATTGTAGCAGAAGCGGACCCCGAATGAAAGAGTTCTGATAAGAACTCCAAGATTTCATGGAGAAGGGCTGTGAAGGGAACTATGTTCTTGGCCTCTGCCCAACAAGAAAAACATTTCCATTTGCTAGTATAAGTCCTTCTAGTGGCAGACTTATGGGAGGAGACAGTAATGTCACGTACTGCCGGGGAAATGTTGGGAAGCATGGCTAAGATTGGAAGTGGAGCAACCAAGCTGTAAGCTGGAGTGTTTGAAGGGATTGATGCAGCCCTCCTGATTGATGGATCAGTAGGTCTTGGAATCGGATCCAGAGTCCAGGGCTGCTTGAGAAGGTAACGGTGCAGGAACAGAAACCATATCTGTTGAGGCCAGTAGGGGGCAATGAGGATCAGCTTGCAACCCAATGAAATTGCTTTCTGTATGAGTTTTGGTATCAGGGGAAATGGAGGGAAGGCATAAAGAAGTCCCTGGGGCCAATCGTGGACTAGAGCATCTCTGAGAGAGTGACCTGGAAGCGGAAGTAGGGAGAAGTAGTTGCTGCATTTGGTGTTGAAGGGGGTGGCAAAAAGGTCGCAGCAAGGCTGTCCCCATTTACAGAGATCAGATCCACAACTACCTGACTCAGAGACCACTCGTGAGGCATGAGAATAGCTCTGCTGAGCCTGTCCGCTATGACGTTGGACGTCCCAAGGATGTGCGTCGCAATCAGAAATCGTTGGGAGGAAATCGCCCACTGCCAGAGTCTGAGTGCTTCTCGACATAGGGGATAGGACCTGGTTCCGCCCTGCTTGTTGATGTACCACACCACTGACATGTTGTCTGATTGTATTGCAATGGTCCCAGAAGGGAGAGAGACCTGAAGAACTTGCAACGCTAGGAGAATGGCTCTCATTTCTAGGACGCTTATATGCAGATGGTACTTGTGAGTCTGCCAAGTGCCCTGGACTGTCTTCCCTGATAATGCCTCCCCCACGCTATCAGGGAGGCGTCTGTGGTCACTGTAGCAACTGGAGGGGGCTGAATGAAGGGTCTGCCCTGAGTCACTAGAGGGGAGACCATCCACCAGGAAAGGTGTCTTTTGCATGCTTCTGTAATCATGATCATATGAGACATGGGGAGCTGTTGGAAGGACCACTGTGTGAATAGAAGCCACTGAAGGATTCTCATGTGAAAGCGGGCCAGGGGTATCAGAAGAATTGCCACTGCCATAGAGCCTAGAGTTTGAAGGACATACCTGACTTGTACCTTTTTGCATTGCATGAGAAACTGAACTTGCTGGCGAATTGTGGACACCCTGTTCGAAGGTAGCTTTGCATACATTCTCCTTGTATCTAAGTCTGCTCCTATATAAGTAATAGATTGAGAGGGCAACAAGGAAGATTTTTTGAAATTTATAGTAATGCCTAGCTGGGAGCAAATTGAAATTGTATAGCCCTTGGCTTGGAAGTTGAAGCCTGGTAGTAGCAGTGAGGAGCCAGTCGTCTAGATATGGAAACACCTGGAATCCTCGATGCCTCAGATGAGCCGTGACCACTGCCATACATTTGGTGAACACCCTGGGAGCTGTGGTAAGACCAAAGGGCAGAGCTCTGAACTCGTAATGACTGGCTCCCAGCCGGAAGCGAAGGAACCTCCTGGAGCGTCTGTCCATCTTGATATGATAGTATGCATCCTGGAGATCTATGGAGCACATCCAATTGTCCTGACCTAGAAAGGGTAGAATGGACTGTAGCATGACCATCTGAAACTTTGTTCTTTGAACAGACTTGTTCAGTCTGCTGAGATCCAAGATAGGTCTCCAGTCCCCTGTCTTTTTGGTACCAAAAAGAATCCTGAGTAAGTTCTGGATCCATGTTGGTCTGCCTAGACTACCTGGATGACTGTTTTTCCTAGCAGTTTTGAAACTTCTATAACTGCTTGGTCCCTCAGATTGGGTGGAACATCTGGGAGGGACATGCGGGACGGTAAAGGGGGTTGAAAGAATGTGATTCTTTAACCTCCAGATATGATTGAATGTACCCATTTGTCTTGCGTTAGGTTTAGCCAGGCTTTTGGGTACAATGAAAGTCTTCCCCCCCAACTGCCTCCAGAGGTGGACAGTCGGGCAACACTTCATGAATGTTGGAAGGGCTTGTCAGAGACAGATTCTCTGCTGCCCTGGTTCTGCGGACCCCCTCTGCCAAGAGGACAGCATCTGTTGTTATTGTTATTTCCTCCTCTGCCCCTGGAGGAAAAATCATTATGTGTGTCAGGCGAAGCTCCCTGGGATTTCCAAAATCACATTTTCCCACTCTTCTGACCCCTGGGGTATGGTCTGGAAGGAGTGGAAAAATGGACTCTGATGGAGAGAGAGTCTTGCCTTGCTGCTCAAACCTAGTGAGAGTGTCTTTCACCTGTGGTCCAAAAAGAAAGGAACCATCAAAGGGAGTGTTGGTGAATGACGCTCTAAAGGGTTCTGCAAAATTACACAGCCGCTTCCATGCATGTCTTTGAAGTGCCACGGCTGTGCCTGTGGCCCTACTCGCACCATTGGCTGCGTAGGAAATGAGCCTCATGGAGGAGTTGACTACTGAGTTAAGGGTTGCCAGCTGAGAAGCCACTTTAGCCTGAGCCCCTTCAGCTGATGGATCCTGAAGGGTATCTCCGAGCTCTTTCAGGAGATCCCTCTGAAGCCTGGCTAAATGGCATAAGTAGTTCAGTGACCTCATGGAGAAGGTCGCTGAAGCAAACATTCGCTTCCCATATCTGTCCATGGTCCTGGACTCCTTGTTAGGAGGATGGACAGAGGAAGAAGTTTCTGCTAACTCATTTTTAGTGGATGCTTCTACCACCATGGCATCCACGGGAACACCCTTAGTAAGGAACTGCCTGTATGGGGGAACAGTCATAAACTTGCTTGGTCTCCTCGGGGTTGATTCCACTGCATCCAGGGCTGACCAAGCCCTTCCAGACAGCCACCACTGACATTACTGGATCGAAGGGCGGAGAAACCCAGGAGGTGGAAGGTCGGGAACCGAACACATCCAGGAATACGGATTCATCCTCGGTAGGGGCTAGGGTACTCCAGTTTACCCTCTACTTAAGCATTTCTAGGATGTCCAAGAAGGAAACATATTCAGAGGGGGATATCGAGGATCCTTCTGATTCATCCAAATCTGTATCCGAAGTGACAGACCCGGGAGAGTCAATGTGCTTCCTCTTGCACTTCTTTTTCTGAGCGTGCTCCTCTGAATGATCAGGGGAGGCCTTGGAAGAAGAGGAAACACCCAATGGGGTGCCCTGGAGTGCTGGTTCCCCATGTTTGGGGTCTGGAGGAGGGACAGAGGTTGACACAGGCACTACAGGGAACAGAGCCAGTGGGGTCGAAAGTGGAGCTGACTGGGAGGCCAGCACACTCCTCATAGGTTCACAGGTTCATAGGTTCATACTAGGCTATCTGCCCTAGGGCATTTATAAGCCTAGCCAGAGTGTGTTTGGCTTTCGCCACCCATTTTAAATGAATTTTGCTATGCCCTTTTTCGAGGTTAGTATACTGTGCCTCTGTCTAACAGTGACACAGAAGTGATACCCGGGGTAAACCTACGATCTCGCATCCACTCATCAAGATTCCTCTTGAAGAGAGTCAATGAGGGACTCTGCCTAACCTGGACTGGGATTTTATTCCAGAGTGAAGGGAGCCTCTGGGTTATGAATCTGTCCCTCCAGCATGTCCTATTTATTTCAGTGCTGAGGTTCAAGTCTCTCAAGCGTGTAGCTTGATGGGATTTGGATTTTCTGAGGTGCAGCATGTCCATTAATTCCGGGTTGGACATGGCTTTATACATCAGGCACAGATCAACTCTGAGCAGGCGGTATGCCACTGAGTAGAGCTGGAGTTTCTTTAACCGGGCAGCATATCACATCTGTTTGAGCCCTTTGATCCTCTTGGTGAGGTACTTTTGGGGTCTTTCCAGTTGCTGCAGGAGTCTGGTAAGGTACATCCCAAAAGGGGCATTGTACTCAATTATGGGCCTGATGAGGGATGAGTAAAGAGGCACGATGACCTCCCCTGATCTAGATGTGAATCCCTTCATGATTAGGTGGGCTATATAAAATGTTTTTCTAACCACTTTGGCCACATGGTTTTCAAATGAGAGACTGCTATCAACGTGGGTCCCCAGGTCCCTAATTACTTCTTCTGTACTTAATGGATTACCACCTATGTGGTAATTTGTGGGCACTTTGTTTTGGCCAAACGGGATGACTATACACTTTTTGGCATTTAGCTTGAGGCCATGGCTCTGGCACCAGTTGTCTGTTTCTATGAGGCCCTTTTGTAGGATGCTTGTGTCGGCTGGAGAGTCGATTATGGCACCTAGTTTGCAGTCATCTGCGAACTTGGTCAGCCACAGTCCTTCCATGTTGGCCTGTACCTCCGAGAAATATATACCGAACAAGAGAGGTCCCAGGACTGAGCCTTGTGGGATGCCACTTGTAACTGGTTTGGAGTCTGACATGGCTTCAGCAATTCTAACCATGTGGGTTCTGTCCTTGAGCCAGTTTGCAACCCATCTAGTGACATAGGGGTTTATATTTAAGCTGGTGAGCTTATCTATAATGCCCTAGTGGGGTATTGTATTGAAGGCTTTTGCGAGGTCCAGGTAGGCTGTGTGGGCCACCTTTCCCTCGTCAATGGCCTTGGTGACTGTTTCAAAGAAATCGACCAGGTTTAAGAGGCAGGATCTGCCCTTAACAAAGCCAAACTAGGTAGGATCCAGTGTCTGTATGTCCCCAATATCTTTATTTATGAGGTCCATGATGATCCTTTCCATAGCTTTGCAGACCAAGCTACTCAGGCTTATGGGGCAATAGTTTCCAGGATCCATTGAGGCACCACCTTTGTGGATAGGAACTACTGTTGCTGTAAGCCACTCTTTGGGTACATATCCTGTAGTAAGGCTGAGATTGAACAGTAGTTTTATGTTTGAGTTTAGCTCTTCTTGGAGTTCATGTAGGATGCAGCCCGGGACACCGTCTGGTCCCATTGATGCTGTGTTTTTTGCTTTTGAGAGGGCGGCTCTTACCTGAGCATCTGAGATGTCAGTGGGGGGGGGGGGGCAGCACTCTGCTTGGATAGATATTTGCCCTTTTGGTGGGGGGGGTGGAGAAGTTTGCGCTGAACCTGTCAGCTAGGATGTTGGGAATGTCTGTGGGCTTGGTGCATTTTTTGTCATTTTGGACTAATTCTGAGCATATCTGGGAAACCCACCCAGGTTCTTAACATAACTAAAGAAAGCCTTGTGATTATCCTTAGTGTCCTGTGCAATTTTTCTCTCGAAGCTGGCCTTAGACGATTTTATGAGTGCCCGTAGTTTTTTGCTAATACTGATCAGAGATCCCCTCCCTTTTTGGGATTTTGCTCTCTCATGTAGTAGCCTCCTCCTTCTATTGTATAGTTTGTTTATGGCTGGGGTCCACCAGACAGGACGCCGGCCTTTGGAGGATTGGGTCTTGGTTTTATTTGGGATTGCATGATCCATGCATTCCTGAAGGTGTTCATAGAATGCGTTTATAAAGGATTCTGTGGTCTGGGCCATATTTTCCACAGGCCCAGGGGCTTTGAAGGATTCCACCTCGGGTTTGAGGAGTGTGAAATTTGCTTTAGAGAAGTTTTGCACTGTGGTTTTCTGGGCAGGGGGTGGGTCGGGATGTGAATATCCAGTGAGATTAGTTTATGGTCTGATCTTACCAGTGAGGGATACACTTCTGGTCTGGAGCATAGAGCCCTCATGTTGGTGATGATCAGGTCCAGTATGTTTTCCCCTCTTGTGGTAGTGGTAGCAAGTTGTTCCATAGCATTTGAGTTTATAAATTCTAGGAACCTTTGGGCCTTTCATGACACCAAAAGCATCCCTGCCATGATGCAGAGAAGGCTCCGGCTCCGAGGAGACCGGAATCCTCCTCTGCACTGAGGAAGATGGCTCCGAGGTCGATGTAGGAGCCGTGCTCACCTGTGCCGATGCTCTGAGAGGGAGAGCGGGGTCGGACAAGGGTCCGATGCCACTTGCCCCCTCGGAGCCGACGAGGGAGTCTCGGCGCCCAGATCCCTCGACGGAAGGCACCATTGAGGGGATCGGAGCCGAAGATGATTCCAAAGGAGAAATCGTTATCGGAGCCGATGGTTCCACGACTTGAACTCCAATAAACTCCAGCTCCGAGCTCAATGGAGTTGGAGGAGGAACATCAATAGACACAGATGGAGCCAACACCTGATGAGGAGGGCTGGACAACATTTTGGCCAGTGCCTGCGACTTCAACAACCTACTGACCACTCTCTCCACGTCGTGGTCCGAGAGCCTAGAGGACCGATAAGAGTGTGAAGATCTGTGACTGCGGTCACTCTGCAAAAGGGTAGACCAAGGAGCCGAATGAATGGACTCTAGCAAAGGGGACCTCAGCCTTTTTTGGGTCCTTGACAGCTCCGAGGGTACTAGTGGAGCCAACGATGCAGCAGTCTCCTCAGTTCCAGCTGGGACCGAAGAAGTAGTAGGCAAGGCTTGGGCCAATGACGGCTCTGAGCTGGGAGCTGACAATTTTGTCGGTTTAGGGGATTTCACTGGCTGAGCCTTGGCCGGTGAATCCTGAGGCTTGAGAAGACCCCTCAAAATAAGTTGATTCTTGTGCTCCTGCAGAACTGTTGGGCTAAATGCATGGCAGATAGAACAAGAGTCCTGCAGATGCACTGCGCCTAGGCAATAGACGCAAGAAGTGTGCCCATCTGTCAGAGACATTTTCTGACAGCATGAGTCACACTTCTTGAATCCTGACACTTTGGATTCTTTAGGTATATCCAGCAAAAAGAGAAATCACAACTCTAAACTACTTTGGCCAACAGTCCAGCAAGCACTAAGAACTAAAAACAGAACACTATCACAAAAAACACAATATAAGATAGATTTTTTTTTTTTAAGACTAGGAAGCCTCTAACTCAAATGGCTACCTAACCAAAAGACTAACACACTACTACAGAGGGGAAGGGGGGGAGAACTCTCTAATTTAAACGAGTTCTAAGGAGAAAAACTACAATACACTAAACACAGTAAACTAAATCTACTAGTTATCGCCTATAAAATAACAACAATTACAATACAAAAAACCCTAATCTGACAAAAAAAGGAAGATTAATAAAGTTATACAAGCCTGAGCCAGTAACCAAGAACCTCGCAGCTGAATCGGCAAATGAGATATGGGTAGCTAGCACTAGGCATCATGGGATAAGGGGTAGCCTCGAGCCAGTAAACAGCTCTCGAACTATAGAAGATGGCCGATTCGGAGCTGAGGATCGGCTCCAATCCCAGCCAGCAAGAATGAAGGTGAGATTGACAACTTAACATCATTGGTTGCCTGGTTATTAAAGGTACTAGAGAAACTATGCTGCTAGTTTGAGATTTATGATATCTGGGCGAACCATGCCGGTCGGGTGATATAGAAGGTCTGCAAATGGATCCAGAATCCAAGGTGGATGTAGTAGATGAGGCCAAAGAAAGGGAAACCAAATCTGCTGAGGCTAGTAAGGTGCAATGAGGATGACTCTGCTCTTCAACCAGGCTGCTTTCTGAAGGAATTTGGGAATTAGGGGAGTCAGTGGATAAGCATACAGAAGACCAGGGGGCCAATCGTGGAGTAGACATCCCTCAGTGATTCCCCCAGTGGGAGGATCAGGGCAAAGAAACTGCTGAACTTGTTTAGTGGAAATGCAAAAAGATCACAGCAAGTTTGGGCCCACTAACTGAAAATCATTTCCATCACTTTGTCCTTGAGGGACCACTTGTGAGGTAATAAGATAGACCTGATCAGCTTTGTCTGCTATCATGCTGGACTTCCCCAGAATATGCATTGCTATTAGAAAGCAGTTGGAAGATATCACCCATTCCCACACTGAGAGATTCTCAACACAGGGGATAAGATCTGGTTTCTCATTGTTTGTTGATATACCAAACTACTGACATGTTGTCTGTCTGCAATTATCACGAGAGGTAGAGAGTCTTGGAATGCCTGAAAAGCTCTCATCTCCAGAACATTTATATGCAAATTGGCCTCTTCAGTCTTTGGGGGACCAAGTGCCTTGGGCAGTTTTCCCAGTGAATGCCCCCTCCCAACTCAATCAGGTAAGCTTCCGTGGTCACTATGGCCTTGGGATCAGGGAGGATGAAAGGATGACCTTGTAACACCAGTTGTGACTCCATCCACCAGGAAAGGTATTGTTTGCATAGCCGAGTTATTCTTACCTTAGCTGACATGGGTTGAGAAAGCACTGACCATTGTATTGCTAGCATCCATTGTAGAATTCTCATGTGGAATCTTGCTAAAGGAACTAAAATTATTGCCGCTGACATTGATCCCAGGGCTTGCAGAATCTTGGCCTGAAATTCTGGTACTGCAAATTATTTTTCTGACCTGCATCCTTATAGTTTCACAGGTTCATAGGTTGTTACCAGACTATCGGCTCTAGGGCCTATACAAGCCTAGCCATAACAATTCCCTGGCTATTTCTTCCCACACTATTTACTTCCCTGGACCACTGTCTAGCAGGGCAACTGATGTGATCCCTGGGGTAAATTTCCTTTCTTCCATCCAAATCATCAAGGTTCCTTTTGAATAGGGCCAAGGAGGTGCTCTGCTTGACATGCATGGGCAGTCTATTCCAGAGTCTGGGGTGTCTCTGGGTCAGGAACTTATCCCTCCAGCATGTTTTGTTTATTGTGATGACAAGGTTTAGATCCCTAGAGCGTGTGGCTCTGAGGGATTTGGATTTCTTTAAGTGTAGCATGTCCAACAGCTCTGGGTTTGACATGGCCTTGTATGTTAAGCAGAGATTGTCTCTGAGTATACGATATGCAACCGATTATAGGTGAAGTTTTTTAAGGTGGTCAGCGTAGGGCATCAGCTTTAGGCCTGTGATTCTTTTAGTGAGGTATTTCTGCAGCCTTTCAGTTGTTGCAGATGTCTTGAGAGGTACATACCAAATGGGGCATTGCATTCTATAATGGGTCTAATGAGGGATGAGTACAGTGGGACAATGACCTCCTTTTTAATGAATGAAAATCCCTTAGTGATGAGGTGTGCCACATAGAAGGATTTCCTGACTGTTGTGGTGATGTGGTTATTGAAGGTGAAACCACTGTCCACCTGTGTCCCTAAGTCTCTTATCACACTTTCGGTGTTTAGTGTACTGCCACCTATGTGGTAGTTCACGGGTATATGTTTTTTCCCAAAGGGGATAACTATACGTTTCTTGGCATTGAGCTTAAGCCCATGGCTTTGGCACCAAGCATCTGTTTCTGTACGGCTCTTTTGTAGAGTATCCACATCATTTGGGGATTCAATAATGGCTCCCAGTTTGCAGTCATCTGCGAACTTTGTTAGCCAGAGTCCCTTAGTGTTGGCCTGTACTTCAGAGAAGTAGATGCCAAACAAGAGTGGTCCCAGGACTGAACCCTGAGGTACTCCACTTGTCACTTGTCTGGAGCTGGATTTGGAGTCAGCTACTTTTACAGTATGGGTTCTGTCAGTAAGCCACTTGGCAACCCATCGAGTGACTTAGGGATTGATGCCCAGCTTAGTAAGTTTATCTATGATTTCAGAGTGGGGGATGATGTCAAAGGCCTTGGTGGGGTCCAGATAGGTTGTGTGGACTGCCTTACTCTCATCCACGGTTCTGGAGACTGATTCGAAGAAGTCATTCAGGTTCAGGAGACAAGATCGTCCCTTCACAAACCCAAACTGGGTGGGGTCCAGTGTTTGAAGGCTGCCAATATCTTTGTTTATAAGTTCCATAGTTTGTACTCCTGATAGAGGAAGAGAAGTTACAATAGATACCATGTTGAACACTGCCCCTATGAATTCTAATGTCTGGCTTGGGTCTAAGTGAGACTTGTAATAATTTATGGTTATTCCAAAATGTAAATCTGTAGTGTGCTATCAGTCAGTGTCTGATCAAGGAGCTAATGAGCCAGTCATCTAAATATGGAAACACTTGGAATCCTTGTAGTCTCAAGTGAGCTGCTACTACTGTCAGAGCTGATGCACTCAGAGCAAAATTTGGATCTGAAGAAGGTGGTTTCTTTGGATCCAAACCAGATGGACCTGGAAGACTTGGATCCATGGACTCTAAAGCAATAGGCTGGAATAGAGAAGGCGCTGTAATGGATGGAGCAGTAGATGATTGGGCTTCCTGACCTGAAGGGGTAGAAGCTGTAAGAACTCCCATCTGAATTTGTGCCATGAGGAGTTTCCTTATCATTCTCTCCATATCTGCTTCAGTGAGATTCCTGGAGGAACAAGAAGATACTAGGGATGGAGATTTGAAGCTCCTTTCTAGAAAGGGAGAAGGCACTCTGGACAGGACTGGATCCAGATAAGCAGGATAAGTTGTCCTTGGTAAAGCTTCAGATCCAAGGATGTAGGATCTGATACTGGTCTTTGTTTTTTCATTTTAGGTTCTGAGGTGGAAGAGGCTGAAGTTTCAGAAGGTTTAGACCTTTTTGCAGGGTTGCTAGTTTTGTGTTTGGGGGACTGAGCCCCAGTAATGGCCTCAGAGAAGGACGTTGGCAGCAAGCCTTTCAAAATCAATTTATTTTTTTCTGTCAGCCAGGGCTCAGGATTTAAATCCGGGACAGACGCAGCATACTTGTTGTAAGTGTTCCAGGCCCAAGCATTACACACAAAGATTATGGACGTTAGAAAAGGGCAATTTGTGCCCACATTTTTTGCTCTTTTTAAATCCGGCAGGGCCTTTTTCAGACATCTTGAGAAAGAGGAAAGAATACTATAACAACAAATAACTAACCTTTTTTTTTTAAACTAGGAAGAAAAGAAAGGCTAAATACCAGTGATGGTAACTTGAAGGGGTATAAATATTTGTAAAAAGAATAAGAAATATACCAACTATGGTATTAAAGAGATAGACAAAGTGTAAAGAGATAGGGAAGGATAGGCTAGGCCTGCCAACAACAGTAGGAAAAAGTACACTCTAAGGTGTATGGAAAATTAGAAGTTATGTACTCACCATAATGTTCCATCTAAGCAGGTGGCTTCATTTGTCTGCAACCTGTGGGTCTTGGATCCGATATCGGATCCGAGCCGGCAACTTGTTTCATAGCCAATGGATCCGAGCTCCTGGCTTCTCCCCTCACCCATAATCCCCTGCCAACCCTCCAAGACCTCAGATCAAGTTTGCCCCTCTATAGATATCCAAAAGAGGTATTACAATAAACAACCTACATAGATCCATTCTGAAGGCCAGGAGGAAGGAGGGGGGGGATGGTTGCAGACAAATGAAGCCACCTACTCAGATGGAACATTATGGTGAGTACATAACTTCTAAATCTGAAGTAGGGACTTCATTTGTTAGCAACCTGTGGGACAGAGTCCCCAGCTACCTGAATCTTGGGCGGCCATCATGGAAGGATATTGCGGAGCACCGCAGAGCCAAAGGATGCTCTCCCTCTAGAAATTACATCCAGTTTGCAGTGGTTAATAAAGGTATAAGATGAGGCCCAAGTGGCTGCCGATATCATCCAACAGAACTCTAGATTTGAAGGCAGCAGAAGTAGGGATGGAACAAGTGGAATGTGCGAGAACTCCTCCGGGTGCGGGTCTCCCAGAAGCTTGGTATGCTAAAAGAATACATTGGGAAATCCAGCGTGACAAGGTGATTTTTGAGACTGCTTTCCCCAAATTGAATTTGGCAAAGGAAATGAACAGCTGGTCGGATTGCCTGTGACCAGCAGTTCTATGAGTATAAAAACGTAGCTGCCTATGAACATCTAATGAATGCAGCTTGTACTCTCCTTTATTCTGATATTTAGGAAAGAAGACCGGTAGACTGATGGATTGATTTATATTGGTTTCTGATGCTACTTTGGGAAGGAAGGAGGGATTGGTCCTGAGGTACACTCTGTCCGGATGAAAAATCCAGTAAGGAGGCTTCACAGAAAGGGCTTGAAGTTCCGAACCTCTTTTCGCTGAAGTAATGGCTACAAGGAATGTTGTTTTCCAGGACAAGTATTTGAGATCCACTGAAGCGGCAGGCTCAAATGGGGGAGCAGTTAGGGCTTGAAGAACTAGTGAAAGATCCCAAGGGGGTATGGCTTCTTTGATAGGTGGTCTGAGCAGAAAAGTACCCTTGAGAAAAGTTTTACACAATTTGGCCGACATCAAGGGCCCTGTGTCATGTCCCACATGGTAATGGGAGATGGCCGCCAATTGTACTTTGACGGTTGAGCAACTAGCGCCTTCCTGAAAGAGTCTGGTTAGAAAGTCTAGTATGGATGGAAGAGGGGCAGTAAAGTGATCTAGATTATGATGCTCCACCCAGATGGAAAAACGTTTCCATTTACTGTGGTACACTTTCCTGGTGGAAGGTTTATGCGCTGCCATGAGGATGGCTTTGACTGGTGAAGAGATACCGGGAGTCCTAACTAGGAGTGGAACTGGAGCAACCAAGCTGTCAGCTTCAGACTGTCCAGATTTGGGGTCGACAAGCCCGACAGATGGGAGATTAGATCCGGACTGGGATCCAGAATCCAGGGGGGATTCACTAGGTGAGACCACAGGTAAGGGAACCAAGTTTGCCGAGGCCAGAATGGGGCAATGAGGATCATCCTGCTCCCCAACCACGAGGCTTTCTATAAAATCTGTAGCATCAGGGGTAGAGGAGGATAGGCATAAAGTAGACCGGGTGGCCAAGCATGCACCAGAGCGTCTCTTGGAGTTTCCCCTGGAGGGGGAATCAGAGTGAAGAAATTGTCGCATTTGGTGTTTGAGGGAGAGGCAAAGAGATAGCAGCAGGGTTGCCCCCATATTGCGAATATCTGCTTTGCTACTAGTGGGTTGAGAGACCACTCGTAAGGGGAAAGAATGGTGCGGCTGAGTTTGTCCGCTAGGATGTTGGCCCACCCTGGAATGTGCGTTGCAATGAAAAAGCGGTTGGTGGAAATTGCCCATTCCCACACTCTCATAGCTTCGCAGCATAGAGGGTAGGAACTGGTTCCCCCCTGTTTGTTTATGTACCAGAAAACAGACATGTTGTCCGACTGAATTGCAATAGTTCCTACGGGGAGGAGATTCTGAAGTGCTTGCAACGCATACAGCACCGCTCTCATCTCCAGAACGTTGATATACAGGGAGGTCTCTGTATCATTCCACGTGCCTTGGACTGTCCTGCCTGAATAATGTCCCCCACCCGAGGCGGGAGGCATCCGTGGTCACCGTGGCGAGAGGGGGAGGAGTGCAGAAGGTTCGGCCCATATGGAGATCTGGAGCATGAAGCCACCATAACAGGGCCCTCCTGCAAGCCTTGCTGATAGCGATAGGGTGATGGAGAGGAAAAGACTGAAAGGACCATTGCATTAGAAGGGTCCACTGCAGTACCCTCATGTTTAGGCAGGCGCATGGAAGGACCGTTATCACTGCTGCCATGGAGCCCAGTGCCCTCAGGACCAATTCCACCAGTGGGGCTTCTGACTGAAGGATGGCCCGCACATGAAGTTGCAAATTCCGTAGTCGTTCTGAAGTCAGGAAGGCTCGTAGTTCTCTGGTGTCTATTCTGGCTCCTATAAATTCTATGACTTGTGTCGGAGCAAGGGAAGATTTGTCCGCATTGATCGTGATGCCTAATTGGGGGGCTAGACGGAGAAAGTAATCTCTGGCTGAGCAAAGTAGATGCCTTGTTGGGGCGGTCAGGAGCCAGTCGTCCAGGTACGGGAAGACCTGCATTCCCTGGAGTCTCAGGTGGGCCGCTATCACTGCTAACACCTTGGTGAACACCCTGGGGGCTGTGGTGAGGCCAAAGGGAAGGACCCTGAACTGGTAGTGACTGGCTCCCAGCCGGAAGTGGAGAAACCTCCTGGATCATCTGTCCATTAGAATGTGGTAGTACGCATCCTTAAGGTCTATAGAGCACATCCAATCGTTCTCCCATAGGAGGGGGAGAATAGATTGAAGAGTGACCATTCGGAATTTTTCCTTGGTTACCGACAGGTTCAAATGGGAAAGGTCTAGAATTGGTCTCATGTCCCCCGTCTTTTTTGGCACCAGAAAGAACCTGGAGTAGAACCCTAATCCGAGCTGGTCTTGGGGGATGGGCTGGATGGCTCTTTTTCCTAGCAGCTTCTGGATTTCTGTGGCTGCAGCCTCCCTCTGATTGGGTGGTACATCAGGGAGGTTCCTGATTTTGGGGACATGAAGCATTGGGATTTTGTACCCTCTGGATATAATTCGAAGCACCCAGAGGTCTGATGTGATGGACTCCCATGCCGCTAGGTGCTCTGAGAAGCACCCCCCGACTGCCTCCAGAGTGGAGCAGCTGGGCAACCCTTCAGGGCTGCTGCATGGGCCGGTCAGAGAAGGATTCTCTGGACCCAAAGTTCCTCGCAGCCCCTCTGCCCCTGGGGCGGCGTCCTCCCTGTCCTCCTCTGCCACGGAAGGACTGGTTGTCCGAAGTGGGTTGGGAATGTTGCAATTTCCGGAACCACATCTTCTTCTGACCCTATTGGTTCTTCGAAAAGGACTGCTGGGGAGCAGAGAAGTGGACTCAGACGGCAGACAACATCTTCCCGTCCTTCTCACTCTGGACTAGCGTCTCGCGAACCGTTTTGCCAAACAGGGCAGAACCATCAAAAGGGGGGTTCGCAAAGGACGCTTTAAAGGGCTCCGCAAAGTCACAATGCCAGAGCCAGGCCTGACGTCTCATGACTAGGCCTGCTCCGCTAGCTCTAGTGGCTCCCTTGATGGCGTGGGACAATAGCTGCATAGAGGTATTCGAAATGGATCTCAGAGTGGCCATTCGGGTGGAGTACAACTGTTTGTACTCCGCCGACATGGACTCAGGGAGGAAGGCAGCGTATTCCTTGATAAGATCCCGCTGCATCCTGATGACATGTGCCATATAGTTCAGGGACCTTACCGAATAGGTTGCTGAACTAAAGACTCGCTTCCCTAAGTGATCCATCATGTGGGACTCCTTGCTCGGTGGATGGACCGAGGGGCTCTCCTGAGCTAGTTCCCTCTTCATGGCTGCCGCCATCAACATGGCATCTATGGGGGGACCCTTGCTCCAGTGGGACCAGTCTGCGGGGGGGCTCAATATCCTGTCCGGGCGTTTAGGGACTGGCTCCATGGTGTCCGGGTCCTTCCATGCCCTGGTGGTAATAAGGTCCACCAGGGGGTCGGCCGGAGGGGACACCCAAGAGGTAGACGGGCCTGCTTCAAATGCCTCCAGAAACACGGACTCGTTGGAGGAAGCCTTGGGGGCAGACCACCCACCTCTGATCCTAAGTATTTCCATGATGTCTCCAAAGGAGACATCCTCAGGGGGTGATCTTGGGGAGCCTTCCCCTTCATCCAAGTCCGTGTCCTCGGTTAAGGACTCAGGGGAGTCCACATGCCTCCTCTTACACTTGTGCTTGCGAGGCACCTCCTCGGGGGGGCTGTCCGAGGAGGTCTCACCAGCAACATCCTGTTCCAATGGAACAACCTGGGACATCGAAGCAGGCTGTCCCTGTGGTCGGGTGATGGAAGCCTGGCCCAGCAGAGAGGGATTGCAGGGTGGAGCCGAGACAAGGGCCTGGGGTCCGGATGGTCTCGACAGAGTCCTCTCTACTACATCGAAGGCCGAGGGGGAACCGCTCTCCCTGGGCTCCAAGAGTCGACTCCCACTCGGATCCGATGAAGGGATCGGAGCCGGCGCCGAGACCATCAGATCCGAAGGACCAGTGTGCTCCAACCTGGATGGAGCCGAAGGCGCACTGAATCCCTCGGATCCAAAGCTCAGCCCACGGCTCCGAGAGGTTAGATCTGACAGACTCGAGGGCAGGGTCAGATCCGAAGTGCCAAGTACTGTCGGCGCCGACCCACCCCCGGCTCCAACGCTGCCCGGCTCCAAATGCTCCGAACCCGGGAAGCGGGTCAGAGAAGGAGCAATCGGAGCAAAAAAGGGTGTCGAGCTCCCTCCCAAAGGGGGGGAGGCAAGAGCACTCCCATCTGCAGCTGGGCCTGGATGAACCTCCGCATCATCCGGTCCAAGTCTGCATCTGATATACTGTAAGTCGATCTCGATGAGGCCACCGAGGCAGGCCTGGAATGCCGCCTCGATGACCTCGATGGAGATCGGGCCTCCTCCTCCTCAGGTCCTGGGGAGAAACAAGGAGATCGGAGCCGAGGAGGAGGAGACCTAGAAGCTGTGGAGGGAGAAGCCCGCTTAGCCGGCGGGGCCGAAGCGGAGGCCTCGGCCCGCCACTTGTGGTGCTTCTCCCTCCATTTCTCCCTCCTGGCCTCCCTGTCCTCCAGCACTTTAGCGGGAGTTTGAGTCCCGGCTGAAGGAAGGGGGGCAGGAGTGGCTACCACCACAGGCTGTGGTAGAGCCACGGGAGGAGCAGGGGCCGAAGCCGAGTCCGGGGGCAAAAGTCCCGCCAGGACCAGCTTCGACCTCCGCTCTTTCAGTGCCGTGGGGTTGAACGCTGCACAAATGGTACAGCCTGAGGAGAGGTGTTCAACCCCAAGGCACCGAACGCACCGAGTGTGGCCATCAGCCGGGGAGAGCTTATGGCCACACTCGGTACATTTTGAAAAAATGGCTTTTGGGGCCTCTGCCATACTGGAGGGAAGAAAAGTACTACACAAACACACAAGCCCCAAAACACTAACACACACACACACTCACTAACGACCAGCGAGGGGAGGGAAAAAAAATATATAAAAGGTACAAATAATAAAGGGAACCTAACACTTACACACTGTTTTAAATCTAAAGTCAGAAAAGAAGGAAGAAATTACACTTATCTGAACAAATCGCTAAGAGCTCCGAAAATCCAGCTACTCACAAGCGTGGCAAACTAGATCTGAGGTCATGGAGGGTTGGCAGGGGATTATGGGTGAGGGGAGGTGCTAGGAGCTCAGATCCATTGGCTATGAAACAAGTTGCTGGCTCTGATCCGTTATCGGATCCAAGACCCACAGGTTGCCGACAAATAAAGTCCCTACTTCAGATTAAAGGTTATCAGTAATAGTAAAGTAAATTTAAATCTAACGATCACTTAAAGAGTTTTTAGAACTTAATATGTAAATCAGACTTATCTCACACTCAACAACTCTAGAGCTGAAGGCGACCATGTCCAGATGTGAATCACATCACCACAGTGGTCAGGAAATCCTTCTATGTGGCACACCTCATCACAAAAGGTTTCTCATCCAGAAAAAAAGAGGTCATTGTTCCTCTCTATTCATCACTCATTAGACCCATTACAGAGTACAGCGCCCGTTTTGGTATGTACCTCACAAGACATCTACAACAACTGGAGAGGCCACAGAAATACCTCACAAAGAGGATTACTGGCCTCAAACAGATGCTCTACGCAAACTGTCTCAAAATCCTCCAACTTTACTCCGTCGCATATCACCTACTCAGAAGCGATCTCTGCCTAACATACAAAGCTATGTCAAACCCAGAGCTGTTGGACATGCTCCACTTAAAGAAATCCCAATCCCTCTGAGCTACACACTGTAGGGACCTAAACTTTGTCACCACAATAAACAGAACATGCTGGAAGGATAGATTCCTGTCCCAGAAACTTCCCATACTCTGGAACAGCCTACCTATCTATGTCAAACAGAGCTCCTCATTAGCACTCTTCAAGAAAAATCTTGATGATTGGATGGGAAATAGGAAATTCACCCCATGGATCACTTCTGTGGCTCTGCTCAACAGGGGCATAGGAAAATAATTTTCTTGGGTGGCGAAAGCCAGGGTACCTTTTTGGCTAGGCTTATATATGCCCTAGGGCCAATAGCCTAATACCTACCTATGTACCTAAGAACCTATGCTGACTGCCTCAAAGAAGTTGATCAAGTTCAGAAGGCATGATCTGCCTTTCACAAACCCAAACTGGGTGGGGTCCAGAGTTTGGAAGTTACCAATGTCTTTGTTTATGAGTTCCATGATGATACATTCCTTGGCCTTGCAGACCAGGCTCATCAGGCTAATAGGGCAACTGTTCACAGGATCAATGGTGGCTACCCCTTTGTGGAGTGGGATAACTGTTGTAGTGCGCTATTCACTGGGTACAAAGCTTGATGTGAGACTATGATTGAACATGGTGCTTAGGTGGGGAGCGAGTTTGTTCTGAAGTTCATGTAAAACACAGCCTGGGATGTTGCCTATGTCTTTGTGCTCTGGAGTAGTTATCAAAAAATAATTGCTTAACAGCAATCTTTCTAAATTTGTGCATATTGTCCAAATACTCCCTAATTTTCTCTTAGCACTCTGAAGTTCCACCTCTTCCTGTTCTGTGAGATTCACCGTATTCTACAACACTTTTAGCCCATCTAAACAATTCTTGTTACTTCTTAACCATACCTCTTTGTCTTTTATTCCTATCCTATTTAAACTCCATTTTTCATTTTAGCCAACTTAGTGCCTGTCATTTCTGAATAAAATTATATCTTCTCTAACAGCTCTCAAATAATCTCCACTACTCATTCTTTAAACTCCTGTCTTTTAATAGGTAGGTGGGAAAGTGCCAGTGTCTCATTTTTACTTCATTACCCTGTATTCAATCTACGTTTTTATCAGTGCATGATCTGAGGCAGGTATTGAATAGGTGTTGAACCTTTTAAACAAATGCACATCTTCCTGTGAAATATAATTTCTATGTAGTCTAGCCCAGTTATTGTAATTAGAAGTTATGTACTTACCATAACCTGGTATCTTTGTTGTCCATTTTCATTCTTCCTCAAGAATGGGTCTAGGATTCGATCCTCGGATCTGACTCAGCCACATATGCAAGACTTTGGATCCAAAGCTCGAGCTCCTCCCTCTACCCATAATGTTCCATTCCATCCCCAACTCCTCAGATTGAGTTTTCTGCCATACTGCCTACTGTATTATAGAGACAGAACAGACACAAAAAAAGAAGATGTCCAAGGCATAAACGTCAAGACTTAGAGAG
>NC_056728.1:1973768485-1973847813 GCF_019279795.1 Protopterus annectens
CTTAAACAGCAGGCAAAAACAAGTCAATAAGAAAATGACACTGCACACAATATACTGTAAAAAACTAGACAAAGACAAGGTCCTAACCCAAACGCAGACTTAAGGTAATAGGAACTATATCAAAAAACTAGCAGAAGGATACCACACAGAGAAAAAAAAACAACGGGTCTAGAACGGCCAAAAAGTTCTCAACACTAACTATGTAAATTTCGCAAAACACACTAATATTAACGACCTATGAAAAAACTATTACTAAGACTAAGTAAAGTAAAAAGAAGTTATGTCTTACCATAACGTTCCATCTGTATTGTTGATCCTCGTTCTGTCATTACATGTGGGTATCGGTTCCGACCTCTGAACCGAGCCAGCCATCTTCCAAGCTCACGCCAGCTAAAAACTCTTACCCAGAATTCCCCTCTCCCTGTTACCTCAGATTGAGTTTGCAAGTCAAAAGAAGGTAGAGGCTGCCTCAGGTCAAAAGACATAACAGAACCGGATGGTGAGATCCACTAGAAGCCACAGGAGCGGGAAGGAGGGAGGGTCGTAATGACTGAACGAGGATCAACAATACAGATGGAACGTTATGGTAAGACATAACTTCTTTATCTGATATTGTTAATCTTCGTTCAGTCCTTACATGTGGGACAGAGACCCCAGCTACCTTTATTCCTGGGAGGCTCTCATGGAAGGACATTCCGGAGCACCGTAGAACTAAAAGATGCTCTTCCCCTGGAGGCCAAATCCAATTTGTAATGATTGATGAAGGTATGAGGAGTAGCCCAAGTTGCAACTGCACAAATGTCATGTAAAGAGGCTCTGTCATGGAAGGCAGCAGAAGTTGCCACCAACCTCATAGAATGAACCTTTATGGTAGTATGTAATGGAATATTACGTTTTCTATAAATGAAGGTTACGCAGTCTTTTAACCATTTAGCCAATGTGACCTTAGCAACAGCACATCCTAATCTAGGTCCAGAATAGGCCAAAAATAACTGGTCTGATTTATGAGAAGCCTTAGTCCTGTTCAAGTAGAAGCAAATTTGCCTGTGAATATCTAGGGTATGTAGACAATACTCTCCTCTGTTTGAATGATTGGGGAAGAAACTGGCAACTCAATGGCTTGATTAATGGACATTTCAGAGATAACTTTTGGCAGAAAGGAAGGATTAGTTCTCAATGGCACTCTATCTCTATGAAAAATCAGATATGGTCTCTTGATGCATAAGGCTTTAAGCTCAGAGATACGTCTGGCAGAAGTAATGGTGACCAAAAACAAGGTTTTCCATGACAAATATTTGATGTTGCAAGAAGAAGCTAGTTCGAAAGGTGGCATTTTCAAAGCTTGTAGGACTAATGACAGGTCCCATGGTTGAGTAGGTTCTCTAAAAAGGGGGTCTTAGATGATTCACACCTTTTATGAAAGTCTTGCATAATTTGTGTGATATAAGAGAAGAGTCTTGGACACAATCATGTAAATTAGATATTGCAGCCAAATGAACTCTAATGGTAGAGGCAGACTGGACTGAAATAGGTTAGACAGATATTCCAGTACTATCGACACTGGTGCTGAAAAAGGATCTACTTGCTTTTCTTTCAGCCAAAAAGTAAATCTTTTCCACTTGCTGAGATATGTAATTCTGGTGGAAGACTTATGAGATGCAATAAGAATGTCACGTACTGGCAAAGAAAGATCATTCTGCCTGGCAATCAAAGGAATTGGAGGAGCCAAGCTGTGAGCTTCAGGCTGTTCAAGTTGGGGTGAATCAGATTCTGCAGATGGGAGATCAACCCCAGGGTTAGATGGAGAATCCATGGTTGATCTAGCAGGTGAGGTCAAAGGAAGGGAAACCAACCTGACGAGGCCAATATGGTGCTATGAGGATTACTTTGCTCTTCAACCGGTGGGCTTTCTTCAGAAACTGGGAAAGAGGGGGAGAGGTGGAAAGCAAACCTGAGGGCCAATCGTGGACTAGAGCATCCCTGGGTGACTGTCCTGGAGGGAGAATCAGGGTGAAATAGTTGCTGTATTTGTAGTTGGTCGGGGACGCAAAGAGGTTGCAGCAAGGAAGACCCCAGCTGTTGAAAATCTCCACCGCTATCAAGGGATTCAGGGACCACTCCTTAGGTTGTAGAATACACCTGCTGAGTCTGTCTGCTATCACGCTGGAACTCCTGGGAATGTACATTGCTAGAAGAAAGCGGTTGGTAGCCATTGCCCACTGCCATATCCTTATGGCCTCTCGACAGAGTGGATAAGATTTGATTCCACCTTGTTTGTTGATGTACCAGACCACCACCATGTTGTCTGATTGTATTGCAATAGTCCCAGACGGCAGCAGGGGATAGAATGCTTGCAATGCCAGAAGCACCGCCCTCAGCTCTAGAACATTTATATGCAGATGGGCCTCCATTTCGGACCAAGTACCTTGGACTGTCTGTCCCTGAAATAGCCCCCCCACCCCATCAGGGAGGTGTCCGTGGTCACTGTAGCCTTGGGCTGTTGGGGGGGAAAGGGGTGAGACCATTGTGATGGATTGTGCGCCATCCACTAATTTAGATCTTGTTTGTACCTGTGAGTTACCTGAATTTTGGCTGAAAGAGGGTACTGAAAGGGATACCACTGGGTGAGCATTAGCCATTGTAGAAGCCTCATGTGAAATCTGGCCAGGGGGACAATTGTAATGGAGGCTGCCATGGAACCCAACAACTGGAGAACAGAATGAGCTGTGGATTTTTCCCTTGAAAGGATTGGAATCAGTTGCTGCTTTATCCTTATAATTCTGTGTTCTGGAATGGATGCTCTGCAATCCTTTGTATTCAAAATGACCCCTATGAATTCTGTGGACTGAGATGGGGTGAGATTGGATTTTTGCCAGTTTATGGTTATGCCTAGCCTTTCTGTAGTGAGGAGAGAGTATGCCAGGGCTTCTTCCAATAGATGTCTGGTGGGGGCGCAGATGAGCCAGTCGTCTAGGTATGGAAACACCTGGAATCCTTGTAGTCGCAAGTGAGCTGTGATGACTGCCATGCACTTTATGAACACTCTGGGGGCTGTAAAGAGTCCAAAGGGCAGTACTCTGAACTGGTAATGACTGGCTCCTGCACGGAAGCGAAGGAATCTTCTTGATGGTCTGTCCACTTTTATGTGGTAGTACGCATCTTGAAGATCTATCGAGCACATCCAATCATCTTTTTCCAAAAGCAGAAGGATAAACTGTATTGTGACCATCCGGAATTTCTGTACTTTTACAAACTTGTTCAATACACTGAGATCTAAAATTGGTCTCCAGTCCCCAGTTTTCTTTGGCACCAAAAATAGTCTTGAGTAGAATCCGGATCCTATCAGGTCTGGAGGGACTATTTGGATGACTCTTTTTCTTAGCAGCTTTGAAATCTCTAACGCTGCTTCTTCCCTTTGACTGGGTGGAACATCAGGTAAGCTTGTTAGGGGAGCGGGACAAAGGTCGAAGGGGATATGCTAACCTCTGGTTATTATCCTTTGTACCCAAGAATTGGTGGTAATGGTTAGCCAGGCAGAATGGTACAAAGAGAAACGTCCCCTAACCACTTCCAGAGGAAAGCAGTTGGGCCGCTCTTCAGGAGCGCTGGTAGGATTGGCCAGGGAAAAAATCCCTGGAACCCTGGATACGCGGACCCCCTCTGCCCCAAAAGGGGCATCTTCCCTGAGAGTTTCCCTCTCTGCCTCTAGGGGAGAACTCGGCCTGTGTGTCATGGAAAGAACCTTGAGACTTTTTGTGCCATATCTTCCCACTCTTCTGGTTTCTGGAGAAAGCCCGTTGAGGGGATGAATAATGGACACCCACAGCAGAAAGGGTCTTACCGTCCTGTTCACATCTGGCCAGTGTGCTTTTAACCTTGGGTCCGAACAATGACGAGGCTTCGATGGGAACATTGAGAAAGGAAGCCTTGAAGGGTTCCACGAAATTACACAAGCGCATCCAGGCATGTCATCTCAGAACAATGCCTGAACCCGCTGCTCTAGCTGCTCCTTCTGATGCATGAGATATCAGGCACATGGAAGAGTTAGATATCGATTCGATAGTGGCTAGCTGAGAGGCCACTTTGTCACAGACCTCATCAGACACAGCACCAGCCAAAGTATCAGACAGCTCAGAAATTAAGTTTCTTTGAAGCCTGGTAAAATGTGCCATATAGTTCAGGGTCCTGACTGCAAAGGTCGCTGATGCAAAAGTGCACTTCCCTATTCTGTCCAGAGCATGGGACTCTTTGTTCGGTGAATGGACAGTCTGGCTTTCTTCTTTCGCCAGGTCCTTTTTAGTTGTGGCCGCCACCACCAAAGCATCCACAGGAAGACCTTTGGACCAATGGGGATCACTAGCAGGAGGGGACAAAATTTTATCTGGCCTCCAGGGAATGGCCTCAACAGTGTCAGGAGCCTTCCACGCACGCTGCACGATGAGCCGGACAAGTTTGTCAGCTGGTGGAGTAACCCAGGAGGTAGGGGGCCGGGCACGAAAGGCCTGCAGGAACACAGACTTTTCAGAGGTTGGGTTGGAGGGCTGCCAGTCACCTCTCTGTTTAGGGTTTTAAAGGATATCACCAAAGGATACCTCAGTGGGTGATCGAGGGGACCCTTCCCCATCATCAAAGTCTGTGTCTTCAGTAAGGGACTTATTTGTAGAGTCCATGTGCTTCCTCTTGCACAAGCTCTTTTGATGATCTTCCTCAGAGGGAGAAGCTGGGGAAGACAGCTCAAAAGGGGTCTCCTGTGCGAGTATGTCCTGAGGCCCTTGCGCCCGGTGTCTGCTAGGAGTGGCTTGTGTACACTGCGGTCCAGAGGAGGGTGGGGAGAGTGATATCACAGGATCGCCAACCAATGTCAGAGCCTTCTCCATAAGCTGGAAGGCCAGTCCACCTTAAGAGGGATGGGGGCCCAGGTCAGGGGTCACCCTTTGCCTAAGTGGCTCAGCCTGCCGACTTGGAGTCCCAGGATTGCTGTGAAATGCCAAAGTACATACACCACAGCTGACATCTTGGGCCGTGACAAGACTCTCCTGCCACAAAGGCAACTGCGGCTACTTAGTGAGGTCCTTAAAAGGAACCATAGTGGGGGAAGACTGTGCTATATCAAGGGGCTTCAAAGACAATGAAGGAGGAGAATAAGTAGGGTTCTTTGGTAAAGGGTGATCACCTCCCAAGGAAGGATAGGTCCTGGGGGGGGTGGGATACCTCTGGCCAAAGCACTTGATCCACAAGGCACAACACATCATGTTCAGAGAGGCTTCTAGTGGATTTCACAGACATGGCTGAGGGAGAGTCAGGTCTATCCAAGAACAGAGCAAACTCGGTGCCCACCATGGAGGTGGTCTGCACTGAGAACAATGGAGCTGTAATGGACTGAACTACTGGTGTCTGCACCAAGGAAATCATCAGTGCCGAAGGAGTGGTCTGCACCGACGATGAGGTCAGTACCAAAGTGGTCGTCAGCGCTAAGGCCTGAGCTGAAAATATTGGTGAAGAAAACTGAATGGTAGGTACCGAGAGGGTAGTCAGTGCCGGGTAAGTTGGAGCTGAAAAGGAAACGGGCGTCAAAACATCCATCAACATCATAACAGCCTGCATCGACTGAACAGTCAATGCCGGTAAGGGAGTCTGAACCGAGGAGCTCCTCGATACCAAAGTGGTATGGGACACACTAGTCGGTGCCGAGGTCTCAGATGCCGCCAATGGCCTCGGTGCCAAAGGTCTAGGCACCAAAAGCACTGGAGCTGAAGAAGTCAAATCCAAACTGGAAAGCTTAGCTTGCTTAGGTCTTGGTTCCTGAGGGTCCCGAGCTGGGGATGAAGGAAGAGACTTGGCCTTTTTATGTTCATCACTCTTTTTCTTATGGGATCTTGGAGGGGTTGAAGCCTCCGACCCAGAAATAACCTCTGAAAAAGGAGATTTAAGTAGCCCCTTCAATATTAATGTATTTTCCCTCTCAATTAACGTCCTGTTAGAAAAATTCTTACAAATCCCGCAAGGCAGGTCAACTGTTAAATGAGACACACCCAAGCAATAGACACACACGGTATGTGCATCTGAAGTAGGCAATTTATGTCCACAATCTAAACATCTTTTAAACCCTGGGCTACCTTTCTTATCTGTCATGTTTGTTAAGGAAAGAAAAAAAGAAAAATACCAGCAATGGTACAAGAAATACCCAAAGGTAAGAAGGAAAAGGGGTTTACCAACGATGGTAAAAAAGGAATTACCTCATGTTAAAAAGAGAGGAAAGGAGTTGAAAAGGATTCAAAAAGGGTAGTCGCTAAATGCAATAAGGTAAGGGATAAATAATAACATTTTTGTGAAAAAAAAGCTGTCTTAGAACTTAGTATGAAGAAAAATACTGTACTTAGCTCAAGAGAAGTAGCTTGACATGACTGAATGGCAACGCGGAAAACAAAATCTGGGGTAACAGGGAGAAGGGAATTCTGGGTAAGAGTTTTTAGCTCGAGAGTTTATAGCTGGCGCGAGCTTGGAAGATGGCCGGCTTGGTTCCCAGGTCAGAACTGATACCCACATGTAAGGACTGAATGAGGATTAACAATATCAGATGCTATCTTATATGAAGAAATAGCAATAAAACTACAATAATAAAGAAAAATATGCAACTTAGCCACGGCCAAGCAAGAAGCACTTCTGAACTCATAGACGTGGCAACCGAGATCTGGGGATTCTTTCTAGTGCACTATGGCATACCTACTTTGCCATGAGCCAACTAAGAGACTTTGAGCTTTGTAATTGGCCAAGTTGGAGCTGAGGATAAGCTCCGAACTCATATGTAAGATTGAAGGCGAGATAGGACTATGGAACATGCTATATTTAAATATGAAAAGGCCAGTATAACTTGTCACCCCTCAGGGGTTAAATAATAATGACAAAGTATAATGTTGATAAAATACAAGCACTGGTACTTGTCAACCCAAAACAAAGAAACTGCTACAGCAAACTTGTTGTAGTGTAAAATAAGAAGTTATGTACCTACCATAACGTTCCATGTTAGTTGTCTTCTTCTCGCCTTCTTTCTTGCTGGATGGGTTTGGAGCCGATCCTCGGCTCCGATTCGGCCAATACTAAAGCTCGAGAGCTAATTCCACCAGCTCGAGGCTCCCCTATATCCCACAATGCTAGGCGGCAACTCCTCAGATCTCGTTTGATAGCTATACCAAGCAACCCTAGTCTCCATAGAATGGAATAGGGAAACATACCTCAAAACAACCTGCGTGAAAGGTATCGCAGACCTAAGAAAGGAGAAAAAGAGGTGGAAGAACGTGTGGGAATGACAACTTCCAGAGGAAGAACACAAACTGAATTCCTGTCGGTCTGTCCAGCTTGGGGGAAGGAGGGTGGGACGCAAGAAAGAAGGCGAGAAGAAGACAACTAACATGGAACGTTATGGTAGGTACATAACTTCTTAATGTTAAGTTGGCCATCTCGCCTTCATTCTTGCTGGATGGGACCATGTCCCTAGCACCTTATCCCGGGTGGCCTATTGGAACAGACTCTTGAGAACAGTGGAACCAAAACTGGCACGGCTTCTGGAAACCATGTCCAATTTGTAATGTGAAATTAATGTATGAGGAGAAGCCCAGGTGGCTGCTGCACAAATGGAATCTATTGGCAGCCTATCCTGAAAAGCTACGGATGTAGCTAATGCCCTAGTTGAATGAGCTCTAGGTCTTGAGGGTAGTTTTTGATGTCTTATCTCATAGATGAAGGTAATTGTAGAGGTAAGCCATCTAGAGAGGGATACTTTAGTAACAGGAAGGCCGAATTTTCCTTCTGCATATGACAGAAACAATTGATTAGATTTCCTGAATTGTTTAGTCCTATCTAAGTAATATCTAAGTTGGCGATGAACATCCAAAAAATGTAGCTTTTGTTCTGACCTGTTTGAATAGTTAGGGAAAAAGACAGGGAGATCAATAATTTGGTTTAGGTTTACTTGAGAGGAAACTTTGGGCAAAAAGGATGGATTAGTACGGAGGGATACCCTATCTTTGTGAAACACTAAGTAAGGAGGACGACTGCAGAGCATGGAGTTCAGATACCCTTCTCGCTGAAGTTATAGCTACTAGAAAAAGTGTTTTCCAAGAAAGCAACTTCAGAGAATATGAAGCTGCCAGTTCGAAGGGGGGAAGGATTAAGGATGCCAGAGCCAAGTTCAAATCCCACTGAGGTGGGGGATCTTTTATTGGAGGTTTGAGAAGAAATACACCCCTTAAAAAGGCTTTACAGAGTTTGTGAGCCATGATGCTAGACTCCGAGACACCAACATCAAAATTAGATATGGCAGCCAATTGAACTCTAATGGTAGATGCAGATGATCCTAAATGAAAGAGTTCTGCTAGAAAATCTAGAATAGACTGGATAGGTGCTGTAAAGGGATCTATGTTTTTTGACGTTGCCCAAAAGGAGAAGCGTTTCCATTTGCTACTATAAATCTTCCGGGTAGAAGATTTATGAGACGCTATCAAGATATCTCGGACCGAGCGAGATATTGAGGGAAGCCTGGCTAAGGTTGGAATCAAAGAAACCATGCTGTGAGCTTTAGAGAAAGCAGAGATTGGTGCAGCTGACCCGATTGGTGGGTTATCAGATCTGGTACTGGGTCCAGATGCCAAGGCTGCTCCAAAAGGTAACGATGAAGAAACGGAAACCATATCTGTCAAGGCCAGTAAGGGGCAATGAGGATCATTGTCACTCTCAAGGTGATGGCTTTCTGAATTAGTTGAAATATCAGTGGAAAGGGGGGAAAGGCATACAGAAGTCCCCGGGGCCAATCGTGAACTAGAGTGTCTCTGGTGGGATGGCCTGGTAATGGGAAGAGAGTGAAGAAGTCGTGACACTTGCTGTTTTGGGGAGTAGCAAAAAGATCGCAGCAAGGCTGGCCCCATCTTAGGAATACTTCTTCTAGAACTGATTTCTTTAGAGACCAGTCGTGGGGCATGAGAATTGCCCTGCTCAGTTTGTCTGCAATAACGTTGGATTTCCCAGGAATGTGCGTTGCTATCAGAAAATGCTGAGAAGAGATCGCCTATTGCCAAAGTCTGAGTGCCTCTCGACATAAAGGGTATGATCTGGTTCCGCCTTGTTTGTTGATGTACCACACTATGGACATGTTGTCCGTTTGAATTGCAATAGTCCCAGTGGGAAGAGAGTCGTGAAGGGCTTGCAATGCTAAAAGCATTGCTCTCATCTCTAAGACATTTATGTGCAAGTGGCACTCGAAAGGTTGCCACGTGCCTTGGACTGTCCTGCCCTGATAATGCCCCCCCCCCACCCGATCAGGGAGGCGTCTGTTGTCAACGTGGTGACTGGGGGGGGGGGGGAGTGAAGGGTCTTCCTCGGAGAAGTTGAGGTGATGTGATCCACCAAGACAGTTGATTCTTGCATGATTGAGTTATCAAAATGGTATGGGACATCGGGAGCTGTTGAAAGGACCATTGAGTAAACAGCATCCATTGGAGGATCCTCATGTGAAAGCGAGCCAAGGGGAGAAGGGGAATAGCTGCTGCCATGAGTCCTAACACCTTCAAAACTAATCTGGCTTTGACTTTGTTGCATTGTAAGAGAAGGGAAACTTGTTTTTGAATATCTGACACTCTCTGTTCTGTGAGTCTGGCTGAAAGATTGAGTGTGTTTAAGGTGGCGCCTATAAAGGTAATAGATTGACAAGGTGACAAGGCAGATTTTTCGAAATTTATCGAAATGCCTAGAGCTTGGCAAGATTGGATGGTGAAGTCCCTGGATAGAAGAAGCTGATGTCTGGTGGTGGCGGTAAGGAGCCAGTCGTCTAAATATGGAAACACCTGGAATCCTTGACGTCTCAAGTGAGCCGCGACCACTGCCATGCATTTGGTAAGCACACAGGGGGCTGTAGTGAGACCAAAGAGCAGGGCCCTGAACTGGTAGTGACTGGCTCCCAGCCCTGAAGCAGAGATATCTCCTGGAGCGTCTATTCATCTTGATGTGGTAGTATGCATTCTGAAGATCTATCGAGCACATCCAATTGTCCTGACCCAAGAAGGGTAGAATGGACTGAAGCGTGACCATCCGGAATTTTGTTTTCCTGATATACTTGTTTAAGTAGCTGAGCTCCAGTATGGGTCTCCAGTCCCCTGTTTCTTTTGGTACCAAAAAGAATTTGGAGTAGATTTCGGATCCTTGCTGGTCTGCTGGGACTGATTGGATAGCTCTTTTTCATAGCAGCTTTGAAATTTCTAATGCTGCTTGTTCCCTTAGACCGGGTGGAACATCTGGAAGGGATCTTTTGGGTTGGGATGGGATGTGAATAAAGGGAATTTTGTAACCCTCGGATATGATCGACTATACCCATTTGTCTTGAGTAAGGGAAAGCCAGGCTTTTGGGTACAGGGATAACCTTCCCCAGACTGCCTCCGAAGGTGGACAGCCAGGCAGCCCCTCAGCGATGCTGAAAGGGTTTATCAGAGAACATTTCTCTGCTACCCTGGTTTTGCGGACCTCCTCTGCCTCTAGGGCAGCGTCTATTATTATTCCCCCCTCTGCCTCTAGAGGGGAATCGACCTTGTGCGTCAGATGAGACTCCCTGGGATTGTTTGCGGAACCACATCTTTCCTCCCCTCTGACCTTTGGGATAGGGTCTAGAAGGGGTAGAAAAATGGACTCCTACGGCAGAGAGAGTCTTACCTTCTACCTTGCACCTGGTCAATGTATCCTTCACCTGTGGACCAAACAAGGATGATCCATCAAAGGGAGAATTGGTGAAGGACGCCTTGAAAGGGTCCGCAAAGTTGCATAGCCGCATCCAGGCGTGACGTTGTAAGGCAACACCTGTGCCTGCGGCTCTACTCACCCCATCTACAGCATATGAGACCAGCCGCATGGAGGAGTTAACGATGGAATTCAGGGTTGCCAACTGGGAGTTCATTGTGTCTTTGAACCCCTCAGCTGTAGGATCCTTTATCAGTTTACCCATATCCTTGAGTAAATCTCTCTGGAGACGAGTGAAGTGGCATAAGTAATTCAGCGAACGCATTAAAAAGGTCGCTGATGATAACATCCGCTTGCTGTACCTGTCCATGGTCCTAGATTCCTTATTAGGAGGATGGACAGGAAACAAAGGATCGGCTAACTCCTTCTTAGTGGCCGCAGCCACCACCATGGCATCAACAGGGACACCTCTGGATAAAAAATCTTTATCTCTAGGGGCAGTAATAAATTTAGATGGTCTCCTCGGGGTGGGTTCCACTGAATCAGGAGCCGTCCAAGCCTTCCTTGCCACCACTTCCATAAGGGGGTCAAAGGGAGGGGACACCCAGGAGGTAGAAGGGCGAGAGCCAAATGCCTCAAGATACACTGACTCATCCTCCGAAGGGTTAAGGGCTGGCCAGTTCCCCCTCTGTTTGAGGATCTCAAGGATGTCAGCAAAGGAGACATCCTCAGAGGGGGATCGAGGGGAACCTTCAGATTCCTCTAAGTCAGTGTCAGAGGTGATAGACTCAGGGGAGTCAATGTGCTTCCTCTTGCACTGCCTCTTCCTAGGGGGATCTCCTACCGGGTCAAGAGAGGCCTCGGAAGAGGAGGAGGAGGAAATTCCCAATGGGGAAACTTGAGGAGTTGGCTCTCTGCGGTCTAAGGCAAGGGGGTGAGTAGAAATCACCGCAGGCACTGTAGATGGGGGGGCTGAAGGAGCCGACTGTGGGGCAGACCCTGGTTCTAGCACACTCCGCATGACCTCGAAGGCACCCCTGTCAGGCAAGGCCAGAGGCCCCCGCTCCGAAGAGACAAGTACCTCCCCTGGCACCAACAGGGACGGCTCCGAAGCCGATGTCGGAGCCGAACTCACCAGCCAAGCCCGAGAGGGAGAGCGGGTCGGACAAGGGTCCGATGCCACTCGCCCCTCGGAGAAGACGAGAAGCTCGGCCGAGATCCTCCAAGGAGGAGATTGGAGCAGACGGAGCCGAAAGGGAAGGTATCGGATCCGACGCACCGACAGTCATGGCTCCGACAAGCCCTGGCTCCGAACTCAAAGGAGTCGGAGGAGGAATGTATTGGAGAATGGAAATAGCCACTGACTGCTGAGTTGGGCTATGCAGCATTTGGGCCAGTGACTCGGACTTGAGAAGTCTACTCACTACCCTTTGCAAATCATGGTCAGATAACCTGGAAGACCATGAGGAATGAGTTTTATGGCTCCGTTCGGAAAGAAGAGGGGATCCTGGCGCCGAATGCACAGAGCCGATAGAGGGGGATCTAGATCTCTTCCTAGACTGTGGCTCCGATAAGAGTATCAGAGCCAACAGAGTTTTATCAGCCTCTGCTCCAGCCGGAGCCGAGGTAACAGTATGAGGCTTGGAAACATCGGCTCCGGCCGGAGCCGATGTCAAAGCCGACTTAACCTTTCCAGCAGTCGACTCAGAAACCGGAGCTGACTGTTTGGAAGTTTTAGAAGGCTTCCCCAACACAGACTGAGTCGGGGGGGGGGCCTTCAGGCTTTAATAAGCCCCACAAGATTAATTTATTCTTGCGTTCCTGCAGGACTCTAGGGCTAAAACCATGACAAACAGCACAAGAGTCCTGCAGGTGCAAAGGTCCCAGGCAATACACACAAGAAGTGTGACCGTCTGTCAGAGACATTTTCTGACAGCACGAGTCACACTTCTTGAAGCCTGAGACCTTAGTGTCTTTTGACATAGTGAAAGGAGTGCCTGACAACAACACAAACACACTACAGACACACCCTCTACCGAAGAAAATTATTAAATTATTAAATTATTAAGGCTAATACAAGCCACAAACACACATACAAGCCCTTAACAAAAAACTACTAATTTAGTCACACTAAAGGACTGGGGAAGGGAAGGGGCCGAAGGCCTACAAGTTAAAGGAAGAAAAGGAAGGGAATATAGACCCGAAAAAACAGGGGTCGATTTATCTAAATATTAATTAAACTAAAAAGGTTATGGTATGAAACAATAGGGGGTTAAGAAATGCCTATTACGGTAAAAACTCTCACTGACCTGCCTGAGCCGATAAAAAAGCACCTCGTCAGCTATAGCGGCAAACGAGATCTGAGGAGTTACCGCCTAGCATTGTGGGATATAGGGGAGCCTCGAGCCGGTGGAATTAGCTCTCGAGCTTTAGTATTGGCCGAGTTGGAGCCGAGGATCGGCTCTGAACCCATCCAGCAAGAATGAAGGCGAGATGGACAACTTAACATTAAGAAGTTATGTACTCACCATAACGTTCCATCTGAGTAGGTATCTTCATTTAGGTTCATAGGTTCATAGGTTCATACTAGGCTATCTGCCCTAGGGCATTTATAAGCCTAGCCAGAGTTGTATGGCTTTCACCACCCCTTAGGTTGAAGAATACTATACCCATTAGTTTGCCGTGCCTCTGTCCAGCAGTGATACAGAGATGATCCCCGGGGAAAACCTACGATCTCCCATCCACAGGTCAAGATTCCTCTTGAACAGAGCCAGCGAGGTGCTCTGTCTCACATGGACCGGGATTCTGTTCCACAGCATAGGGAGTCTCTGGGTGATGAATCTGTCCCACCAGCACATCCTATTTATATCCGTGATGAGGTTTAAGTCTCTTGCTCTTGTGGCTCTGGTGGATTTGGATTTTTTGAGGTGGAGCATGTCCATTAATTCCGGGTTGGACATGGCCTTGTATGTCAGGCACAGGTCACCTCTGAGCAGACGTTATGCGACTGAATAGAGCTGGAGTTTCTTCAGTCGGGCAGCATATGGCATATTTTTGAGCCCCTTTATCCTTTTGGTGAGGAACTTTTGGGGTCTTTCCAATTGCTGCAGGTGTCGGGTAAGATACATTCTGAATGGGGCATTGTACTCAATCATTGGTCTGATAAGTGAAGAGTACAGGGGAACAATGACCTCCCTTGATCTGGATGTGAATCCCTTCATAATCAGGTGGGAAATGTAGAAGGTCCTCCTAACCACTTTGGCAATGTGAGTGTCAAAAGAAAGGTTACTGTCAACTTGGGTCCCCAGGTCCCTGATAACCTCTTCTGTGCTTAATGGATTGCCACCTATGTGGTAACTTGGGGTTACCTTGTTTTTACCAAAGGGTATGACTATACATTTTTGGCGTTTAGCTTAAGGCCATGGCTCTGGCACCAGTTATCCGTTTCTATGAGACCTCTCTGAAGGATATCTGTGTCTGATGGATTTTCAACTATGGCCAGTTTGCAGTCATCTGCAAACTTTGTCAGCCACAATCCTCCTATGTTTGCCTGCACTTCTGATAAGTAGATGCCGAACAAGAGGGGGCCCAGGACTGAGCCCTGTGGAACACCGCTTGTGACCGGCTTGGAGTCTGACATGGCACCAGCAACTCTAACCCTGTGGGTTCTGTCCTTGAGCCAGTTTGCAACCCATCTTGTGACATATGGGTTTACATTTAAGCTGGTGAGCTTTTCTATGATACCCGAGTGGGGTATTGTGTCAAAGCTTTGCAAGGTCAAGGTAGGCTGTGTGAACTGCCTTACCCTCATCAATGGCCTTGGTGACTGTTTCAAAAAAGTCGACCAAGTTCAAGAGGCATGATCTGCCCTTGACAAAGCCGAATTGGGTAGGATCCAATGTCTGTAGGTCCCCTATGTCTTTATTTATGAGTTCCATTATGATCCTCTCCATAGCTTTGCAGACCAGGCTTGTTAAGCTTATGGGGCGGTAATTACCAGGGTCCGTAGAGGCACCGCCTTTGTGGAGTGGGACCACAGCTGCCGTACGCCACTCTTTGGGTATGTATCCTGTGGTAAGGCTAAGATTAAACAGCAGCCTTATGTGTGGGTTTAGTTCCTCATTGAGTTTGTGTAGCACACAGCCGGGGACACCATCCAGTCCCATTGATGCTGTTTTTTAGCTTTAGAGAGAGCAGCTCTCACCTGGGCATTTGAGATGATTGGGAGGCTACACTCTGCTGGGATAGATATTTCTGCTTTTGGGGGGGGGGGGATTTTCACTGAACCTGTCTGCCAGTATGTTTGCAATGTCTGTGGGTTCAATGATTTTTGTATCATTTTGGACTAATTCTGAGCATATCTGGGAGTTTCCACCCAGATTTCTAACATATCTAAAGAAGGCCTTATGATTGTCTTTTGAGTCCTTGGCGATTTTTTTCTCAAAGTTGGCCTTGGATGATTTTATGAGTGATCGTAGTTTTTTACTAGTATTGATCAGAGATGTCTTCCCTTTTATGGATTTTGCTCTATCTTGTAGTGGCTTTCTCCTCTTGTTGTAAAGTTTGTTTATGGCTGGGGTCCACCAGATCGGGCGCTTGCCTTTGGTGAAAAGGGTCTTGATTTTATTTGGGATTGCTTGATCCATGCAATCCTGGAGGTGCTCGTGGAAAGCATTTGTAAGGGATTCAGCAGTTTGGTTTGTGGTTTCCAATGGCTCAGGGGCCTTGAAGGATACCACACCAGTCTTAAGAAGTGTGAAGTTGGCTTTTGAGAAGTTCTTCACTGTGGTCTTTTTTGTTGGGGGTGGGGGTGGGATGTGGATCTCCAGTGAGATTAGTTTATGGTCTGATCTCACCAATGAGGGATATACTTCCGGTGTGGAGCATTTTGTCCCCATGTTTGTGATGATCAGGTGTAGTATATTTTCACCTCTTGTGGGAATGGTGACAAGTTGTTCCATAGCATTTGAGTTTATGAACTCCAGGAACCTTTGGGCTAGGGTATTGAGGCTTGAGTAATGTACCCAGTCTATGTTTGGGTAGTTGAAGTCACCCAACATGATGGTGTTTGGAGAGACATTTATACTCTCCAGTGTCTTCAGGAAGGCTGTGTGGGGTTCCTGAGTTTGAGAGGGTGTCCTGTAACAAGCTACAAACTGTAGAGCAGTTTTGCCTATGGTTAATTGCACCTGAATGGTCTCTGATGCTTCATGAGTTGCCACCAGCCTGGAGGTGTGGGTATCCTTGATGAATATGGATACACTCCCTCCTTTTGTGGTACGGTCCGGGTTTTGGGGCCGGAACGCATGATATGAGGTAAAACCTGATAGTGCCGGGGTGCTCTCAGGAGCCTTGAACCAGGTTTCAGTCACAGCACAGACATCGATGTTCTCCATACTGAGGAGGGCTTCGAGGGCGTGCATCTTGAGATTTAGACTTCTGGCATTGAGCAGCATTACCCTTAGTTTTTTTCCATTATTGTTTTCTAGGGTGGTGGGTTTAGAATTTGAGCCATGTCTAAAAAAGGCACTATGGGGGTGGCAAGAGCCTTTGCCAAT
This sequence comes from Protopterus annectens, assembly GCF_019279795.1. Classification (NCBI taxonomy): domain Eukaryota; kingdom Metazoa; phylum Chordata; order Ceratodontiformes; family Protopteridae; genus Protopterus; species Protopterus annectens. The sequence continues at coordinate 1,973,784,763 of NC_056728.1, forward strand.
ATCCGGAAACCCAGGGGTGACAGGTGCAAGCCGCCCCTTGCGAAGCAGCGTGGCTTGTCAAGTATGTCATTCCAGGCAGACAGACATTGGATCCCCTTAGAATGACACCAGAAATTAAGCCAATTATTAAAACTGATCATTTTGTCTCTGTATTGTGGCATCATTCTTGGTGAAGAATTTGTCAGCAACCTTTGAAATATGGATCTGATCTCAGATCCGAGCCGGCAACTTCCACCACAGCGTAGATCCGAGCTCCTAGCTCCTCCCTTTACCCATAATCCACTGCCAACCCTGACTGACCTCAGATCAAGTTTGCCCCATATAACAACTGTTACTATGTCCTGGAAGGGACTCATCTAGGACAACTCCTAGTCAGAATCGTATTGGTCATTGGGAAGGAGGGGGGAATGGTTGCAGACAAATGAAGATACCTACTCAGATGGAATGTTATAGTGAGTACATAACTTCTTAATCTGAAGTAGGCACTTCATTTGTCAGCAACCTTTGGGACAGAGTCCCCAGCTACCTGAATCTTGGGTGGCCTTTATGGAAGGATATTCCGGAGCATTGCAGAGCCAAAGGACGCCCTACCTCTGGAGACGACATCCAGTTTGTAATGGCTGATAAAGGTATGAGATGAAGCCCAAGTGGCTGCGGAACAAATATCATCCAAGGGAACCCTAGATCTAAATGCAGCCGATGTAGCAATGGCTCTAGTAGAATGAGCGCAGACTCCCTGAGATGCAGGCCTTCCCGAACTGTGATATGCCAAGAGGATACAATTAGCTATCCACCGTGATAGGGTAACTTTAGAAACTGACTTGCCTAAATTGGTTTTTGCAAAGGAGACAAACAACTGGTCGGATTGTCTATGACCAGCAGTTCGATTAATATAAAAACGCAATTGTCTGTGCACGGCCAAAGAATGCAGTTGATACTCTCCTTTGTTCTGATAGTTTGGGAAGAACACAGGAAGATTAATAGATTGATTAATGTTAGCTTCCGAAGACACCTTAGGTAGAAAGGACAGATTGATCCTGAGGTAAACTCTATCCTGAGGTAAGGCCAAATAAGGTGGTTTGACACAGAGAGCCTGAAGTTCAGAGACTCTTTTAGCTGAAGTAATGGCAACCAGAAAGGCCGTCTTCCAAGAGAGGTATTTAAGATCAACCGTGGCCGCCGGCTCGAAAGGGGGCTTTGTCAAGGCCTGTAGAACCAAAGATAAATCCCATGGGGGTACTACCTCCTGGACAGGAAGTCTGAGGAGGAAGGTACCCCTGAGAAAAGCTTTACAGAGCTTGGAGGTAATAAGAGGGCCCGACTCATGCCCTACATGATAATGCAAAATCGCTGCTAGTTGTACCTTGACTGTAGAGCAGCTAGCCCCCTGATGAAAGAGTGTAGTTAGGAAATCCAAAACTGAAGTTAAAGGTGCCATAAAGGGATCTAAGTGATGGTGCTCAGCCCAGATGAAGAAACGTTTCCACTTACTCCGATAGACCCTTCTGGTGGATGGCTTGTGTGCTGCTACTAGAATAGCTTTGACTGGTGAGAAGATTCCGGGAGTCCTTATCAGGAGTGGAACTGGAGCAACCAAGCCGTCAGCTTGAGGTTGACCAGGTTGGGGGTCGGAAGACCCAGAGAGTGTGTAATGAGATCCGGTAGGGGATCCAGAATCCAGGGCGGATGAATCAGGTGAGACCATAGGTATGGGAACCACATCTGACAAGGCCAGAATGGGGCAATGAGGATCATCTTGCTTCCCAACTGACTGGCTTTCTGTAAAAGTTTTAGCATCAGGGGCAGTGGAGGGTAAGCGTAAAGAAGACTGGGAGGCCAAGCATGTACTAGAGAGTCTCTCGGAGACTCCCCCTGAGGAGGGATCAGAGCAAAGTAACTGTTGCATTTGGTATTTGAGGGAGAGGCAAAAAGATCGCAACAGGGTTGCCCCCATCGGGCAAATACTCGCTCCGCTACTAGAGGATTGAGAGACCATTCGTATAGAGTCAGAATTGTATGACTGAGCCTGTCTGCTAAGATGTTGGACCGTCCCGGAATGTGCGTTGCAATGAGAAAGCGGTTGGTGGATATCACCCATTCCCACACTCTCATGGCCTCACGACAAAGAGGATAATACCTGGTTCCCCCCTGTTTGTTGATGTACCAGACAACAGACATGTTGTCCGTTTGTACCGCAATCGTCCCAATTGGAAGAAGGCTGTGAAGTGCCTGCAATGTCAAAAGCACCGCCCTCATCTCTAGGACATTGATATGCAAGGAGGTCTCTTTGTCGTTCCACGTGCCTTGGACCATTCTGCCTGAATAGTGCCCCCCCCCACCCCAGGCGAGAGGTGTCCATGGTCACTGTGGCAATGGGAGGAGGCATCGAGAATGGGCGTCCCGTGTGGAGGCTCGGGGACTGGAGCCACCACACGAGCGACCTTCTGCAAGCCTTGCTTAGGGGAATAGGATGAGACAGGGTGTTGCGGGACAGGGACCATTGCACCTGGAGGGTCCACTGTAGGACCCTCATATTTAGACGGGCTAAGGGCAGCAGAGAAATTGCTGCCGCCATGAATCCTAGAGCCCTCAGGACCAAATCCGCTGGTGGGGCTTGGAGTTGGAGGATGGCCTGTACATGCAACCTCAGGTTCTGAAGCCGATCTGGCGTCAGGAAAGCAAGCATTAGTCTGGAATCCAATCTCGCCCATATAAAATCTATTACCTCTGTAGGAGCCAGAGAGGATCCGGCCATGCTGACAGTCAACCCTAGGCATGGAGCAAGATTGAGGAAGTAATTCCTGCATGAACAGAGTAGATGCCTTGTTGGGGCGATGAGGAGCCAGTCGTCCAGATACGGGAAGACCTGAATTCCCTGAAGTCTCAGGTGGGCCGCTATTGCTGCCAAGACTTTGGTGAACACACTGGGGGCAGAGGTGAGACCGAAGGGGAGGGCCCTGAACTGAAAGTGACTGGCTCCCAGCCGGAAGCGGAGAAACCCCCTGAAGCGTCTATCCACTAGAATGTGATAGTATGCATCCTTGAGATCTATCGAGCACATCCAGTCATTCTCCCGTAACAGAGGGAGAATAGATTGCAGCGTGACCATCCGTAACTTTTCTTTGGGGACTGCCAGGTTCAAGAGAGAGAGAGAGAGAGGATGTGCCTCAAGTCCCCTGTCTTTTTTGGCACCAGAAAGAACCTGGAGTAAAACCCTGATCCGAGCTGATCTGGGGGGATGCTTTGGATGGCTCTTTTTTGTAAAAGCTGCTGAATTTCTGTAGCAGCCGCCTCCCTCTGACTGGATGGTACGTCAGGGAGGCTTTTGGTTTTGGGGTTTATAATAAAGGGAATTTGGTAACCTCTGGATATTATACGAAGCACCCAGCGATCTGTCGTTATGGACTCCCATGTTGCTAGGTGCCTTGAAAAACATCCCCTGACTGCCTCCAGAGAGGAGCAGTTGGGCAACCCCTCAGGGGTTCTGCGTGGGTCTCTCAGAGAAGGGTTCTCTGGACCCAAAATTCCTGGGACCCCCTCTGCCTCTAGGGTGGTGTCCTCCCTGTCCTCCTCTGCCACGAGAGGACTGGTTGTCCGGAGTAGACTGGGATTGCTGCGATTTCCAGAACCACATCTTCTTCTGACCCTTTTGGTTCTTGGAAAAGGACCTCTGGGGAGCAGAGAAGTGGACTCCGACAGCAGACAGTGTCTTCCCGTCTTTCTCGCTCTGGACTAAAGTGTCGCAAACGGTTTTGCCGAACAGTGCAGGACCATCAAAGGGGGCATTCGCGAATGACGCATTAAAGGGTTCCAAGAAGTCACAATGTTGGAGCCAGGCTTGTCACCTCATGACCAGGCTGACTCCGCCAGCTCTAGTGGTTCCCTCAGTGGCGTGAGACAAGAGCCGCATAGAGGTGTTAGAAATGGAATGTAGAATAGACATTCGGGAGGAGTACAGCTGTTTGTCCCCTTCCGACATGGACTCGGGGGGGGGAGCAGCGTATTCTTTTATTAGATCCCACTGCATCCGGATGATGTGTGCCATATAGTTCAGCGCCCTCAACGAGAAGGTTGCTGAACTGAAGGCCCGCTTCCCAAGGCGGCCCATCGCACGAGACTCCTTGCTCGGTGGATGGACCGCGGAGCTCTCCTGAGCCAACTCTGTCTTGGTGGCCACCACCACCAACATGGCATCCACGGGGGGACCTCTGCTACAATGGGTTCTCTCTGCAGGGGCACTCAAGATCCTATCTGGGTGCTTGGGGACTGGCTCTACAGTGTCCGGCTCCTTCCAAGCCCTGGTGGAAATAAGGTCCACCAGGGGGTCAGGGGGAGGGGACACCCAAGAGGTAGATGGCCCTGCCTCGAACGCCTCTAGGAATACGGACTCATCGGAGGAAGCCTTGGGGCCAGACCAACTCCCCCCCAATCCTAAGCATTTCCATGATGTCTCCAAAGGAGACATCCTCGGGGGGTGATCTTGAGGAGTCTTCCCCTTCATCTAAGTCCGTATCTTCCGTAAGGTACTCGGGGGAGTCCACATGCCTCCTCTTACACTTAGCCTTGTGAGGAACCTCCTCGCGGGGGCTGTCCGAGGAAGCCTCACCTGCAATGTCATGTTCCGAAGGAACACCCAGAGGCGTTGAAGCAGGCTGCCCCAAAGGCCGGGTGATGGGAGCCGGGACCAGCTGAGAGGGAGTACAGGGAGGAGCTGAAGCCAGGACTGGAGGCCCAGATGCACTCAACAGTGCCCTCTCCACCACAGCGAAAGCCGAGGGGGAGCTGCTCTCGATCGGATCCAAGAGCCGGCTCCCACTCGGATCCAAAGTGGGGATCGGACCCGGGGCCCAGACCATCGGATCCGAAGGACCCATGTGCTCCGACCGGGACGGAGCCAAAGGCACACCGAATCCCTCAGATCCGAAGCTCGGTCCTCGGCTCCGAGAGGTCGGATCCAACAAGCTTGAGGGACCAGTCGGAGCTGAAGTGCCCAGCACTGTCAGCTCTGACCTGCCCCCGGATCCAACGCGGCTCGGCTCCGAACCCGGAAAACGGGTCAGAGAAGGAGCGATTGGAGCAAAAAATGGGGTCAAGCTCCCCCCCGGAGGGGGGGGGGGAGGCAAGAGCACTCCCATCTGCAGCTGGGCCTGGATGAACCTCCTCATCATCCGGTCCATGTCTGCATCTGACATACTAAAAGTGGACCTCAAAGAGGCCACTGAGGCAGGCCTGGAGTGCTGCCTCAATGACCTCAACGGGGACCGGGTAAACCCCTCCTCGGGTCCCGGTGAGAAGCAAGGGGACCGGAGCCGAGGAGGAGCCGACCCAGAAGCCCTGGAGAGAGAAGCCCGTTTGGCGGGCGGGGCCGAGGAGGAGTCCTCAGCCCGCCGCTTATGGTGCTTCTCTGTCCGCTTGGCTTTTCTGGCCTCCCTATCCTCCAGAGCCGAAGCGGGAGGTTGAGTCCCGACCGGAGGAAGGGAGGCAAGAGTGGCTGCCACCGAAGGCTGGGTAGCGGCCACAGGAGCACCGGAGGTCGGAGCCAGATCTGGGGGCAAACGGCCCGCCAGAATCAGCTTCGACCTCCGGTCCTTAAGGGCCCTGGGGTTGAACGCCGCGCAAATCACGCATCCAGAGGAGAGGTGTTCAACCCCAAGGCATCTAACGCACCGAGTGTGGCCATCAGCAGGTGAAAGCTTATGGCCACACTTGGTGCACTTCGAAAAAGTGGCTTTAGGGGCCTCTGACATTATAAAATAAAGGAGACACACTCACTAGGCCCTTACACACACCACACACTCACACTACGACCAGCGAGGGCAGGGAGGAGAAGGTCCACAAATTAAATTAAATTAAATTAAATTAAATTTAAAAGAAGGGCTAAAGGGAATGCCTAAACAATTGCTCACACTCACACAAAGAGAAAGGGAGAAAAAATTGAAAATTTTTTCCTCACAAAGTTCGACCAGACCAGGAGCTCAGGAACCTGGCTTGTAGCTTGAAGCACGACAAACTAGATCTGAGGTCAGTCAGGTTTGGCAGGGGATTATGGGTAAAAGGAGGAGCTAGGAGCTCAGATCTATGCTGTGGTAGAAGTTGCCAGCTCGGATCCGAGATCGGATCGGTATCCCAAAGGTTGCTGACAAATGAAGTGCCTACTTCAGATCAGTAAGAACTGAGTCAATGCTTTCAAAGCAGTAATAAGAAATATCAATTTTGAGCAAGCTCATTTAATGTACACTGGTACAAGCTAGCGAGGAAAGTGCAACACCAGCACAAAAGAAACTATCACGTGCTTGGGGTGTAGGTATTACTAAAAACGGAAACTGATGGGTGAAATGTAAAGAAAAGACCATTTCTTATATTCTTGTAAGACTCATTTGTTGGAAAGAGGTATGAAAGAACATTCGAAAGATATCTTAATTTTGTAAAAATAAAATATAAATGAAAGTTTTGTACTTATAATAACATTAAATCCATATGGTCTTGTTTTCATCTAGTTCATCTTTTATGGATTATTAAATCTGGGTGGATCTGACCTCATCACCTTTCAGAAGCTTGGATCCAGGACTCTGGCTCTTCCTCTACCTATAATTTCCTCCATTCCTCAGAACATTTCAGATCTAGTTTGCCGGCTAATAGTTAGAATTTGTCATCCAATAACAGTAACCTATGCAGACCTACTTGATGTAATGGTGGATAATGATGTAACTGTGACAGACAGACAGGGAAACCTTGTCCGGTGACAAGGCTCACGGACAGGTCCAACTGTTTGACTGGGATCTAAAAGACAATTTAAGCTGAGGGACTCTTGGAGGGATGTTGAACCAGATGAAAACAAGACAACACAAATCTAGTGTTATGGTAAGTGCATAGCTTTCATGTCTGATGGTATCTATTTTCATCCAGTTTAGTCTTTGGGATAGATTCCCAAGCTACAAAAACAGCTAAGTGGAATCAAGGAAGGATATTCCAGAAAATGGCAGAACCAAAGATGTACATGCTCTTGACTGCACATCCAGTTTGTAGTTTGCTTCAGAGGCCACTTTTCAGACAAATTGTAGATTTGCCCTCAAGGAAACCCTGTCTTTATAGAAAACAAGATAAGTAGGATTTACAAGGCATGACTTGCAACTCAGAGGTCCTCCTTGTCAATGTAATAGCCTCCAAAAAAGAAGTTATGTTCTCACCATAACATTCCATCTGTGTTGCCCATTTTCATTCTTCCTCAACCTGTGGGTTTGGATCCGAAACTCAGATTTGACTCAGATGCTTATTATAGCTTAGGATCCAACTCTCAAGCTCCCTCCTTGTCCATAAAGCCCCAGTTCCCCAGATTACCTCAGACTGAGTTTGCTGCAGCTGTATATGGCTTACTCATAATAATATATACCATACATTAGGAAGAATAGTAGGAAGATAAAATCAGCAGCTCAGGAACAGTGGTTCCTGGAACACCTCAGTAAGTCTTCCCAAAAGGGACAGGGGGATGGAGGTGGGAAAGGTTGAGGAAGAATGAAAATGGACAACACAGATTGAATGTTATAGTGAGTACATAACTTCATTATCTGATGTTATCATTTTCATTCATTCCTCAACCTGTGGGACAGAGTCCCCAGCTACATTGATCTTGAGAGGGCCTCATGGAAGGATATTCTGGAGCTCTGCAGAACCAAAGGATGCTCTATTTCTAGAAATAATATCTAATTTGTAATGTGCAACAAAGGTATGAATATTTGACCAAGAGGCAGCTGCACAAATATCATCAATGTATAGTCTAGACCAAAAGACTGCTGAGGTAGACATTCATCTAGTAGAATGTGCTTTTACATGGCTAGGTGGGATGATACCTTTAGCAGTGTAAACATAATAAATGCAATCTGTTATCCATTTAGCCAAAGTTGTTTTGGAAACAGGCTTTCCCAACTTTACTTTGGAAAAAGAAACAAACAGTTGATCAGATTTCCTGAAAATTTTTGTCCTTTCCAGATAAAAACTTAGCTGTTTATGCACATCAAGAAGGTGAAGAGTATGCTCACCCTTGTTCTGGAAATCAGTAAAGAATACTGGAAGATTGATAACTTGGTGGATATTGTGTTCAGAAGCAACTTTTGGTAAAAAGGATGGGTTTGTATGTAAAGTGATTCTGTCTTTGTGAAAAATTAAGTAAGGTTGTCTGGAAGAAAGTGCCTGTTAATTACGATATTCCTCTAGCCGAGGTTATGGCCACCAAAAATACAGTTTTCCATGATAAGAATTTGAGGTCCACTTTGGCAGAAGGTTCAAAGGGTGAGTGAATCAGGGCTTGAAAGACCATAGTGTGATCCCACAGAGGAGTAGAATCTTTGATTGGAGGCCTAAGTAAAAAGGTACCTCTCAGAAAGGTCTTGAACAATTTGGAAGAAACTAAGGAGGAAGAGTTTTCACCTGTATGATAACTGGATATGCCTGCCAACTGAACTTTGATAGTGGAATAGCTTGCTCCATCCTAAAAGACTGAGGCAAAAAAGTCAAGAACTGCTGAGATCAAAGCGGTAAAGGGATCTAAAAGTTTCTGATGAGCCCAAACAGAGAACCTTTTCTATTTGAGTTTGTAAAATTTTCTTGTGGAGACCTTATGTGAGCACACCAAGATTTTCTTAACTGGAGAGGAGAGCCTGGAATGTCTAGCTATCATCAGAAGTGGAGAAACCATGTGGTCAATCTGAGGCCTATTAGATGTGGGTGAGTTTGTCCTGATGGGTGAGACATGAAGTCTGGACTTGGTCTAACGTCCATGGAGGATGTATCAGATGAGACCATAGGAAGGGAAACCAAACCTGTCAAGGCCAGTAGGGGGCAATGAGGATCCCTTTGCTCTTCAACCTCTGTGCTTTCTGAAGAAATTTGGAGATGAGAGGTAGGAAGATAAGTATAAAGGAGACCGAAGGGCAAATCGTGGACTAAAGCATCTCTTGGTGACTGTCCTTCAGGAGGGATTAGGGAAAATAACCTGCTGCATTTGTTGTTGGATGGGGATGCAAAGATGCGGAATATCCTGTTTGCCACAGACTGATTTAGAGACCACTAGTGAGGCATTAGAATAGTTCAGCTGAGCCTGTCCGCTAGAATGTTGGGAGTTCCCCGGAATATGCATTGCTATTAGAAAGTGGTTGGAGGAGATTGCCCATTGCCAAACTCTCACTGCTTCTCGACAAAAGGGTTATGATCTGGTTCTCCCCTATTTGTTGATGTACCAGGCTACTGAAATGTTATCAGTTTGTATTGCAATAGTCCCAAGAGGAAGAAAGCTCTGTAAGACCTGCAATGCTAGAAACACTGCTTTCATCTCTAGAACACTGATATGCAGAGAGGTCTCCTGTCTCGACCATGTGCCTTGAACAGTTTGTCCCAAGTAATACCCCCCACCCCAATTGGAATGCACCCATGGTCAACGTAGCATTGTGGGAGGGAGAATAAATGGACGTCCTTCCTCGACATCCCTCGAGAGAATCCACCATGACAGGCAGTCTTTGCACACTTGAGATAATTTTACTAGGTGATTCAATGGATAGAGATGTAAGGGCCATTGTACTGCTACAGTCCACTGAAGGATTTGTATGTGAAGGCAAGCTGTTGGAATCAAATTTATAGTGGCTACCATCAAGCCCAGTTCTTTGAGAACTAATTCTGCTAGTGTCGAAGGAATAGCTAGCTTGTTTGTTATGTAACCTCAGGAACACAATTCTGTTTAGAGATAGGAAAGCTAAACAGTTGTGCGTGTCCAGATGTGCCCCTATAAAGTCTATCACTTGGGCTGGGTGAAGTTGGGACTTTTGTGTGTTTATAGTGATCCCCAATATGTTCGCTAGGTGAAGCAGATAATTTCTGGCTTGTATGAGTAGATACCTGGTCGATGTGGTCAGGAGCTAAGAAAACACTCTGAATCTGAGCTGTCTCAAGTAAGCCGCTACTACTGCCATATATTTGGTGAATACCCTAGGATAAGACCAAAGGGCAGAGCTCTGAATTGGTAATGACTGGCTACCAACCAAAAGCAAAGAAGTCTCCAGGAGAGCCTGTCCATCTTGATGTGGAAGTACGCATTTTGAAGGTCTATAGAGCACATCCAGGTGTCTTTCTGGAGAAAGGGTAGAATAGACACTATTGTGACCATCCAGAATTCTGAGTTTTTTATGGACTTGTTCAGGGATGTCAGATCTAGGATCGGTCTCAGCTCCACTATCTTTTTGATACTAAAAAGAACACTGAGCTTATTCTGGATCCTATTTGGTCTGGTGGTACCTTCTGGATGACCCTTTTTTCTAGCAGCTTTGTGAATTATAGGGCTGCTGACTCTCTCTAATAAGGTGAAACATCGAGGAGATTTGTCTTTAGATTGGGAGTTTTGAAAAAGGGAATGTAATATCCTCTAGATATGATCCTTTGCATCCAGTGGTAATTTGTAATAGCTAGCCAGGAATTTGGGTGCAAGGACAGGTGCCCGCCCCCCCCCCCACAGCCTCCAGAGAGGGACAGTTGGGCAACTGCTCAGGAGTGCTGGAAGGATCTGTCTGAGAAAGAATCTCTAGATCCTTGGTTCTGCTGACTTCTTCTGCTATATGGGTGGCATCTTCCATTATAATTATTTTCCCCTCTACCTGCAGGGGAAAATTCTACTTGTGAATCCTGGAAAGACCCTTGTGATTTTTTGAGCCACAATTTCTTACCTCCATGTTGGTTCTTGGAAAATGGTCTCTGTGGGATAGAAAATCAGATTCCGACTGCAGACAAGATCTTTCTGTACTTTTTGTCCTTTTCACAGTGGGAGAGAGTATCTTTCACAGTTGGGCCAACCAGTGTATGTGAGCAGCGGGCCTATGACATAGAGTCTAGGTTGACACTGACTTACACTGAGGATATTGAGATGATCTGTGAGTTAAAAAATACTGGCCTAACAGATTATGTGATCAAGGATATTGTTGGACCTAAACCTAGCTTTTCCTTTTAAGAATAGATTGTCCTTGAAGAGGCAGATCTTTTACAGCTATAGTGCCCCGTACAACAGTAACTTTCAAAGAGTTGATAGACTAGGCACCTTTCTGTACCATTCATGTAGAGCATGCATGCATGTTTCAAAAGATAATCTTTGTTCATCCAATAACTCATAAGAAATTTACACCGACATTTTATGCAGATTGTGGCAGTACTAATCTAGTCTAGTTAGCTGTTTGTAACCAGTGTACAAGTTTTTATGTTGGTAAGACTAATCACTCCTTTAAGGAGCGCATTCTGGAGCACATTAGGGATATAGGGAAGACACATGATTATAATGCATTAGCAAGGCATTTCATTATGTATACAACACACAGCTTTTGTTTCTTAGTCTTACAGCTGTTCACTTGTGATACAAAAGGTGGTGATATGGTGAATAAAGTTGAAACAGCAGAAATTAACTAGATTATTACACTCCAGGCTCATAGAGTCCCTGGTTTAAATGGGAATATACCTTTAAAACTCGCGTTGAAGGCTCGCAGGTTACCTCATTAAGATGAATGTCTCCACTATTTTAATGGCTTTTTTCTTTGTTGCATTATATCATTCTGTGTTGGTCTGAAGAAGTGTGTAAATGAAAGCATTTACTAAATAAAGTTACTGGTTTTATCAGCTGTGTTGGTTGGTTTCTAAACCATTTGTTCCTGTTTTATTTAGTTTTTGAAAACCATCCTTTATCCATGAGGTTTGTGTATTCTGTTTTTTTGCTTTAAATGAAGGGGTACTGAGAATTTTGTCAGCTCTTTTAAGGATGGGCACCACAGTGTCTGGCTCCTTTCATGCCCTGCAGGAGACAAGGTCTATAAAGTCATCAGCAGGAGGGGTCATCTGAGATATAGACAGGCCAGACCCAAAGGCTTTTGTCACAGATTCCTGAGGGGAATCCATGTGCCCCCTTTTGCACAGTCTGTTGTGCGGCACCTCCTCAGTGGACTGTTCCAGGGAGGTGTCGGAAGAGAAGGGGAGCACCATGGGAAGAACTGCTTGGAAGATCTTTGGGGCTAGCTGGTCCCAGAGGTGGATGATAAGTAGGCTCAGAGACAGAAGTTAAGACAGGTAGAATCCGAAGGAGGTAGAGTTGATGTAGTTATCATCTGCGAGAGTACCCACTGCGCCACCTCAAATGCAGGGAGACTCTCAGAGGCCAGTGGCAATCTCTCTGCAGCTAAAGCTATCAGAGCAGACAACCCCTGACCCTCCAGGATTCCCCGATCTGAAAGGGGAGTTGGAGCCTAGCTGGCTTGCACCAAGGTGCCAAGGGGAAATGACACCTCTGAAAGCTTTGGAGTCAAAATAAACCCTACAGACTTGAAGCTGCCATTTCAGCTCTGAGATCCATCATGTTCTGACAGAGTCAGAGCCGATCGGATCAGAGAAGTCATCGGAGTCAAAGAAAATAAAGTCATCAGATGTGACATGTCGACTCGGGCTTCCCCCGGATCCAAGAACTCCAAAACAGGAGGTCAGAATGGAGAAAGAGTTATCAAAGGAAGAAAGACAGGTTGGTGGTTCATGGGTCCAGTGGGGGACAGAGCAGGCAAAACCCCTATCTGAATCTGCATCCTGAGGAATCTACTCATCATCATGTCCACCTCTGCTTCAGATAGATATTGGGAAAATCTTATGGAGAAAGAAGTGGAAGGAGTTCTGGAGAGTTTCTTGGGGGTCTCCTGAAGAAACGGAGAACTAAGTCTTGGAGATACGTGCTCTGGAGAGAACCTAGGAGCTCAACTCTGAGGAGAAGTCACTGTGTCAGATCTGAGGGTTTCAGGTCCGACAGCTTTAAGGTCTTAGCAGGTGATTCTGAAGCAGATTTGCTAGGAGACCAGGCAGGAAAGCATTTGCGATAAGAAGGCCCTTCAGAATTAGTTTGTTTCAACAGTCACTTAGAGCTCGGGTGTTAAAGCATGAGCAAATATCACACAAGTTGTCTAAGTGACCAGGGGCTAAGCAATAAATACACTCCCTGTGGGCATCAGAGTTAAAGATCTTATACCCACAGGAAGTGCAGTTTTTGAAACTAGTAGGTTTGTCAGCCATACTGGAAAAGTTTAAAGATAACAAAAGAAAACAAGAAGTTGTTTTTTTTTTTTTTGTTGTTTTTTTAGAGAGAAGAAAAGAGAGAAAACTACCAACAGTGATAGCAGGATAGGTATACCAGAGGGTATAAAGTTATTTAAAAGTTATTTAAAAGTACTCAGAGAACCACAAAAACAACAAAAAGGTAAATAGTAGGGTGAGGGGTAGCCAAAGTAAGATAATAAGATAAAATTTTAACACTAAATATGTTTTAAACCACTCACAACCCCAATGAAAACTCAAGACGTGAAAATCTCAACTGCTTTCAAGCGCGGCAAATGAGATCGGAGGTAATCTGGGAAACAGGGGCATTATGGATAAGTAAGGAGCTTGAGAGTTGGATCTTAAGATATAAAAAGTGGCTGAGTCAGATCAAAGGTTTGGATCTGAACTTACAGGAATGTATGAAAATGACAACATCAGATAGATAGTTTTCCAAGATAAAAACTTTAAATCTAATGCAGATGCTGGCTCAAATGGAGACTTTGTTAAAACCTGAACCATAATAGTAATATTCCATGGAGGGACTGGTTCTCGGACTTGAAGTCTCAAAAGAAAAGTTCCTGTCAGAAAGGCCTTGGAAGTCTTTAAAGAAGCAACACACTTTGGGTTTTGCCCTACAAGAAAACTAGAAATAGCTGCTAACTGTATCTTGATGGTGGAGAAACTACATTCTTTGTGAAACAATTCTGCCAAAAAATATTAAATGGATGAAAGGAGGGCTGAAAAAGGGCCTAGACAATTGAAGGATGCCCACATGGTAAACTGCCTCCATTTAGAGAGCTAAACCTTCCTGGTATTGCATTTCTGTGAAGATCATAACATTTGTATAACAGGGTTAGACAGCCTTGCATCTTTGGCCACCAGTAAAATTGGAGAAACCATGCAGTTAACTTCAGAGTTTTCAAGTCCTGGTAAGGCTGATTAGCTGGGTGATGGAGAAGATCTGGACTGGGGTCCAATACCCAGGGCAGCTGCACTAGATGAGGCCAGAGGAAAGAGAACTTTAAGTTACGTACTTACCATAACTTTAGATGTATGTGATCCATCTCGCCTACATTCACAACTGATGGGCTCAGAGCCGAGAATCGGCTCCGACTCGGCCAATACACTAGCACAAAGTCTCTCATTGGCTGGGCCAAACCCTTATACCAGGATGCACCATGCCCAAACCCCCAGATCTTCTTTGCCACACAACAACTCATCCACATGTACCAATCCGACTGCACAACAGTGTTTCCTCCAGATCCAACAGGTAGGGGGAAGGAGGGCGGGTATGTAAGAATGTAGGCGGGATGGATCACATACATCTATCGTTATGGTAAGTACATAACTAAAAGATGTAATGCGATCCTATCTCGCCTACATTCATAACTGATGGGACAGTGTCCCTAGCACCTAGATCCTGGGAGGCTCACTGAAAAACACTCCTGAGCACTGTGGAACCAAAGGACACCCGACCACTAGATGCCACGTCCAGTTTGTAATGAGAAATAAATGTATGTGGAGAAGCCCAAGTGGCCACTGCACATATCTCACCCACAGACAGTTTGGTGTGGAAGGCCACTGAAGTTGCCATAGCCCTAGTAGAATGCGCTCTAACTGGAAATGGAAGGTCCCTTCCTGTTGATGCATAAATAAATGAAACACAGTCCCTAATCCACCTAGCGATAGTGGTCTTAGTTACTGCTTTGCCAATCCTGTTATCCGCAAAGGCCACAAACAACTGGTCTGATTTTCTCTGCTGCTGTGTCTTATCTAAGTAAAACCTCAGTTGTCTATGCACATCCAACTGATGAAGTCTGTATTCTGCCTTGTTGGAAAATTTTGGAAAGAAAACTGGTAGCTCTATAGATTGTTGCAAACAAAGAGCAGAAGAAACCTTAGGAAGAAATGATGGATTTAATCTTAGAGATACTCTATCCTTATGAAAGATCAGATAAGGAGGCTTGACAGAAAGGGCTTGAAGCTCCGAAACCCTTCTGGCTGAAGTAATAGCTACCAAGAAGGCAGTCTTCCAAGATAAGAATTTTTGCTCACAAGTGGCCGCTGGCTCGAAGGGATGAAATGTCAAGGCTCCTAGAACCACATTCAAATCCCATGGCAAAACAGGTTGCGACACCGGGGGGCGAAGCAACCAAGCTCCCTTGAGAAAGGCCTTGCACAACTTATGACTCATGAGTGAAGGCTCAAAGGCAACATGATAATTAGAAATCACTGCCAATTGGACTTTAAGCATGGAGACAGCGGAACCCTGTCTAAAAAAGAGTTTCCAAAAAATCTAATACTGCCAACACCGGGGCTGTCAGAGGGTCAAGGTTGTGCTGCTGGGCCCAAATGGCAAACCTTTTCCATTTATTAGAATATATCTCCTGGGTGGAAACTCTGTGGAAAGAAGACAGAATCCGGACCACCTCAGGAGAAAGGATATGCTGTCTGACTAGGGTCAGAAGTGGAACAGCCAAGCTGCTAGCTTGAGAGTTCGCAGTGATGGATGGGCCTGACCCGACTGAAGAGTCAGGAGGTCTGGAACTGGGTCCAGAATCCAAGGACCCTCCACTGCATACTTCCGAAGGAAGAGAAACCAAACTTGGCGGGGCCAGTGTGGTGCGATCAAAATCATGCTGCTTCCCAAGCAGATCGCCTTCTGAATCACCTTTGGCAGTAGAGGGACTGGAGGGAAGGCATAGAACAGACCGGAGGGCCAATTGTGGACTAGAGCATCCCTGGGTGACTCCCCCTGGGGGGGAATCAGGGAGAAGAAATTGCTGCACTTCGCATTCCAGGGGCTGGCGTAAAGGTTGCAGCAGGAAAACCCCCTCTTGGAGAAGATCCGAGCCGCTACTTGGTCGTTCAGGGACCACTCATGAGGCATCAGAATAACTCTGCTCGGCCTGTCTGCTATCACATTGGACTTCCCCGGGAATGTGCGTTGCCACTAGAAATCTCTGGGAAGCGATCGCCCAATTCCACACTCTCATGGCTTCTCTGCAAAGAGGATAAGACCTAGTTTCTCCCTGCTTGTTCAGGTACCATACCACCACCATATTGTCTGAAAAGATTGCAATGGTACCCTTAGGAAGAGAGCTGTGAAGTGCCTGCAACGCTAGAAGCACTGCCCTCATTTCCAGAACATTGATATGCAAGTGGGTTTCGTGATCTTGTCACGTGCCTTGAACCGTCCTGCCCAGATAATGCCCCCCACCCTATCTAGGAGGTGTCTGTGGTCACTGTGGCAATGGGGGAGGGGGGCAGAAGAATCTCCCCTCATTCAGGTTGGAGGAGAGGAGCCACCAACGAAGATCTCGCCGGCACGTTTCCATGATGTGAATCGGGTAGGACAATGGCAGTTCTTGGTATGACCACTGGGTCGACAGGAGTCATTGAAGAATTCGCATGTGCAATCTTGCCAGAGGGACCAGAAGAATGGAGGCCGCCATCGATCCCAAAAGCTGAAGAACCATCCTGGCTGGGGCTTTCCATCAGGGCAGTAAGGCTAGGAATTAGTCCTGTAGTATCTTTATCCTCTCTGTTGGAAGGAATGCTCGCATCACAACAGAGTCTAGCTCTGCGCCTGTAAAGGCAATACGCTGTGATGTCAGCAATACAGACTTTTCCCAGTTGAATGTAATTTCCAATGGATGTCCCAACTCGATGGTAGCACTCACAGCTAGAGTAAGAAGATGCCTGGTGGGGGCGGTGAGGAGTCAGTCATCTAGATACGGAAACACCTGGAATCCCAGACATCTCAGGTGAGCCGTCACCACTGCCAGACATTTGGTAAACACCCTGAGGGCTGTGGTGAGACCAAAGGGCAGGGCCCGGAACTGGAAGTGACTGGCTCCTAGGCAGAAGCGTAAATGTATCCTGGATGCTCTGTTTATCTTGATGTGATAATAGGCGTCCTTGAGATCGATGGAGCACATCCATACTCCTTTTTCCAGCAATGGGAAAATGGATTGCAACGTGACCATTCGGAACTTGGACTTCTTTATGAAGCAGATTAGGCGGCTGAGATCCAGAATGGGTCTCAAGTCCCCCGTTCTTTTCGGCACCAAAAATAACCTTGAGTAAGTTCCTAATCCGGTCTGGTCTGCGGGGACTGGCTGGATGATCTCTTTCTGAGCAGCTTTGCGACCTCTATAGCTGCTTGATCCCGTTGACTGGGTGGCACGTCCGGTATTTTCCTTGACGGTGGAGGGGCCATATAAATAGGATGGTGTAACCTCCGGCGATGATACGAAGCACCCACTGATCCTGAGTGATGGAACCCCAGGCCCTTGGAAGCTCCAAGAATTGACCCCCAACCGGCTCCGGAGACACACAGTAGGGCAGTCCCTCAGGGACGCTGGAAGGAGAAACCACAAAAGGATTCACAGTCTCCTGCGTTGCGGGGACCTCTGCCACCTCTAGGGCAACATCTTCCAGAATAATCCCCTCCCCTCTGCCTCTGGAAGAGGGGGGGGGTCACTCTGATGGGCAGAGAAAGACTTCTGGGACTTTCTGAACCACATCTTTCCTCCTCTCTGAGCCTTGGGATAATGTCTAGAGGGAAGCGAAAAACAGGCCCCGACGGCAGACAAAGTCTTACCCTCCTGCTCACATCTAGTGAGTGTGTCTTTCACCTTGGGTCCAAAGAGAGAGGACCCATCGAATGGAGCGTCTGTGAAGGAAGACTTGAACACCTCCGCAAATTGACACAAGCACATCTACGCTTGCCTCCTAAGGGCTACGCCCGAACTCGCTGCCCTACCTGCCCCTTCGGCTGCATATGATATGAGCCTCATGGATGAGTTAACAATCAACAAAAGGGTAGACAGCTGGGCATTGACAGACTGCGCCAACGCCTCAGGCAAGTTACCCGACAGGGTATCTCCCAACTCCTTTATGAGATCCCTTTGGAGCCTCGTAAAGTGACATAAATAATTCAGTGACCACAGAGTAAAGGTCGCTGAAGTCAGGGTACACTTCCCGTACCTATCCATGCTCCTGGACTCCTTGTTAGGAGGATGGATAGAAGTAGATGCCTCTGGCACATCCTGCTGGGTGGCAGATGCCACCACCATAGCATCAACCGGAATTCCCTTGGTTAGAAATTCCTTGCCAAGGGGTGCGGATAAAAACTTGTTGGGGCGAGAAGGAACTGGCTCCACAGAATCAGGGTGTTCCCACACCCTTCGACAAATAAGGTCCAGTAACTCATCGAAGGGTGGAGACACCCAGGAGGCAGAGGGTTGGGCTCCGAAGGCCTTGAGGAAGACCGACTCCTCCGCGGAAGGGGTTTTGGATGGCCAGTTGCCCCACTGTCTCAAGATCTCCAGGATATCGGAGAACGAGACATCGTCAGAGGATGACTTAGGGGACCCTTCCGCATCATCAAGGTAGGGTGTCCGAGGTGACAGACTCATTTGGGGAGTCTATGTGCTTCCACTTCCACAACGTTTTCCTGGGGGGCTCTTCAGGCATGGACTCTGAAGGCCCCTCGGAAAATAGGGGAACACACAAGGAGGAATCCTCAGGCCTAGGAGCCGCGCTGTCTGAAGACATGGGGGCACCAGAAGCTCTAGTCGCCATGTCTAGGGAAGGAGTCGTAGATTCAGGTGAAGTCACTAGAGACTTGGCCAGCGCGCTCCTCATAGCCTCGAAGGCGGGCCCACCAGAATCTGAAGGAAGGCCCGTCTCCGAGACCATGACCGGGGTTGGGGTTCCCCTAGCCGAGGCGCCAAGTGGGAGACTCGGGACTGAAACCAGAAGCCCCGACGAATCCCCCTCGGGCCCGGCTGAGGACACCCGAGAACTGAAACCTCTGGAAGGCACAGAAAGGGTTGGAGCCGAAGTCAGTGCCGACAGACTAGCAGTGGGTCTCAGAACCGACTCAAGGACTTCACCTGACTCTACGAACTCAAGCTCCGATGATACCAAGGTTGTCGGAGGAGGAAGAAACGGTATCGAAAGGGCTGGCTCCGGGGCCGACTGGGCCGGAGCTGAAAATAATTTGGATAAGACAGGTGACTGGAGGAGCCTCTGGACCACCCTATCTAAATCCATATCTGAAAGCCTGGAGGACCTAGAGGAAACAGAAGGGGGCCGAGAAACTTTTTCTATCGGCTCTGAGACAAAGCTAGGAGGCCGGCTCCAAATCGGCTACAAAAGAATCGGAGCCGAAGCAGAATCGACCAGAACCGAGACCCCTTTCGGCGCCGATGGTTCAGGAGCCAACGAAACCGACCCCAGAGCAGAAACACTCTCCTGCATCTCTGAGACCAATGGAGCCGAGGAAGGAGACCCAGATCTAGATCCTCTGTCCTGCAGCACCGAGATCAGTGGAGCTGAGGAAAGGGACAGAGTACCTGATCTCTCATCCCGAGACTCCAAGACCAGTGGAGCCGAGGATGAAGACAAAGATTTAGCTCTTTTTGCATGCAGCTCCAACGGACTTGTCGGAACCGAAGACTTCTTTTCCTTCAATTTTGAGGTGGGAGAAGAAGACAAAGCTTCCTTGAAGGTTGGCTTGATCAAACCTTTCAGGATAAGCTTATTTTTTTCTCTCTTGTAGTACACGAGAGGAGAAAGCGTGGCAAACACTGCAAGATTCTTGCAAGTGTTTAGCTCCTAGACAATAAACACAGATGGCATGGCCATCTGTCAACGTCATCTTGTAACTGCATTTTGTACATTTTTTAAAGCCCGATGGCTTATGTTCCTTTTCTTTGCCAGACATACTAACACTCTAAACACACTCAACACACAAGGAGGGAAGGGAGGGGACAGCTCTGACTTAAACGCTCGCCGACAAGAAATAGGGCAAAGGCCCTCTAACTTAAACGGGCCTAGCCCGCCAAACAGAAGGAATCACCACAACAATCCAAAAAACAAACACAGTCAATCACAAGGGTACTAAACAACAAGATAGCTATTAAAATAGCTGTCTGGGTATAAAATTTAAGGTAACTGCAAAAAAACGACCAAAAAGGCCAAAAAGAAGGGTACTTAGCCACAGCCAAGTCGAGACCACGTTGTTACTCTAGGAGCGGCAAATGAGATCTGGGGGTTTGGGCATGGTGCATCCTGGGATAAGGGGTTGGCCCGGCCAATGAGAGACTTCGTGCTAGTGTATCAGCTGAATCGGAGCCGATTCTCGGCTCCGAGCCCATCATTTATGAATGTAGGCGAGATAGGATTGCATTACATCCAAACTTGCAGATGACAAAAGATGGCAATGAGGATCGGTTTGAGCTTGCGCCTTCTTTCTTTCTGAAGTAACTTGGTAATCAGGGGAAGTGGAGACGGGACATAAAGGAGACCCGAGAGACAACTGTTGACCACAGAATACCTCAGTGACTGACCCTGTGAAGTAATCAGGGCAAGGTATCTGTTGCATTTATTGCTGAGCTACAAAGCAAAAAGCCTGCAACAAGGTTGACCCCAGTGACTGAAAAAAGAATTATGTACTTACCATAACTTAGCATCTGTGTTATCCTATGTCACTATTCATCACTCTTGGATTATACGATCCGATATTGGATCTGAGCCAGCAACTTATCCGACATATCCTAGGTTCAAGCACCTCCCACTCCCATAATCTCTTGCTGCTCTGTAACACCTCAGATCGAGTTTGCCCTAGAGCTAGAAAAACAGCCAAGATAGACCTTAACTACCAGACAGGACATCTCAACTTCCTCTAGGTCTCACAGGATGGGGGAGGAGGGAGTGATAGTGATAAATAGTGACATAGGATAAGAAGTTATGGTAAGTACATAACTCTTTATCTGATGTTATCCTGTCACTATTCCTTAAACTTGGGTCAGAGTCCCCAGCTACCATAAAATCCTGGGTGGCCTCATGGAAGGACATGCCGAAGAACTGCGGAGCCAAAGGAAGCCCTGTTCCTGGAAACTATGTTGAGCTTATAATGACTAACAAAAGTGTGAGGAGTAGACCAGGTGGCCACCGCACAAATGTCATCTAAGGAATGTCGGACCAAATAGGCAGCCGACATAGCCACAGATCTAGTGGAATGAGCTGCAACTGGTCCTGGTACAGCCAAACCTTTACAAGAATAAGCTGTAGAAATGCATTTGGAAATCCAATGAGATATTGTAATCTTAGATACTGCCCAACCCTGTCTGTTAACAGAAAAGGCCACAAACAGCTGGTCAGATTTGCAAAAGCTCTTTGTCCTGTCTAAGTAGAATCATAGTTGTCTGTGAACATCAAGTGTGTGTGTAGCAAATATTCCCTTTATTGGACAAGTTGGGGAAGAAAACTGGCAACTGAACAGATTGATTCAAATTTGCCACAGTTGTGACCTTGGGCATGAAGGAGGGGTTAGTCCGTAGAGCCATTCTATCTGCATGAAAAAATCATGTGTGGAGGCTGTGTTACCAGGGAAATACTGCCAGTCCAGCTATCTGGAATTTTGTAAATAATTATATGTCACTTGAAAATATTAATATGATTTATATAGAGATATGACACTGCTACCCCAGCTATCTGGAGTTTTGTAAATAATCATATGTCATTTGTGAATAGTGATATGATTCATATGCTTTTCTTTCAAATGTAAGAGAACTATATGTTATGTGTATATTAAACTACTGTTGCAGAAGTGTGTGTTCATAGGTTCATAGGTTCATAGGTTCATACTAGGCTATCTGCCCGAGGGCATTTACAAGCCTAGCCCATAGTTTTGTGGCTTACGCCACCCCTTTAGTATGGGGAACTATACCCATTATTTTGCTGTGCCTCTGTTGAGCAGTGACACTGAGGTAATCCCTGGGGTATATCTGCGATCTCCCATCCACTGGTCAAGATTTCTCTTGAACAAGGCCAGCGAGGTGCTCTGCCTCACATATACCGGGATTTTATTCCACAGCATAGGGAGTCTTTGGGTGATGAATCTATCCCTCCAGCACGTCCTATTAATAGCCGTGTCGAGGTTTAAGTCTCCGCCCTTGTGGCTCTGACGGATCTAGATTTTTGAGGTGAAGCATATTCATCAAATCTGGGTTTGACATGGCCTTGTATGTTAGGCAAAGGTCACCTCTGAGCAAGCGGTAAGCGACTGAATAGAGCTGGAGTTCTTTCAGTCGGGCAGCATAGGACAGATGTTTGAGACCCTTTATCCTTTTGGTGAGGAACTTTGTGGCCTCTCCAGCTGCTGCAAGTGTCGGGTCAGATACATTCGAATGGGGCATTGTACTCAATCATTGGTCTGATGAGTGATGAGTATAGGGAGACTATGACCTCCCTTGATCTAGATGAGAATCCCTTCATGATAAGGTGGGCAATGTAGAAGGTCTTCCTAACTACTTTAGCTACATGGGTGTCGAATGACAGACTACTATCAACCTGGGTCCCCAGGTCCCTGATAACTTCTTCTGTACTCAGTGGATTGCCACCTATTTGGTAGCTAGGGGTAACCTTGTTTTTCCCGAAGGGTATGACTATGCATTTTTTGGCATTTAACTTTAGGCCATGGCTCTGGCACCAGTTATCCGTTTCTGTGAGACCCTTCTGAAGGATATCTGTGTCAGATGTGTTTTCTACTATGGCGCCCAGTTTGCAGTCATCTGCAAACTTTGTCAGCCATAACCCTCCTGTGTTTGCTTGTACTTTGGAAAAGTAGATGCCAAACAAGAGTGGGCCCAGGACTGAGCCCTGTGGTACACCACTTGTGACAGGCTTTGAGTCTGACATGGCGCCAGCAACTCTGACCCTGTGGGTTCTGTCACTCAGCCAGTTTGCAACCCATCTTGTGATGTATGGGTTAACATTTAAGCTGATGAGTTTTTCAATGATACCCGAGTGGGGTATTGTATCAAAGGCCTTCGCCAGTTCGAGGTAGGCTGTATGGACTGCCTTTCCCTCATCAATGGCTTTGGTGACTGTTTCGAAAAAGTCAACCAAGTTTAGAAGGCATGATCTGCCTTTGACAAAGCCAAACTGGGATGGGTCCAAAGTCTGCAAATTCCCTATGTCTTTATTTATGAGGTCCATTATGATCCTCTCCATGGCTTTGCAGATAAGGCTTGTCAAGCTAATGGGCCGGTAATTTCCAGGGTCGGTGGAGGCACCGCCTTTGTGAAGTGGGACCACAGTTGCAGTGCGCCACTCCTGGGTATGTATCCAGAGGTAAGACTATGATTAAACAGCTGTCCTAGCTGTGGGTTTAATTCCTCGTTGAGTTCGTGGAGCACACAGCCGGGGACACCATCAGGTCCCATGGATGCTGTGTTTTTTGCTTTAGAGAGAGCAGTTCTCACTTGGGCGTTGGAGATGTTTGGGGGCTGCAATCGCTTGGTATAGATATCTCTCCTTTGGGGGAGGTGAGAAGTTTGCACTGAACCTGTCAGCCAGTATGTTGGCAATGTCTGTAGGATCAGTAATCTTCACATCATTTTGAACTAGTTCTGAGCATATCTGGGAGTTTCCTCCCAGGTTTCTAACATAGCTAAAGAAGGCCTTATGATTGTCTTTTGAGTCTTTAGCTATTTTTCTCTCAAAATTTGCTTTGGATGATTTTATGAGAGCTCTTAGTTTTTACTTATAGTGATCAAGGGTGTCTTACCTTTTAAGGATTTTGCTCTATCTTGTAGTAGCTTCCTCCTTTTGTTGTAGAGTTTGTTTATGGCTGGGGTCCACCAGAGTGGACGCTTGCCTTTGGTACAAAGAGTCTTTGTTTTGCTTGGGATTGCCTTATCCATGCAGTCCTGCAGGTGCTGGTAGAAGGCATTTGTAAGTGATTCAGCGGCTTGAGTACTGTTTTCCGTCGGCTCGGGGCCTTAAAGGAGACCACACTAGTCTTTAGAAGTGTGAAGTCGGCTTTCGAGAAGTTCTTTACTGTGGTCTTTTTTATTTCAGGTGGGGGTGGGATGAGGACCTCCAGCAAGATTAGTTTGTGATCTGATCTCACCAGTGAGGGGTATACTTCCGGTGTTGAACATTGTGCTCCCATGTTCGTGATGATGAGATCAAGTATGTTTTCTCCTCTTGTGGGGATGGTGACTAGTTGTTCCATGGCATTTGAGTTTATGAATTCCAGGAACTTTTGGGCTAGGGTGTTTGGGCTTGAGTAGTGTTCCCAGTCTATATTAGGGAACTGAATGTTATGTACTGAGCTTCAAGAATGTAACCAGAAATGTATATAAACTATATACCTGTCCAAATGTATGTGTTAATAGTAGAAGCTGGAACATACAGAGTTACCTTGCAAACCCTCAAGAAAATAAGTAGAAATTGTTTTACGATTCAGTTATCTCAGTTTTAGTGCAGCAAATGGACACAATGTCTAAAGCTAGAGGTTTTCCTATTGTCTTGAAACAGAAATATTACCAGGTTTTAAATGTAAAAGTGTTTAATTGTTTTATGACTTCCAGTTCTAGGCAAACATCTGAGAGATATGTATTTTTCACAGAGAAATGTTAAATTTTGTTAAGTTTCTGTTAGCCTGGGAACTGAAGGCAGGTGACAAAGAGTGATGTCATCCGAGCTAACCCAGAAGTAATGTTGATTATTAATTTAAGAACTCTCTCGGAGAAAGTCTGGGCATTTTGTATCTTATATTGGATCTATAAACATCCATTCAGCATTTCTCATCTGCATTTGTCTTGCTCTGTAAGTAAGTTATTTAAGTTATATTATCTCTTAGATACAGACAGGACTATATTAAAGATTTGTTCAGATGTTTTCTGTATTTATTTGAAACTGTCTTGCAACATTGTTTTAAAATATTTCCTCTGATTCTGAACTCTATAATTACTGTTGTTTGAGTATTGTTTTGTTCTTTTATGATTAAATATATTTAAACCTTTCAATTGTAGCTGCTTTGTTTAGAAATATTTAAGCTCTTACTTCCACATGTATTTGGTGACACTGTACAGGCCACTCCTAGATAGCCTTGAAAGTCTTGGTCACACTTACCATTTGGATAATAGTGACATTACACAGTAGGATTGGACCCCCTTTGGTAAGGGCCTTATAGTAGCTGATAAGTAAAGATGGCTGGTGGCAGCTGGTACTACTTTATAGTCTGGGCAGAAGGGGGCATAGCTAGTAAACCTGTGGCAGCTTTCCCAGGTGTGTGTGTGCTTGTATATCAATCAAATCTCAAAGTGTGTGTGTGTCAGCTACTTGGGGAGGGACACGAAGCACTGGTTGGACAGAGAGGGTGCTGTAGGTCTTAGCTTGGCCATTTGGCTTAGATCTTAATCCTAGAGCTGTGCCAGTGGGGAGTCTTATTGGGGATCTGGAGAAAGAGGGAGAAACCAGCCTCAGACTGACTGTGATCTCTATGTGCTCTTAAGGGAAATTGTACTCTACTGTGTGTGTACTTGTCATTCTCCCAGTGTATATGTCCCTCACTGGTGCTAGTGGTGAGGACTGAGGTTCCTTGATTACTGGGCCAGTGCAGGGGTGTCACAGAGGCTTAATAAAGAGAGCCTGCAACTCAGAAACTCATCTTGCTGACGTTATAGCCACCAGAAAGGCAGTCTTCCATGATAGGATCTTCATATCACAAGTTGGGGCAGGCTTAAAGGGGGCATATGTAAGAGAATGCAGCACAAAGGAAAGGTCCCAATTAGGAGAAGGATCTTTGATAGGAGACCAAAGTAGGAAAACACCTTTCAAGAAAGCCTTACAAAGGCAAGAAGAAAAGGCAGGTTCCTCGCAAGCATGGAAATTAGAAGTGGCCAGTTGCAGCTTAACAGTGGAGAAACTAGCTCCTTCCTAAAACAGAGAAGACAAGAATAACAAGATATCCAGAATGGGAGCAGATAAATTATCCAGATTCTACTGCTTGGCCCAAATAAGGAATCTTTTCCATTTACTAGCATAGACCTTTCTTGTGGAAGCCTTCTGAGAGGCCAAAAGAATGTCTCTGATGGGCGAGGCAAGTTTGGGCTGGTTTAGAATTATGGGAAGTGGACATACCATGCGGTCCGATGAAGAGTCTTAAGGTTTGGAAATGGAAGGTGAGACGGGTGAGAAATCAGATCCAGACGGGGATCTAGTACCTGAGGGGAGTACCTCAGATGAGACCTTAAGAGGGGGAACCACATCTGCTGAGGCCAGAAGGGGGAAATGAGAATCAAGGTAGCCTTGAGGTGTCAAGCTTTCTGAAGCACTCTTGGAATCAGAGGTATAGGAAGACAAGCATAAAGGAGACATGGAGGCCAATTGTGAACCAGAGCATCCCTCGGTGACTCCCTGACTGGGGGAATCAGGGCAAAATACTGGCTGCATTTGTGATTGTGAGGGGAAGTAAACAGATCACAGCTCAGATGACCACAGCAAAGGAAAATCTCTCTCACCACTGAAGGATTCAGCGACCACTCATGAGGACTCAGAATAGCCCTCCTGAGCCTGTTTGCCAGGACATCAGACTCCCTGGGAATATGCGTTGCAAGAAGAAAGAACCCCAAGGACATCGCCCATTCCCACACTCTCATGGCCTCATGACAAAACAGATAAGAACGTATGCCACCTTGTTTGTTGATGTCCCATACAACCGCCATGTTGTCTGTCTGCACTGCAATGGTACCCAGAGGGAGGCAGTCCTGAAAAGCTTGCAGTGTGAGAAGTGTGAGAGCAGCTTGGTCTCTGCAGGGGACACGTACCTTGGACCATCTTTCCCTGGCAACGCCCCTCCCACCCCAAAAGGAAAGCATCTGTGGTCACTGTGGGACTAGTGGGAGGAAGAGAAAAGGGTCTGCCCATGAGGAGATCAGGAGACTGAGTCCAACAAAGAAGATAACGCCTGCAGACCAGAATGAGGCAGATGGAAGCTGTCATCGGATGAGACAGAGAAAAACCGCTATACTTCTGGTGTCCACTGTAGAACTCTCATGTAAAACCTGGTTAATGAGACCAGACAGACTGCTGCTGCCACGGACCCTAAGGCCCTGAGAATGAACTGGACCTGAGAAGGAGACAGATCTAGGAGGCACCAAACATGAGATCTGATCAGTTATAGATGCTTGAGAGGTAACGCTGTATGAAGATAAACTCCAAGTTTTAGGATGGACTCAGATTCGACTTGGGTAGATTCACAGTAATTTCTAGCTGGTTGAACAGGCAAAGAACATACTGAGTGGCTGTAACCAGTTGATACTTGGTGGGTGATGTGAGGAGCCAATCGTCGAGGTAAGGAAATACCTGTAAACACTGCATTCTCAGGTGAGCTGCCACCACTGCCATGTACTCGGTAAACACCCAGAGGATGTGGTGAGACCAAAGGGCAGGGTTCTAAATTGGTAAAGATTGGCACCTACACAAAAGAGGAGATGTCTCCTGGAGCACCTGTCTATTTTTATATGATAGTATGCATCCTGGAAATCCAAAGAGCACATCCAGTCGTCCTTGTGAAAAAGAGGCACACTGGACTGAAAAATGACCATCCAGAGCTTAGACTTCTTAATGGAGAGATTCAACTCACTTAGGTCCAGAAGTGGACAAAGGTCACCCATCTTTTTTTTGGCAAAAAGAAGGGAGAGTAAGTTCCAGATTGTCATTGTCCTGGGTCGACCTCTTGGATCTCTTTTTTCTGAAGAAGCGTGAGCACTTCTTGCTGAGTTAACTCCCTCTGATGGGGTGTCTCATCAGGGAGGTGTTTCCTGATTGGTGAGAGGGTTGGGAAAAAGGAATGAAATAGCCCCTGGAAACAATGCTTAGCACTCAGCAGTCTCTTGTAACTCCTGCCCAGGCCAAAGGGTGTTGTGACAAATGACCCCCGACTGCCTCCAGGGCAGGACAGACAGGCGGAGCATCAGGAGTGCTGGAAGGGCTTCTCAGAAAAGGGTTCCCCAGGAGCCCTGATTTTGTGGACCTCCTCTGCCTCTGGGGTGGTGTCTAACACTGAACCTTCTCCCCCGATCTCTAGAAGAGGGCTTGTCCTGAGGGTCCTGAAAGGAAGACTGACTTCCAGAGCCATAATTTCCTAGTCCCTCATTATGTCTTAGAAATGGACTGCTGAGGGGTAGAAAACTTGAGTCCCACAGCCGACAAGGTCTTGCCTTCTTGCTTGCTGCAGGTAAGTGCCTCTTTAACTGATGGACCAAAGACAGTAGATCCATCAAAGGGGGCATTGGTGAAGGACACTTTAACGGACTCTGCAAACCTGCATACATGTAGCCAGGCGAAATCCTGAATAGCAATGCCTGGCAACCAAAAGGCACCTTCTGTGGCACTGGAAATCAGCCTCATCAAGGAATTAGATAGGGATGCAAGAGCAGATAGCTTGGGGGCCACTTTGCTCAAGTCCTCAGCAGGCAACAACTCAGAAAGAGAAGTGGTCAGTTCCTTGACCACATCCCTTTGGAGGTAGGTGAAGTGTGCCAAGTAATTAAGCACTCGCAGACCAAAGGTAGCTGAGGTGAAGACCTGCTTTCCATGTCTGTTGATCGCTCAAGATTCTTGGTTAGGGGGATGAACAGACATACACTGCTCCACCAATTCCTTTTTGGTGGGGGCAACTACCACTATAGCATTGACTGGCACTGTTTTTGACCAGAACTGTCTGTTTATGGGAGGGTTTAGAATCTTGTTGGCTCAGTTTGGTACTGGCTCCACAGTATCTGGCTCCTTCCATGCCCTGCTAGCGATGAGATCTACCAGTTCAGCAGGGGGGAAACCCTGGTGGTAGATGGTCCCATCCCAAATGACTTCAAGGAATACAGACTCCTTGGAGCACAGGGGGTGGGAAGGACATTTGCTCTTCAACTTGAGGATCTCCAAGATGTCCCCAAATGAGACATCTTTGCGTGGAGATTTGGGGGATCCGACCCTTTAATTGAGGTCCATATCCTTGGTGAGAGACTCCATAGGAGAGTCTAAGTACCTCCTTTTGCACAATCTCTTCCAAGGCACCTTCTCCAAAGGCAGCTCAGGGGAAGACTTAGAAGAGTGGAAAACCCCAAGTGGGGTAACTCCAGACTGAAGGCTGGTTTGAGAGGGCTGACCAGGAGCAGGATGAGGACGGTCTGCTCTTGGCGGCTGGGAAAAAACCCTGGATAGTAGGAGAAGCAGCTATAGCAGAGGAAAAGGTCCTCTCTACTGCCTGGAAGGCCAAAGGGCTGAATGATGCCCCTCCCAATTCCCTGTGGGTAAGTCCACCTCAGAAGAAGGAACACAGAATGCCACTACCTCAAGGACCCAGGTAATACCGGCTCCAAGCTGTCGAGAGCCGAATCACCGAGAGGCAGAGACCAGTCAGAAAAACAGGACTGGAACCCTTCACCAAGCACACAGAAGCAATTGGTTGGTTCTGGGAGCCTGTCTGCTCTGAGGGAGGAAGAGCAGAATTGGTCGGGGATGCAGACGGGGTAGAGACAAAATGGGTTCTAGGCATCCCTCATTGCCTCCCACTGCACCCCAGGGCCTGGAATTCCAAAATCACCTGGGTTGGGTGAGGAGAAGAAATTGTAAGAACAGGGGAAGGGCCCCTAGCCGGATGGGCAGGGGAGGCAAGAAGCCTCAACTCAATCCGAGCTCTAAGGAAGGACCTCAACATCCTGTCCATGTTGTAGGGAAGAAGCAAGCTCCTGAAAGACCTAGAAGAGACAGAAGACCTGGCTGGGGATGCATGCCTGGACCCCGAGGACCTCCTGTGCCTCTCAGTAGACTGGCTTCTCTGCCAGGTAGCTGCAAAGGGCTGCCCCATGCCAGAAACTGAAGGAGAGTCCTCAATAACAAAGGTAGGATCCAAGATAGAGCTTGGATCTGCCTGCCTCAGATCCAAGGACAACTGAGGATCTGAGCTTTTGGAACCCAAATGCCTCGGATCCGAAGAGGCTGGATCCATGGTAGGTCTGGCCTTGGCTGGATCAGAAGGTCTTGATCCAGAGGCCTTGCATCAAGGAGTAGACTCCCGTAACCTTGAATTCAAAGGCCTCGAAGTGGAGGCCTTGGCTCTGGGGGTAGACTCACAGGAATTAGGTTCCAAGGTCGTTAGATCCGACAGAGCCAAGGCTGGAGTCTGACCCAAGGAGCTAGGATCCGACAGCCTAGGCTTCTTCAATGAAGAGGACCCTGAGATAGAAGGAGCCTTCCTCTTGTAGACAGAGGGCCCAGCTTGGCCAGAGACTAAGCCAGCAGACCCCCCTGAGTCAAACTCTTTAACAATCAATTATTTCTGCACTCGACCTAGGCCCTGGGGTTGAATGCAGCACAAATGTCACATTCAACCTCCAGGTGGTCGGCACCCAAACAATAGAGGCACTCCTCATGCGAGTCAGACATGGGCATATTCCAACCACATGAGGAGTACCTTTTGAAACTTGCTGGCTTGTCAGACATGATAAAAAACAAACCTATCACCAAAGCCGATACACATGCACATCCGATACCAGGAAACAAACCACGGATCAAAACCAGTAGCAGCAATCAATATCAAAACCACAACACTACAACACTATAACACCAGTAGGAATAAAAGCCTAGACTAAGAATCTACAACATTTTTGAAACAAGAAAAATGGTGTCCAAAAAGGCTTAACAAGCTAGTACACAAATAACGAATGTGAAGGGAGGAAATAAGACACAAGACTAAGCTACAATTCTAACAGAGCAAAGATATAAAGTCTACAAAAGAACAGAATATAAAATATCCCCAGAAGAGACTCGAGCCAAGGGAATCATGTCTGAAGTGGTGAGCGGCAAACGAGATCTGAGGAGTTACGGGGCAGCAAGTCATTATGGAGAGGGAGGATCTCAAGCCAAGGATCTGTCTGATAAGTTTCCATCTCAGATCCGATGTCAGATCCTAGAACCAGAGGGTGAAGAATAGTGACATAGATAACATCAGATATCCGAGTTGCCACCGCTTGATTAAGGGACCACTCATGAGTTTAAAAGCTAGATCTATTTAGTTTGTCCGCCAGAATACTGGAAGTCCCTAGGATGTGCACTGAAATTAGAAAGTGACAGAAAAGCATTACACACTGCTACACTCTCAAGGGATCCAGGCAAAGTGGGTAAGAATGGATCCCCCCATTTGTCGATATACTAGACTATAGTCATGTTGTCTGACTGAAATGAAGTCACATTCTAGGGTAGGGAGTCCTGGAAGGCCTGCAATACTAGGAGGACTGCCCTCATCTCCAAAACACTGATGTGAAGTCTGGGCTTCATCTCTGACCACAAACTTTGAACCATCTTCCCTAACAAATGCCCCCCCCCCCCCACCTCAGAAGGAAAGCATTCATGGTTACTGTGGTTATCGGGTGTGGAAAGAAAAATAGCTCCAAGACAGCATGGGGGAGGTCAACCAACAATTGATGTGTTTCCTGCAAATTTTATGAGGAGGATAGGAACATGAAGTGGATGAGACCTTACACATCACTGGACAGAAGGGTTCCTATTAAATGATCGAAGATGCATTCTTTTGAATGCATCTTGATTGAACTTGAGAGCACGAAAAGGCAAAATAGCCAAGTGGCATATAAGCAAATTCTTTCTCTGGGAAATAAATCCATTGGCCGCTTCTGTTACTTTGCCATTTTCATGACTGCAGTGTGATCTCGGAGTTGGTATATTTAAGTAGGGGGTGTGTGGGGGCACAGCCCCCCACATCATGGGTGTGGGGGACAAAGCCCCCCACTTTATGTAATGTTTTACAATTTTTTTTTTTTTTTTTTTTTTTTTTGTGTGGAACAGCAATTTTTTCCCTTGGAAAAAAAAATCGCTGTTCTAAGCATCCAAGATTGTAAGCTTTTGCTTACATGGGTTCGATAAATCATTGTTCACTTTTTTACATGTTTGATGATTTAACATAGACCCTGGATAGAAAGAGTCCACTGCAGAACTCTCATGTAGTACCTAGTTTCCGGAACTAGAGTGGTAGCAGCAGCCATCTATCTCGAAAGCCAAAGTAGAAGTCTTGTTGGAGTACAAGGATAGTGTTGGACCTCTGATGCTATCTGATGCAGAGAGAGTATTCTAGACTGTGGAAGTTTGGTTATTTGGGGAACTCTGTCTAGGTGACATCTGATGAACTCTACCTATTGCGCCAGCATTAGATGACTCTTGAGAAAGTTGACTGTGATTCCCAGCCATGGGGCAAGGTGAAGCAAGATGTTTCTGCATTTCACTATTAGATCATTGGTTGGTGAGGTTACAAGCCAATTGTCTAAATAAAGCAGCACCTGAAACCCATGCAGTTTGAAGTACAGTATGTTGCTACCACTGCCAAGTGCTTAGTGAATACCGTGGGGGCTGTGGTGAGATCAAAGGGCAGTCTTTATAACTGGAAGTGATTGGCACTCACCCAGAAATGGAGAAATCTCCTGAACTGCATTGCTATCTTGATATGATAGTATGTCTTGGGGAATCTATGGAGCTCAAGCAGCTGTCCTTTGATAAAAGAGGTAGAATGGACTGAACAGTAAACATTAAGGACCTTGTCTGTTTTACAGTCTGGTTGAGGCAGCTTAGGTCCAGGAATGGCCTTAGGTCCCCTATTTTCTTCGGAACTGAAAACAACCCTGAATAGACTTCAGATCCCATGTTCATCTAGGAGGAACCTGATGCATGACTCTCCTTTCTAGCAGCTTTCATACTTCTGCTACTGTTAATTTCATCTGCTTGAGTGGAACATCTGGAATTTTCCTTTGTTTCAGAGGAGGGGAAACAAAGGCAATAACATAGCCTCTAGTGATAATCATCTGCACTCACAAATCTTGTGTAATTGTCTGCCACACTTGAGGTTGCAGGGATAGACACCCCATGACTGCCTCCAGAGTGCAGCAGTCCGGCAACTATTCATGACCACAGAAAGGATTTCTCTAAGAAAAGATCACAACATTTCTGATTCTGAGGTCCACCTCTACCTCTTAGGTGGCATCCACTATACCTACTCCCCACTCAGCCTCAGGGAGGCCTGTCTACAGGAAAGTCCTGGACAAAACCCTGTGACTGGTGGAACCACAACTCCCCCTTCTAGTTAGAGGAGAATGTCCTTTGAGGGTTGGAAAAATGAATTTTGGCCATGTAACTTTCACCTTAGGTCCAAATAGTGGCAAATTATCAAATAGGGCAATAATTAAGGATGTCTTGAAGCCTTCCACAAAATCACATAGGTGCATCCAGGAATGTCGGAAAATAGAAATGCCCGTGGCCACTGCCCTAGACATAACAACAGCTGTGTTAGAAAGCAGATGCATGGATACATTGGGCATCGACTATAGTGCAGATAAATTGAACTTCACAGACTTCTGACTGTCCACAGGGAGACATCCTAAGAGGGACAATGGTCAGTTCTTTCATCAAGAACCTCTGAAACCCGATCATATGTGCCAGGTAGTTCAGTGCTCTAAATGCAAAAGTCACTGAAGCATATGTCCACTTCGCTAATTTGTCCAAAGCCCTGGACACTCTTCTAGGAGGAGGAAAAGATGTACATTCCTTGGAGAGTTCCTTCTTGCTGCTATGACCACTGCATCTATTGGGGGACCACTGCACCAGTGTGCCCTACTAAGATCTTGTCAGGTTTAAGTGGGATAGGCGCCACCAAATACATTCCTTCCTGGCACATTGAGGAACATGGTCTATAAGATCATCAGTGGGCAGAAATGCACAGGAAGTAGAATAGCCAAACCCAAATCCCTCAAGGAGCACCAACTTCTCTTAAGAGGGAGTGTTTGAGTACTAACCCCACCCACCCATTGTTTCATCAGCTCTAAAACATCTCCAAAGGAAATGTCCTCAAGACTGAATCATTGGGAACCCTCTTCATCAAAGTCTGTGTTGTCAGTGAGTGACTCATGTAAAGAGTTCAAATGCCTTCCTTAAAAATCATTTCCTGGGAACCTCCTCCATATGGACTTCTGGAGAAGGCTTGGAATTTGATGTGTGCTCACACGGTGAGCATTCTCTAGGCTGCATGAAGCTGACTGTCTGTGCCAATCAGGATGAGTAGACACAGAAACAGATTCCACAAAGTGTCAGGACAGAGACGAGTGTAGCACACTCATTTCATCTCTTGATGTGGAGGGAACCCTTTTGAATACCTCTAAAACTGAAGCCACAATCACAGCTAAGGAAGTATCCCTTTAAACTAGAGTAGGAAGGGTACCCTTTTCACCAGCACAACCTGACTCTGAGGTCAGTAACAGTTCCAAGCTATCAAGACCAGGGAACCAAGATAAAGGGATGGTCCCACCAACTTTGTAATTAACCCTAACCTTCAAGCTTCGGTCATGATGCTTCGGCTCTGAGACACTGCTGAAATTAACACAGTAAGGGAAACTGTGGAAGTGGGAATGAATATCAGCCCTGACACTGGTGCTCTACTGAACAGGCTCAGATCTGTGAGCTTTGGATCTGAAAAGTGGACAGAAACAAGAAACACCAAAGGTTAGGTAGTTGGGGCCAGATGTAGGGCTCTTGACGGGGTTGGTGCTGGGATGATCCCCCAGTTGGGTCTGAGTCTGGAGGAACTTCTGCGTCATCCTGTCACATTTGCTTCCAAAAGGCTACTCAATGAGTGGATGGACCTGAAAGAAGAAACCACTGAAGATTGCCGAGAAGGCTGCACCTTTTGAAGAAAGGGGGGAATGCATCCTCGGACTCACCAGTTCTGGTGAAAATTATGGATGAAGGGACAGTGATTGGACCCAGTGAAGCACCAGCTCCAAACGTCTCAGAGCTTTTGTAGCCAGGCTACATGTATCCATTGGCTCAGGCAACCCTTCCCTGGTACTTTCGATCCTTTTCTTTTTCTCTTTTTTTAGATTTCTCCTCCTTGCTCTCTCTCTTTCTCCTTCTCTTTTACTGGCTTAACTCTGTCACCCTTTTGAGCTGGAGAAAACTTTTCTGAAACAGCAGGCAGTGAACTCCCTGCCTGAGTGGGAAGAAGGCCCTTCAGCACCAGCTTATCCTTTCGCCCTTGTAGTGCTCTCATTCCAAAAGAGATGCATGTCTCACAACCCATATCAAGATAAGCAACAAATGAACAATATACACACAAAGACTATGGATTCCAGAGAGGGATTTTGTGGCCACAGGCCAAACATTTTTTTAAAGCCAGTGCCCTTGTCTAACATGTTGTCCGGGGAAAAAAGCAGTTCAACAAATTAAGGAACAACATGACAAATACGTTATAAGCAGCAGCAAGTAGTAAGCAATAACTCTGTCCTAGAAAAGTTGTGTCTTTAGTTGAGCAGAGCTAAAATCTACTCCAACAGAAATCCTGAAGGTATCTAAAATTGTCCAAAAGGTGTCCTAAGGGGAGGAAACATTCTTATAGAAAAATATATAAAGGTTCTGATATATATATATATATATATATATATATATATATATATATATATATATATATATATATTTACATATATATAGGTTCATAGGTTGGTACTAGGCTATCTGCCCGAAGGCATTTATAAGCATAGCCAGAATGTGTTGGCTTTTGCCCTGTGCATCTGTCCAGCAGAGTCACTGAAGTGATCCCTGAGGTAAACTTTCTGTTTCCCATCCACTCGTCAAGGTTTCTTTTGAACAGCGTTAGTGAGGAGCTCTGCCTAATGTAGATTGGGATCTTGTTCCAAAGCATGGGAAGTCTCTGGGACAGGAATCTATCCCTCCAGCACATCCTATTTATTGTTGTGGTGAGGTTTAGATCCCTACAGCATGTGGCTCGAGGGGACAAGGTTTTCTTTAGGTCGACCATGTCCATCAATTTTGGGTTGGACATGGCCTTGTATGTCAGACACAGATCACCTCTGAGTAGGCGGCATGCAACCGAGTACAACTGGAGTTTCTTCAGTCAAGCTGCATAAGGCATCTGTTTGAAGCCAGTGATCCTCTTGGTGAGATACTTCTGTGGTCTTTCCAGCTGTTGCAGGTGTCTTGTAAGGTACATCCCAAATGGGGCGTTCTACTCTTTGATGGGTCTGATGAGTGATGAGCAGAGGGGCACAATGACCTCTTTTGATCTGGATGTGAACCCTTTTGTGATTAGGTGGGCCACATAGAAGAATTTTCTAACCACTCTAGCAATGTGATTATCAAAGGTTAGATTACTATCTACTTGGGTCCCCAGATCCCTTATTACGTCTTCCGTATTTAGGGGACTACCACCTATGTGGTAGTTTGTGGGTACTTTGTTTTTTTCCAAAGGGGATGGCTATGCACTTTTTGGCATTTAGCTTGAGGCCATAATTTTGATACCAGGTATCCGTCTCAGTGAGACCCTTTTGGAGGATGTCTGTGTCAGCCAGAGAGTCAATTATAGCCCCTAGTTTGCAGTCGTCTGCAAACTTGGTCAGCCATAGTCATCCTGTGCTTGCCTGTACCTGTGAGAAGTATATGCTGAACAGGAGGGGTCCTAGGACTGAGCCCTGGGGAATGCCACTTGTAACCAGTTTAGAGTCGGACCTAGCTCCCGCAACTCTCACCATGTGGGTTCTGTCCGTGAGCCAGTTGGCAACCCATCTTGTGACGTAGGGGTTTATGTTCAAGCTGGTAAGCTTGTCTATAATACCAGAATGGGGAATGGTGTCAAAGGCTTTAGCGAGGTCTAG
This sequence comes from Protopterus annectens, assembly GCF_019279795.1. Lineage (NCBI taxonomy): Eukaryota > Metazoa > Chordata > Ceratodontiformes > Protopteridae > Protopterus > Protopterus annectens. The sequence continues at coordinate 1,973,821,389 of NC_056728.1, forward strand.
GTAGGCTGTGTGGACGACCTTTTCCTCGTCTATAGCCTTGGTACTGTCTCAAAGAAGTCCACCAGGTTTAGGAGGCATGATCTGCCCTTAACAAAGCCAAAATGGGTAGGGTCCAGTGTTTGGAGGTTCCCAATGTCTCGGTTAATGACTTCCATGATGATGTGCTCCATAGCCTTGCAGACCAAGCTAGTCAGGCTTATAGGGCGATAGTTCCCGGGGTCTGTTTTGGCTCCACCCTTGTGGAACAGAATAACCATTGCTGTACACCACTCTATGAGTATGTAGCCTGTAGAGAGGCTGAGTTTGAACAGTGTGTTTAGGTGAGAGGTTAGTTCATCTATGAGCTTGTGTAGGACGCAGCCTGGGACACTGTCCAGTCCCACTGATGCTGTGTTTTTGGCTTTGGAGAGGGCTGTTTTAACCTGAGTGTCTGTGATTTCAGGGACTCTACATTCTTCTGGTATGGTTATGGGCCCTTTTGGGGGTAAGGGGGGGGGAGTTTGCGCTGAACCTGTCTGCCAGGATGTTGGCGATACCGGTCGGTTCAGTGCATTTTGTGCCATTCTGCACTAACTCCTAGCAGATCTGAGCATTGCCACTTAGATTCTTGACATAGCTAAAGAATGCCTTGTGGTTATCTTTGGAGTCCTTGGCAATTTTTCTTTCAAAGCTCGCCTTGGATGACTTTATGAGGGATCGTAGTTTCTTGCTGATACTGATCAGGGATGTCTTCCCTTCTTGGGATTTTACTCTTTTCTGTACTAGTTTCCTCCTTCTATTGTATAGCTTGTTTATGGCAAGTGTCCACCAGACTGGTTTCCTTTTCTTGGAGGAGTGAGTCTTGGTTTTGCTTGGGATGGCATGATCCATGCATTCTTGTAGCTGCCCGTAGAATGCATTAGTAAAGAATTTTGCAGCTTGGACAGTCTTATCCTTCAGCACAGGGGCTTTGAAACTTTCCACCTTTGTCTTAAGTAACGTGAAGTTTGCTTTTGAAAATTTTTTCATGGTGGTTTTCTTGTTCAGGGGTGGGGGTGGAATATGGATATCCAAGGTGATTTGTTTATGGTCAGAGCTAACCAGCAAGGGGTTGACCTCCAGTGTGGAACACCGGTTGCCCATGTTGGTGATGACCAGGTCCAATATGTTGTCACCTCTGGTGGGAGTGTTGACCAGCTGAACCAGTGCGTTTGAGTTTATAAATTCTAGACTAAGTTGGGCAGGGGAGTTAGTACTTGAGTAGTTCTCCCAGTTAATGTTCGGGTAACTGAAATATATATATATATATATATATATATATATATATATATATATATATATATATATATATATATATATATATATAAAGATCAAGAAACACTTACCGTCAGACTAGTCTTCAGAGCCCTCAAATTTGACATCCTGCTGGATCAAGCAGGAAATAAGATCTGAGGTATTTTGGGGAACGAAGGAAATTATGGGCTGGAGGATGAGTCACAGCTCTTGATCTGAACTTTTGAAAAGCACTGAACTCGGATCCAGTTGGATCAATAACCCAAAGGTTGAACTGGAAAAAAACAACATTGGATCATTACATTCCATTGCTTCTTTAGTTGTTGAAATCTATAAATTTTTACAGCATACATAAAAGTACGCTGATGAGAATGACTTTGTAACACAGATACTGAAAGCAGTTTACAATAATCATGTAAAGACTAAAATGTTGTACAGAAAGCTTACCCTAGTGTCAAGTTTTTTTGCTGTCAAGCCCTCATCCTCACTTGGTATAAACACAGTGCAGTTATCACTAATAACATCACTAAAAAGATAAAAATAATTGCTGTGAACTTACAAAAAAGATTCATTAGCTCATCATTATTAGTTTTATTTTAGTACTTACAACAAACATATTCTCCATGGATATGCCTCCTACAGTATTTCAGTAAAGCATTTTATGAGTTCAGTAAATCACCAATCATATTAAACACTTCAAAATAATGATGACATCATATGATTCATACTCAAAAGAAATAAACTCTTACAATAAAAATAATATTATTCTGCATAATACAAAGCAATATAATGCGAGGTATAACAAATGGAGAATACAGACAGTGTCATTTTGTTTAACTTACTAATTTAAATGGTACAATATTATTTTTCCAGATGTTTTCAGTGAAATTTGTTTTCTAAACTGTATGTTTTTTTAATGCCTGTAAAATAACCTTCAGTGTCATAAATGAAAGCAAGCCAAGCTATGATTCCAGTAAGCCTGCAGAACACATGCTTTTCTTTGAAGTGATAGGCTCTCTTTTCCAGCTTTAAAAAAATGTTTTATCAAAATGCTAAAAAGAATGAATGAATGAAGTTTAGAAATTAATTCCTCAAAAACATAAGATATATGTGCTTGTAGTATACTGCTTTATGAAGCAGAGAAATTCTTAGAATCCTATCCATAGCTCTCAACCTTCCATATCCAAAATGAGGAACACTAGCCCTCATAATGTGGAACAAATGGGCAAAATGTGGAACACATACTAATGGCTTACTAACAACTTCAACTAGGAAGGTCATAGGATGGTTAAAATATGCTGGTTTTACTTATAAAGATCTTTTAATGAATTAATATGATTCATATCTATTTACAATGGATTTCACTTAAAAAAATTCCTAACACTGAATGTGTGCCAGAGTCTTTCAATGTGGCACTTTGAGGAACTTCGAGGAACATGAACATTTTAAGACCCCAAATGAGGTACGTTCCTCGTAATGAGGTACACTTGAGAGGCATGATCCTATCATTCAGAGGTATTCTAGAGTTCAGAATACAGAGATGTTAGAGTATGTCACTTTAATTATGTAACCATACATTTATGGTCAGCCATTTAAATTATTCTAAGTGTACAGGATATGGCACAGCAAACTACCAGATTAAGTCTATCCAACTGCCATTAATTACATATATACATTTTTACATTACTTACAATTATATGTATAACTTTTCAAATAATATAATGCATCTAATGGAATATGCTGTAAGCATACTAAACCCAATAAAAGGCAGTTAACAAATATGGATTATTAAAAATGTTGTTAAACTTTTGTCAGGCCCCAGCACATCAATCTCTACAAGGTGATGTTTTTGGTCTATACTATCATAACTGATATTTGCATTGGGATTTGCTTCCTTATTTTGCTCTTCAAATATTAATTTTATTTATTTTACAAGGAGACAGGAGTACTTTGTCAAGCAGTGGCAGATTAAGCATGAGGGGAGCCAGAGCACTCAAATCACATGGCTTCCTGTCCAATGATCAAATGGACAGATTGCCGAAAGTCATATGATCAAAGCCATATGATTGAAAATTCAGTTCATCGAACCATTTTGACTGAGATCACATTACAGTAGGAATCAGGAAAATTGCTCCTTTTCCCTACTGTAGTGTGATCTCGAAGTTGGTATAAATAACTGGCAGGAGGTACAAGGGGGCTTACCCCCCTGCAAAAGCATTTTTTGTTGCATATTGGTGCTGTTTTCATTTGGATTTTTTTTATGGACTGATAGTTCGATCATATTGTTTCAGTCATATAACTTTAAACAATCTGTCCATTTCATGGTTTGTCGTGGATACAAACCACACAAACCATGTGACCAAAAGAAGAAATTAAGTATTAGCCATAATTCTGTATACATTTCATCCTTAGTCTGACAGAGTCAACTATTGGGGTACAAACTACTTGTCAGACCCGATCTTGCCGTCACACTAAACTCAATCTCCTTCAAACAGCTCTCACACTTGCCTTGTCCTGATACTACCTTCAAATCGAGTTTGCTGTTTGTTCAATAAGGAACTAAAGGGCACTCTAGCAACATGAAGAAGCTAGAAAAAGATGTGCATGTAAGTGCGGAAGAGAACGGCTTCAAGCAGGTCTACCACATCCCTGCAGGAAACAAATTGGTAATTTGGTTAGAGGAAAGTGAGAGTGATGTCTAATTGGACAGACTAAGGATGAAAGAATAAAGATGTTATTTACTCACCATAATGTTCCATCTGTGTTGTCCATTTTCATTCTTCCTCAACTGTTGGGTTTGGATCTGAACCTTGGATTCGATTCGGCCATCACTAAAGCTCATGGTAACCAAAAAGCTCTCGAGCTTATAATGCACCAACCCCTAATATACCCCAGATCTTGTTTGCTGACTTTACCTGAAGTGGTATCTGCCAATGTACATGTATAAGGAGACATAAATCTGTACATATCCTACAGAGGGGAACTCTTAAAGGACAGTGGTGTCCTTACAATATCTCGTTCTTCCAGAAGACTGTTGAAATAAGGGATAGGGGCTGATAGGTGGAAAGTTGAGGAAGAATGAAAATGGACAACACAGATGGAACGTTATGGTGAGTACATAACTTCTTTATCTGATGTTGTCAATTTTTATTCTATCCTCAAATGTTAGGACAGAGTCCCCAGCTAACTAAAACCCTGGGTGGACACTAAGGAATGATGTTCCTGAGCAAAGTTGAGCCAAAATCTACTCTACGTCTTGAGGCCAGATCTAATTTGCAATGAGTGATAAAGGTATGAGGATTTGCCCAGGTTGCAGCTGCACATATGTCATCCATGGAAGCCCTGGATAGAAACACTGAAGAAGTTGCCACAGACCTAGCTGAATGGGCTCTTACTGGTTTAGTCTCAAGTTAGACCCAGTTTATTATATATAAAAGAAATACAATCATTCAGTCATTTGGCTAAAGCTACTTTGCAAATGGCTTACTCAATTTTAAATCTGCAAAGGAAACAACTGATCTGTCTTACTGATTTCTTTTGTTCTATGTAATTAAAAACATAATTGTTTGTGAACAAACATAAATGCCACATATATTTACCCTGTTTGAAAATTTAAGGAAGAATACTGACAAATTAATGGACTGATTGATAGTGTATTCTGACACCACCTTGGAAAGGAAAGATGCACTGGTTCGTGATGTAACTCTATCCTTAAGAAAAATCAAGTAGGGAGGTTTTGAAGACAATGCTTGAAGTTCTGAAATTCATCTAGCTGAGGTAATGGCCACTAGAAAAAGAAGTTATGTCTTACCATAATGTTCCATCTGTATTGTTGATCCTCGTTCAGTCATTATGCATTGGGGTATCGCTTCCGACCTCGGAACCGAGCCGGCCATTTTCCAAGCTCAAGTCAGCTTCAAACTCTCGAACTAAACTCTTACCCACAATCCCCCTCTCCCTGTTACCTCAGACTGAGTTTGCAAGTCAAAGAAGGTAGAGGCTACCTCTGGTCAAATAACCTAAGAGAACCAGATGGTGAGATCCACTAGAAGAGGGGGAAGGAGGGAGGGTCGTAATGACTAAACAAGAATCAACAATATAGATGGAATGTTATGGTAAGACACAACTTCTTTATCTGATATTGTTAATCCTCGTTCATTCCTTACGCATGGGACAGAGTCCCCATATACCTCTATTCCTGGGAGGATCTCATGGAAGGACATTCCTGAGCACCATAGAACCAAAAGATGCTCTTCCCCTGGAGGCCAAATCCAATTTGTAATGATTGATGATGGTATGAGGCGTAGCCAAAGTTGCAGCTGCACAGATGTCATGTAAAGAAGCTCTGGCATGGAAGGCAGCAGAAGTTGCCATCGACCTTGTTGAATGAGCTTTTATGGTAGTAGGCAATGAGATATTACGTTGTGTATAAATGAAGGTCACACAGTCCTTCAACCATCTAGCTAATGTGAGCTTAGATACAGCAGATCCTAATCTAGGTCCAGAAAAGGCCAAAAATAACTGGTCAGATTTATGAAAGGACCTAGTCCTGTTTAGGTAAAAATGGATTTGCCTGTGGATATCTAGGGTATGTAGGCAATACTCTCCTCTGTTTGAAAGATTGGGAAAGAAAACTGGCAATTCAGTGGTTTGATTAATGGACATTTCAGAGATCACTTTTGGTAGAAAAGATGGATTTGTTCTCAGAGACACTCTATCTCTATGAAAAATCAAGTATGGACTCTTGATACATAAAGCTTGAAGCTCAAAAATATGTCTGGCAGAAGTAATGGCGACCAAAAAATAGAAGTTATGTTCTTACCATAACGTTCCATGTTAGTTGTCTTCTTCTCGCCTTCTTTCTTGCTGGATGGGTTCGGAGCCGACCTCGGCTCCGACTCGGCCACTCTAAAAGCTCGAGAGTTGGTTCCACCAGCTCGAGGCTCCCCTTATATCCCACAATGCTAGGCGGAATTACCTCAGATCTCGTTTGTAAGCTAGGCCCAGCTAATAATAAATCCAGAACTACTGGAAATGGGAAAACCCACCTCTATAAAAGGAAAGGAAGAAGGTGACCTGAAACCTAATGAGGGAATATATGCATAGTATAGCATATACATATATATAATAGAGATGGTAGAAAGAGAGGTCACAAACAAACTCCTCTAGGTCTGTCCAGGCTAGGGGGAAGGAGGGTGGGATGCAAGAAAGAAGGTGAGAAGAAGACAACTAACATGGAACGTTATGGTAAGAACTTAACTTCTATATGTTAAGTTGTCTATCTCGCCTTCATTCTTGCTGGATGGGACCGCGTCCCTAGCACCTTGTCCCGGGTGGCCTATCGGAACTGACTCTTGAGTACAGTGGAACCAAAATTAGCTCTATGTCTAGAAGCTAAATCCAACTTATAATGAGAAATGAAAGTGTGAGGAGTAGCCCATGTAGCTGCTGCACAAATGGTATCAATAGGCAGCCTGTCTTGGAAAGCTATAGAGGTAGCCAAAGCTCTAGTCGAATGAGCCTTAGGTTTGTTAGGCAACTTTTGGTGTCTAATTTCATAGACAAAGGAAATCAGGGCTGTTAGCCATCTGGAGAGTGATACCTTCGAAACTGCAAGGCCCTTTCTGCCTTCTGCATAAGAGACAAACAACTGGTCAGTTTTTCTGATCTGTTTGGTCCTGTCCAAATAATACCTTAATTGACGATGAACATCTAGCCAATGCAATTTTTGTTCAGACCTGTTAGAAAAGTTAGGAAAAAACACAGGGAGGTCTATGTTTTGATTTAGATTTGCCGCAGAGGCTACTTTAGGTAAAAAGGATGGATTGGTCCGTAAGGATACCCTATCCTTATGAAACAACAGATACGGTGGTCGACTGCTGAGTGCATGAAGCTCTGAGACCCTTCTAGCTGAAGTAATGGCTATCAGAAAGAGAGTCTTCCAGGATAGCAAGTTCATTGAACAGGAAGCTGCAAGTTCAAAAGGGGGAAGAATCAAAGATGTGAGAACTAAATTAAGGTCCCAAGAAGGAGGAGGAGTTCTTATAGGAGGCTTAAGAAGAAAAACTCCCTTCAAGAAAGCTTTACAAAGCTTGTGAGACATGATGGCAGAATCTGAGATGCCCACATGAAAGTTAGATATAGCTGCCAATTGAACTTTAAGAGTAGAAGGAGATGAACCTGCATGAAAAAGTTCAGCTAGAAAATCAAGGACTGTTTGGATGGGAGCAGTGTAAGGGTCTATGTCCCTTCCTTGAGCCCAATAGGCGAAACGTTTCCACTTACTCAGATAAATCTTCCGAGTGGAAGATTTATGGGAAGCTATCAAAATATCTCGAACAGAGTGAGATATTTGAAGAAGCCTGGCTAAGGTTGGAACTGGAGGAACCAAGCAGTGAGGTTCAGAGAGGGGAGGGAGCGATGTAACTGACCCGACTGATGGATCAAAAGATCTGGAACTAGGTCCAGATGCCAAGGTTGCTCCAACAGAAATTGATGTAGAAAGGGGAACCAAACCTGTCGAGGCCAGTAAGGAGTAATGAGGATCAATGAGGCCTTCTGAGCGATAGCTTTCTGTATCACTAGAGAGATTAGTAGGAAGGGAGGGAATGCATACAGAAGTCCCCGGGGCCAAACTTGGACTAGAGCATCTCTGCTGGGCTGGCCTGGTAACGGGAAGAGGGTGAAATAATCTTTGCACTTGCTGTTTTGGGGAGTAGCAAAAAGGTCGCAGCAAGGCTGACCCCACTTGAGAAAAATTTTCTCCAAGATAGAATCTTTCAGAGACCACTCGTGAGGCATGAGGATAGCTCTGCTCAACTTGTCCGCGATAAGATTGGACTTCCCGGGGATGTGCGTTGCTATCAGAAAACGCTGAGAAGAAATCGCCCATTGCCACAGTCTGAGTGCTTCTCGACACAGGGGGTAGGACCTGGTTCTGCCTTGTTTGTTGATATACCACACTACAGACATGTTGTCCGTCTGAATTGCTATCGTTCCCAAGGGAAGAGAGTCTTGAAGGGCTTGCAATGGTAAAAGCACTGCTCTCATCTCTAGAACATTTATATGCAAGTGGCGTTCGTCTGGTTGCCATATGCCCTGGACTGTTCTGCCCTGATAATGCCCCCCCCACCCGATCAGGGAGGCGTCCGTTGTCAGAGTAGCAACTGGAGGGGGAGGGACAAAGGGTCTTCCTAGGAAGAGCTGGGGGGAAGAAATCCACCAAAGAAGATGATTCTTGCATGCTTGCGTAATCACAATGGTGTGGGACATCGGAAGTTGTTGGTACGACCATTGTGTGAAGAGCATCCATTGAAGGATTCTCATGTGAAATCTGGCTAATAGAAGTAGAGGGATAGCAGCCGCCATAATCCCCAGTACTTTTAGAACTAATCTGACTTTGACTCTGTTGCTGTGGAAGAGAAGGGAGACCAGTTTGTGAATGTCTGCTATTCTTTGGTCTGTGAGTCTCGCAGACATGTTGACTGTATCTAGATTTGCGCCTATGAAGGTAATAGCACGACAAGGCGACAAAACAGACTTTTTGCAATTTATTGAGATACCTAACTTTTGAAAAATGCGAAAGGTGTAGTCTCTGGCAAGTAGAAGAAGATGCTTGGTAGGAGCTGTGAGGAGCCAGTCGTCTAAGTATGGAAACACCTGGAATCCTTGACATCTCAGGTGAGAAGCTACCACTGCCATGCATTTGGTAAACACCCGGGGGGCAGTGGTGAGTCCAAAGGGCAGGGCTCTGAATTGAAAGTGACTGGTTCCCAGCCTGAAGCGGAGGAATCTCCTGGAGCGTCTGTTCATTTTTATATGATAGTACGCATCCTGGAGGTCTATAGAGCACATCCAGTTTTCCTTTCCCAATAGGGGTAGGATGGATTGTAGCGTGACCATCTGAAATCTTGTTTTCTTGACAGACTTGCTCAAGATACTGAGATCTAAAATGGGTCTCCAGTCCCCTGTTTTCTTTGGAACCAAAAAGAACTTGGAGTAGATTCCGGATCCTTGCTGGTCTGCTGGCACTGGCTGAATGGCTCTTTTTGCAAGCAACTTTGATATTTCCAATGCTGCTTGATCCCTTTGAGCGGGTGGAACATCTGGAATGGATTTTTTTGATTGATTTGGAATGCGAAAGAATGGAATGGAATAGCCTTCGGAAATGATGGACTGTACCCACTTGTCTTGAGTTAGGGATCGCCAGGCTTCTGGGTACAGTGATAATCTTCCCCCGACTGCCTCCGAAGGTGGACAGTTGGGCAACACCTCAAGGATGCTGGAAGGGCTTACCGGAAAAGGTTTCTCGATTGCCCTGGTTCTGCGGACCCCCCCTGCCTCTAGGGCGATGTCTACCATTATTGTTCCCCCCTCTGCCTCTGGAGGGGAACCGACTCTGTGCGTCAGGCAAAGTCCCTTGAGATTGTTTACGGAACCACATTTTTCCACTTTTCTGATCTTTGGGGTAAGGCCTAGAAGGAGTAGAAAAACGGACTCCGACGGCAGAAAGAGTTTTGCCATCCGTCTCGCACCTCGTCAAGGTTTCTTTCACTTGAGGACCAAAGAGGGATGATCCATCAAACGGGGAATTTGTGAAAGACATTTTAAAGGGGTCCGCAAAATTGCATAGTCGCATCCAGGCATGCCGGCGTAAGGCCACACCTGTCCCTGCGGCTCTGCTCGCTCCATCAGCCGCATATGAAAGGAGGCGCATGGAGGAGTTAGCTATAGAATTTAGGGTAGCCAGCTGAGCGTTCATCTTGTCCTGAAAACCCGCAGCTGTAGGATCCTTTAACATCTCACTCACTTCCTTGATCAAGTCTCTTTGAAGATGAGTGAAATGACAGAGGTAGTTCAGCGAACGCATAGCAAAGGTCGCTGACGAAAACATCCGCTTCCCGTACCTGTCCATAGACCTAGATTCCTTGTTAGGAGGATGGACAGGCACTGAAGGATCAGCTAGCTCCTTCTTAGTGGCGGCAGCTACCACCATAGCATCCACAGAAACTCCCTTAGTCAGAAATTGCTTATCTGCTGGTGCTGTGATAAACTTTGAAGGTCTCCTGGGGGTAGGGTCCACAGAGTCAGGAGTCGTCCAAGCCTTTTTAGCTACCACCTGCATAAGGGGGTCAAAGGGTGGGACACCCAGGAGGTGGAAGGGCGAGAGCCAAATGCCTCAAGATACACAGATTCATCCTCCGAAGGGTTAAGGGCTGGCCAATTTCCCCTCTGTTTCAGGATATCTAGAATGTCTGCAAAGGAGACATCTTCAGAAGGGGAACGGGGGGAACCCTCAGAATCCTTTAAATCCATGTCAGTGGTGACAGACTCAGGTGAGTCTATGTGCTTCCTCTTGCACTTTCTCTTCCTAGGGGGCTCCCCTGCCAATTCAGGGGAGGCCTCGGAAGAGGATGAGATCCCCACAGGGGATTCTTGAGGAGCTGGCTCTCTGTGGTCTGGGATGAGGGAGTGAGCAGACATAACCTGAGGCACCGAAGAGGGAGGGGCGGACGGAGCCGACTGTGGTGTTGAACCGGGTTCCAACACACTCCGCATGACCTCGAAGGCACCTCTGTCAGGCAGAGCCAAAGGTCCCCGCTCCGAAAAGCTGAAAACCTCCCTTGGCACCGACAGCGATGGCTCCGAGGCCGATGTCGGAGCCGAACTCACCAGCGCCAAAGCGCCGAGAGGGAGAGCGGAGTCAGACAAGGGTCCGATGCCACTCACCCCCATGGAGCCGACGAGGGAAGTTCGGCGCTGAGATTCCTCTAAGGAAGACAAGAGTATCGGCTCCGACGCTACCACAGCCTTGGTTCCGAAACGCCCCGGCTCCGAGCTCAAGGGAGTCGGAGGAGGAACATTTTGAGAGATAGGGTTAAGCATCGACTGATGAGTCGGGCTCTGAAGCATTTGGGCCAGTGCCTCGGACTTAAGAAGTCAACTCACTACCCTCTGAAGGTCATGGTCGGATAGCCTCGATGATCTAGAGGAGTGAGATCTATGGCTCTGTTCAGACAGCAAGGGAGATACTGGAGCCGAATGAACGGAGCCAAGGGACGGTGACCTGGACCTCTTCCTAGATGTCGGTTCCGATGGTCTGATCGGAGCCGACTCAGATGTTTCCAATACCTCGGCTCCAGCCAGAGCCGAGGGAACCACTGAAATAGAAGTTCGAGTCTCATCGGCTCCAACCGGAGCCGATGTTGTAGTAGACTTCGATGTCTTAGGTGTCGACTCAGTAGCTGGAGTCGACGACCTAGAAGCCTTAGAAGGTTTGCCCGAAGAAACAGTCGGGGGACCCTCAGGCTTAAGCAAGCCCCGTAAAATGAGCTTGTTCTTTCTTTCCTGCAGGACTCTAGGGCTGAAGCCATGGCATACAGCACAAGAGTCCTGCAGGTGTAAAGGTCCCAGGCAGTACACACAAGAAGTGTGACCGTCTGTCAGAGACATTTTCTGACAGCACGAGTCACACTTCTTGAAGCCTGAGACCTTCGAATCCTTGGACATTTCAAGGAACAAGTGCAACCAAACACAACAGAAACACACCGATTACACTATACACTAAATAACAGTAACTTAAATTAAATAAGATTATCCTAGTTTAATAAAAAGTTCCTACAGAAAAACACACACACTCCAAGGGAATGGGAGGGCCCGAAGGCCTAAGGGAAGAACTATAAGTTCTTCTGGTAAAAAAAGGATGAAGAACAAGGAGGAAGGGATACTAATCCTTTAAAATAAGGGGATACTGATTGGAAAACTAATTTTAAAGGGTTTTAATAAACTTTTTAAAACTATTTCCTACACTAACCTGAAGCCAGTGAAGCAACACGTCTCGATAGCTGTAGCGGCAAACGAGATCTAAGGTAATTCCGCCTAGCATTGTGGGATATAAGGGGAGCCTCGAGCCGGTGGAACCAACTCTCGAGCTTTTAGAGTGGCCGAGTCGGAGCCGAGGTCGGCTCCGAACCCATCCAGCAAGAATGAAGGCGAGATAGACAACTTAACATCAAGGTTTTCCAAGACAAATGCTTGAGGTCGCAAGAAGAGGATGGTTCGAAAGGTGGCCTTGTCAGAACTTGTAGAACTAAAGATAAATCCTATGGTTGAATAGGTTCTCTAAAGGGTGGCTTCAGATGATTCACACCTTTTATGAAGGTCTTGCACAATTTGTGGGACATAAGAGAGGAATCTTGGACACCCTCATGAAAATTAGAAATTGCAGCCAAATGAACTCTAATGGTAGAGGCCAATAGACCCAACTGGAAAAGGTCGGCTAGATAGTCTAGTATTATCGACACTGGTGCTGAGAAGGGATCTACTTGTTTATCTTTCAGCCAACAGATAAATCTTTTCCACTTGCTCAGATAAGTAATTCTAGTGGAAGACTTATAAGATGTGATGACAATGTCCCGTACTGGTAAAGAAAGATCATTCTGCCTGACAATCAAGTGCATTGGAGTAGCCAAGCAGTGAGCTTCAAGCTGTTCAAGTTGGGATGAATCAGGTTCTGTGGATGTGATATCAACTCTGGGGTTGGATGGAGAAAAAGAAGTTATGTACCTACCATAACGTTCCATGTTAGTTGTCTTCTTCTCGCCTTCTTTCTTGCTGGTTGGGTTCGGAGCCGATCCTCGTCTCTCGACTCGGCCATCTTCAAAAGCTCGAGAGCTGCATACTGGCTCAAGGCCACCCCATATCCCATGATGCCTGGCACTAGATACCCAGATCTCTTTTGGTAAGACTAACTGCAGACATAATAAAGAAAAGGAACCTATCTTGGAATATATAAAACCTCCAGAGAGGCTACTAGACAGAAAGTAATAGCCAGAGAAGACTCAGCCAGCTAACAAAAACCATAAAGAACTCTTCTCGGTCTATGATAGTGGGATGGAGGGAGGTGGAGGATCTCTCACTGGAGGCCTGATCAGAGTGGTACCTTTAAGAAAAGCTTTACACAGCTTATGCGACATGATATTATTTCCCGACATGTCAATGTGAAAATTTGTAATTGCAGCTAACTGAACTCTAATAGTAGCAGAAGCGGACCCAGAATGGAAGAGTTCCACAAGAAAATCCAAAATGTGGTGTACAGGGGCTGAAAAGGGGTCTATACTCTTAGTCTCTGCCCAGGAAGAAAAATGTTTCCACTTACTAGCATAAGTTTTTCTAGTGGTAGACTTGTGCAATGATAAAATCATTTCCCGCACAGACGGGGAGATATCTGGAGGTCTGGCTAAGGTTGGAAGTGGAGCAACCAAGCAGTGAGCTGGAGAGATTGCAGGGATTGGTGCAGCCTGCCTGATTGATGGATCAGAAGGTCTGGAACTGGGTCCAGAGTCCAAGGCTGCTGGAGAAGATGATGATGCAGGAATGGGAGCCATATTTGTCGAGGCCAGTAAGGAGCAATGAGGATCATTTTGCAGCCCAAAATGGTAGCTTTCTGTATCAGTTTTGGAATAAGGGAAATGGAGGGAATGCATAAAGAAGTCCCTGAGGCCAATCGTGGACTAGAGCGTCTCTGGGGGAATGTCCAGGAAGTGGAAGGAGAGAGAAGAATCTGTTGCATTTGCTGTTGAAGGGGGTGGCAAAATGGTCGCAGCAAGACTGGCCCCATTTGCAGAATATTTGGTCAGCAACTACTTGATTCAGAGACCACTTGTGAGGCATAAGAATTGCTCTGCTCAGCCTGTCTGCTATGACGTTGGACTTCCCAGGGATGTGCATTGCGATCAGAAGAGATTGCCCACTGCCAGAGTCTGAGTGCTTCTCGACATAGGGGGTAGGACTTGGGTCCGCCCTGCTTGTTGATGTACCACACTACTGACATATTGTCCATTTGAATTGCAATGGTCCTGGTAGGAAGAGAGTCCTGTAGAGCTTGCAACGCTAGAAGCAAGGCCTCATCTCCAAGACATTTATGTGCAGGTGATACTCATGAGGTTGCCAGTTGCCTTGGACTGTCCTGCCCTGATAATGCCCCCCCCACCTACCAATCAGGGAAGCATCCGTGGTAACCGTAGCAACTGGAGGGGGAAGTACAAATGGTCTGCCTAGAGACATGGGAAGCTGCTGGAAGGACCATTGGGTGAAAAGCAGCCACTGGAGGATCCTCATGTGAAAATGAGCTAGAGGAACAAGTATGATAGCTGCTGCCATGAGACCTAGAGTTTGGAGGATGAACCTGGCTTGAATTCTCTTGCATGCTTATAAGACCTGTTCATGTTGATGAATCACTAATACCCTGTCTGGTGGAAGGCTCACTGACATGTCTTTTGTATTTAAATTTGTTCCTATAAAGGTGATAGACTGACAGGGTGACAATGCAGACTTTCTGAAATTTATTGAGATACCTAGTCTGGAGCAAGTGTCAATAGTGAAGTCTCTGGCTCGCAGAAGGTGATGCCTGGTGGTAGCAGTAAGGAGCCAGTCATCTAGATATGGAAACACCTGGAATCATTGCCGTCTCAGGTGAGCGGTAACTACTGCCATGCATTTGGTGAACACCCAGGGGACTGTGTTGAGACCAAAGGGCAGAGCACTGAACCGGTAATGGCTGGCTCCCAGTCAGAAGTGGAGGAATCTTCTGGAGCGTCTGTCCATTTTGATATGATAGTACGTGTTCTGAAGATCTATAGAGCACATCCAATTGTCCTGACCCAGAAAGGGCATAATGGACTGTAGCGTGACCATCCAAAACTTGTTTTTTTGTACAGGCCTGTTCAGTCTGCTGAGATCCACAATGGGTCTCCAGTCCCCTGTCTTTTTTGGTACCAAAAAGAACCTTGAGTAAATTCCGGATCCTTGCTGGTCTGCTGGGACTTGCTGGATGGCTCTTTTTCTTAGCAGTTCTTAAATTTCTTGTACTGCTTGATCCCTTAGATTGGGTGGAACATCTGGAAGGGACTTGTATGACTTTACGGGAGTGTGAATGAAGGGTATTCTGTAGCCTCCGGATATAACTGACCGTACCCATTTGTCTTGTGTTATGTCTTGCCAGGCTTTTGGGTAGAGTGACAAACTTCCCCCGACTGCCGGTGGAGGTGAGCAGTCGGAAACCCTTCAGGGATGGTGGGAGGGCTTCTCAGAGAAGGATTCTCTGCTGCCCTGGTTTTGCGGACCCCCTCTGCCACGAAGGTGGCATCTATTATTGTTCCCTCCTCTGCCCCTGGATGGGAACTCACCACGTGTGTCCGGCAAGGCTCCCTGAGATTTCCGGAACCACATCTTCCCGCTCTTCTGACCCTTGGTATATGGTCTGGAAGGAGTGGAAAAATGCACTCCCATGGCAGAGAGAGTCTTGTCTTCCTGTTCACACCTGGTAAGGGTGTCCTTCACATGTGATCCAAAAAGAGGGGAACCATCAAAGGGGGTGTTGGTGAAAGATGCTCTGAAAGGTTCCGCAAAGTTACATAGCCGCTTCCAAGCGTGTCTCCTTAGAGCAACACCTGTGCCTGCGGCTCTACTTGCACCATCGGCTGCATAAGAAATGAGCCTCATGGAGGAGTTCACCACTGAATTAAGAGTCGCCAGCTGGGAGGCTGCCTTAGCCAGGGCCCCCTCAGCTGATGGATCTTGGAGGTTATCTCCAAGCTTTTTAAGGAGATCCCTTTGAAGGTGGGTAAAGTGGCACAAGTAATTCAGAGACCTCACAGAAAAGGTCGCTGAAGAGAACATCCGCTTCCCGTATCTGTCCATCATCCTGGACTCCTTGTTAGGAGGATGGACAGATGAAGAAGTTTCAGCCAACTCCTTCTTCGTGGCCGCTGCTACCACCATGGCATCAACAGGGACACCTTTGGTCAAAAACTGTTTATCCTGTGTTGCCGTTATGAATTTAGCGGGCCTTCTGGGGGTGGGTTCCACTGTGTCTGGAGCTGACCACGCCTTCCGAGCCACCACGGACATGAGTGGGTTGAAAGGCGGAGACACCCAGGAGGTGGAAGTTCGGGATCCAAACGCATCCAGGAATACCGACTCATCCTTGGAGGGGCTTAGGGTAGTCCAGTTCCCCCTCTGCCTAAGCATCTCAAGGATGTCTGAAAAGGAGACATCTTCAGAGGGGGATCTCAGGGACCCTTCTGAATCCACCAAGTCAGTATCTGATGTGACAGACTCAGAGGAGTCAACATGCTTCCTCTTGCATTTCCTCTTATGAGGTGGCTCCTCTGAATGATCAGGGGAGGCCTTGGAAGAGGAAGATACACCCAAGGGGGTGCCCTGGAACATTGGTTCCCCACACTTGGGGTCTGGTGGAGGGACAGAGGCAGACGCAGGTACCATAGTGGGAGGAGCCAGTGGGGATGATCGTGGGCTGACTCAGGAGCCAGCACGCTCCTCATGACCTCAAAGGTGTCCCTGCTCAGATGCCGAGAAGGCTCCAGTTTTGAAGAGACTGGAATCCCTCTCCGCACCGAGGGGGATGGCTCAGAAGCCAATGTAGGAGCTGACTCACCTGCGCCAAAGCTCCGAGAGGGAGAATGGGGGTCGGACAAGGGTCTGATATGCCACTCACCCCCTTGGAGCTGACGAGGGAGTCTCGGTGCCCAGACCCTTCCAAAGATGGTACTAAGGAAGTGATCGGAGCCGACGATGGAACCGAAGCAGAAGGTATCGGTGCAGACGGTTCCACGACCCGAACCCCAACGAACTCTGGCTCTGAGCTCAAGGAAGGAGTCAGAGGAGGAATAACTGCAGATATGGATGGAGCCGACACCTGATGAGGGGGGCTGAACAACGTTTTTGCTAGGGCCTGCGATTTTAACAGCCTACTGACCACTCTCTCCACATCATGATTGGATAGTCTTGAGGACCGAGAAGAGTGGGACCAATGACTGTGCTCTGACTGGAGCAGAGGAGACCTTGGAGCCGAGCATACCAACTCCAGGGAGGGAGACGTAGATCTCTTTCGACTCCCAGTCAGCTCCAAAGGGAGATTCGGAACCGACTGGGAGGCAGATAAATCGGTTCCAGCTGGAACCGAGACTGAAGGAACAGCTTCACCCATCGACGGCTCCGAACTGGGAGCCGAAGATATTTTTGGCTTAGAGGCCTTCATGGGCTGAGTCTTTGCCGGTGAATCCTGTTTGAGTAATCCATGTAGAATTAACTTATTTTTACGCTCCTGCAGGACTCTTGGGCTGAAGGCATGGCAAACCAAACAAGAGTCCTGCAGGTGCACAGCGCCGAGACAATAGAAACAAGAAGTACGACCAACTGTCAGAGACATCTTCTGACAGCATGAATCACACTTCTTGAATCCAGACACCTTGGTATCCTTGGACATACTTAAAGAAGGGGATACCAAAACACCATACACAACTATAACAATTTGAGTATAATAACTATAACACACAAACAAAGTTACCACACCCAAAATCAGCCAATGGTACTCACAAAAGTCTAACAACAACAAATAGACTGAGTAAGTAAATACTAAATATATATATATATATATATATATATATATATTTTTTTTTATTATTATTTATTTTAAGAGAAAATAGGTTAGCCTCTAACTTAAATTAGAAGTTATGTACCTACCATAACGTTCCATGTTAGTTGTCTTCTCTCGCCTTCTTTCTTGCTGGATGGGGTTCAGAGCCGATCCTCGGCTCCGACTCGGCACTTGCTAAGCTCAAAAGTCACTTACACCAGCTCGAGGCAGCCCTATATCCCATGATGCAAGGCGGAGATTACCCAGATCTCGTTTGGTAGCTAAAGGAAAAAATACCTACTATCTTCCCCCAAGGGAAGAAGAACAACTAACCTGAGAAAAAACTGTAAGGGGAACCCAGGTAACTAAGTGCAGAGCTAACTGGTGTCCAAGGGAGAAATCTCCCAGAGAAGAGGATAATTCAAGGTCTGTCCAGGTTAGGGGGACAGGAGGGAGGGACACAAGAAAGAAGGCGAGAGAAGACAACTAACATGGAACATTATGGTAGGTACATAACTCCTAAATGTTAAGTTGTCAATCTCGCCTTCATTCTTGCTGGATGGGACCGCGTCCCTAGCACCTCTATCCTGGGTGGCTCAATGGAACAGACTCTTGAGAACTGTGGAACCAAAACTCGCCCTTTCCCTGGAGGCCAAATCCAATTTGTAATGTGAGACGAAGGTATGAGGAGTGGCCCAAGTGGCTGCTGCACAAATAGTGTCTAAGGGTAGTCTAGCCTGAAAGGCTGTAGATGTGGCTAGGCTTCTGGTAGAATGTGCTTTTGGTGTTGAGATCAGCTGTTTGCCCCTAAGCTGATAAATATAAGAAATAGTGGAAGACAGCCATCTGGATAAGGTCACCTTAGAAACAGGGAGACCTTTCTTATTTTCAGCATAAGAAAGAAAAAGCTGATCAGACTTTCTAGATTGCTTTGTTCTGTCCAAGTAATATCTGAGTTGGCGATGAACATCTAGGCAATGCAATTTTGTTCCGCCCTGTCAGAATAATTGGGAAAAAGTACTGGAAGATCAATAGATTGGTTTAAATTCGTCTTAGAAGCAACCTTGGGCAAAAAGGATGGATTAGTTCTCAAAGATACTCTATCCTTGTGGAAGACCAAGTAAGGGGGACGAACACAGTGAGCATGAAGTTCAGACACCCTTCTAGCTGAAGTAATAGTGACTAGAAAGAGTGTCTTCCAAGAGAGAAATTTTAACGAACATGTAGCAGCCGGTTCAAAGGGGGGAAGTATTAAGGATGCCAGCACTAAATTTAGATCACACTGCGGTGGAGGATCTCTAACAGGGGGTTTAAGTAGGAAGATCCCTCTGAGAAAGGCTTTGCAAAGTTTATGAGACATAATGTTCTGGTCCGCAAAACCAACATGAAAATTCGAGATTGCTGCCAGCTGGACTTTAACTGTGGAAGAAGAAGAACCAGAGTGAAAAATTTCAGCTAGGAAGTCCAAAACTGACTGAATAGGGGCAGTAAAGGGATCTATGTTCTTAGACCTTGCCCAAAAGGAAAACCGTTGCCATTTGCTAGAGTAAATCCTTCTGGTAGAGGACTTTAGAGAAGCTACTATGATATCCCTAATGGGATTAGATATCATAGGAAGCCTGGCTAAGGAAGGAAGTGGAGCAACCAAGCAGTGAGGTTGAGGGAACGAATGGACTGGTGCAGTTGACCCGACTGGTGGGTCAGAAGATCTGGAACTGGGTCCAGATGCCAAGGCTGCACTACGAGATGTCGATGAAGGAACGGGAACCAAATTTGTCGAGGCCAGTAAGGAGCAATGAGGATCAGCTTGGCTCTCAAGTCGGTAGCTTTCTGAAGCACTTGAGGAATCAACGGAAAGGGGGGAAAAGCATAAAGAAGTCCCAGGGGCCAATCCTGGGTTACAGCGTCTCTGGGGGGATGGCCTGGAAGTGGAAAGAGAGAGAAGAAGTCTGGGCATTTGCTGTTTTGGGGTGTAGCAAAAAGGTCGCAGCAAGGAGTGCCCCACTTCTGAAAAATCTCTTCCGCTATAGATTGTTTGAGAGACCACTCGTGAGGCATGAGTATAGCTCTGCTCAACCTGTCCGCTATAATGTTGGTTTTCCCGGGGATATGCGTTGCTATCAGAAACCACTGAGAGGAGATCACCCATTGCCAAAGTCTGAGAGCTTCTCGACACAGAGGATAGGACTTGGTCCCGACCTGTGTGTTGATATACCATACTACGGACATGTTGTCCGTGTGAACTGCGATAGTTCCTAAAGGAAAAAAGTCGTTGAGGGCTTGCAACGTTAAAAGCACTGCTCTCATCTCTAGGACATTTATATGCAGGTGGTATTTGAATGGTTGCCACGTGCCATGGACCATCCTGCCCTGATAATGCCCCCCCACCCGATCAGGGAGGCATCCAAAGTGACCGTGGCTACCGGGGCCGGGGGGACAAATGGTCTGCCCTGATGGACTAGAGGGGAAGAAATCCACCATGATAGGTGAGTCTTGCAGATCTGTGTGACAAGGATCTTGTGACGCATGGGCAACTGCTGGAAGGACCATTGGGTAAACAACATCCACTGTAGGAGACGCATGTAAAAGTGGGCCAGAGGGAGAAGTGTGATGGCAGCTGCCATTAGGCCTAACACTTTCAGGACCAACCTGGCTTGTAACTTTTTGCTGAATAGGATGATCCGAACATGATTTTGGATATCCAGGATTCTTTGATTTGTTAGATTTGCTGACATCCGAGTAGTGTCTAAATCTGCGCCTATGAAGGTAATATATTGGCAAGGCGATAAGGAAGACTATTCGAAGTTGACAGAAATCCCTAACTGGCTGCAGAGACGTAGAGTGTAATCCCTGGCCTGGAGAAGTTGATGCCTGGTGGTGGCTGTGAGGAGCCAGTCGTCTAGGCACGGAAACACCTGGAATCCCTGACGTCTCAGGTGAGCCATGACCACTGCCATGCATTTGGTGAACACTCTGGGGGCTGTGGTGAGACCAAAGGGCAGGGCTCTGAATTGAAAATGACTGGTCCCCAGCCGAAAGCGGAGAAACCTTCTGGAGCGTCTGTGGATTTTTATGTGATAGTACGCATCCTGAAGGTCTATAGAGCACATCCAGTTGTCTTTGACCAGAAAGGGCAAAATCGATTGAAGTGTGACCATCCGAAAACTCATCTTTTTGACAGACTTGTTTAGTCTGCTGAGGTCTAATATTGGTCTCCAGTCTCCCGTCTTTTTGGGGACCAAAAATAACCTTGAGTAGATTCCGGATTCTAAATGGCCTGTTGGAACTGGCTGGATGGCCCTTTTCTCTAGAAGTTTTGAAACCTCTAGCTTTGCAATTTCCCTTAGACCGGGTGGAACGTCTGGAAGGGATCCTTTTTGAGGGAAGGGTCTTTTCTCGAAAGGTATTTTGTAACCCTCGGATATGATCGACTATACCCATTTGTCTTGAGAAAGGGAAAGCCAGGCTTCTGGGTACAGTGACAATCTCCCCCCAACTGCCTCCAAGGATGGGCAGTCGGGCAACACCTCAGGGATGCTGCAAGGGCTTGTCAGAGAGAGGCTCTCTGCTGCCATGGTTCTGTGGACCCCCCTCTGCCCCTAGGGTGGCGTCTGTTGTTATTACCCCCTCTGCCTCTGGGGGTAAACTGACCACATGCGTCAGGCGTGACTCCTTGAGATTTTCGGAACCACATTTTCCCTCTCTTCTGACCTTTGGGGTGAGGCCTTGAAGGGGTGGAGAAATGGACTCCTACAGCAGAAAGAGTCTTGCCGTCTTGCTCACACCTGGTCAAAGTGTCCTTCACCTGAGGTCCAAACAAAGTTGTCCCATCGAAGGGAGAGTTTGTGAAGGACGCCTTAAAGGGGTCTGCAAAATTGCAAAGTCGCATCCAGGACTGACGTCTGAGAGCCACTCCTGTGCCTGCAGCTCTACTCGCTCCATCGGCTGCATAAGAAATGAGCCACATGGAGGAGTTAGTTATGGAATTTAGGATTCCCAGCTGAGATTCAATCTTCTCTTGAGCCCCAGCAGCTGACGGATCCTGTACCACCTCACCCAATTCCTTGAGGATATCTCTTTGAAGTCGGGTGAAGTCACATTGATAATTCAGTGAACGCATAGCAAAGGTCGCTGAGGAAAACATCCGCTTACCATACCTGTCTATGGTCCTAGACTCCTTGTTAGGAGGATGGACTGGTATGGAAGGATCTGCAAGTTCCTTTTTGGTGGCAGCCACCACCACCATGGCATCAACCGGGACGCCTTTGGTGAGAATCTGTTTTTCAGTGGGGGCCGTGATAAATTTAGAAGGCCTCCTGGGGACTGGTTCCACGGAATCAGGAGATACACATGCCTTTTGAGCTATCATGTCCATGAGGGGGTCGAAAGGCGGAGAAACCCAGGAGGTGGAGGGTCGAGATCCAAAAGCCTCCAGGTATACCGACTCATCATCGGAGGGGTTAATGGAGGGCCAGTTCCCCCTCTGTTTCAGGAGTTCAAGAATGTATGAAAAGGAGACATCCTCAGAGGGGGATCTTGGGGACCCCTCCGACTCATCTAAGTCGGTATCTGATGTCGTAGACTCAGGGGAGTCTAAATGCTTCCTCTTGCAAGTCCTCTTACACGAGGGTTCCCCTGAAAGATCAGGAGAAACCTCGGAAGAGGAGGGTATTCCCAATGGGGAAACCTGGGGCGATGGATCTCTGGGTCCGGGAGCAAGAGAGTGGGAAGAGATATCTACAGGCACTGAAGAGGGAGGAGCTAAAGGGACCGACTGTTGACTCAGCTCGGGGGCTAGTACATTCCTCATCACCTTGAAGGCTCCCCTCCTGGGGAGGACCGAGAGCCCCCGCTCCAAGGAAACAGGAATTCCCGGCCCCATCGAAAGGGAAGGCTCCGAAGCAGATGTCAGTGCCGAGCTCACCAAAGCTGAAGCTCCGAGGGGGAGAACGGGGTCGGACAAGTGTCCGATGCCACTCGCCCCCTCAGAACCGACAAGGGAAGCCCAACGACTGGATCCCTCCAAGGAAGGTCTCAAGGAGGAGATAGGAGTCGAAGACGACGGAGCCGAAAGGAGTGGTATCGGCTCCGAAGCACCAACAGTCACAGTTCCAATAAGCTCCGGCTCTGAGCTCTGAAGGAGAGTCGAAGGAGGAATTTCTGGAGGGTGTGGAATAGCGGTCGTCTGCTGAGACGGGCTATGAAGCATCTGGGCCAGTGCCTGTGATTTCAGCAGTCTACTCACCACTCTCTCCAAGTCATGGTCGGCGAGTCTGGAAGACCTTGAGGATCGGCTCCGATGGCTCCGCTCCGAAAGTAAGGGAGAGGCCGGTGCCGAATGAATAGACTCCAGCGATGGAGATCTGGATCTCTTTCTCGACCGAGCCATTGGAGCCGAAGAACCTTCGGTTCCAGTTGGAGCCAACAACTTGTCGGCTCCGAGCTGGGTCAGAGATGTGTCGGCTCCAGCCGGAGCCGACACAGGCATGGAAGCCAGAGTATCGGCGCCGATCGGTGCCAATACCGAACCTTCAGAGAAGAAAGGATCGGCTCCGGCCGGAGCAGATCTTGACTCCGAGGGAGTCGGAGCCAAGGCTGAAGGCTTGGAAACTGAAGCCTGGGCCTTGGGAGACTTAGAGGGCTTCCCCGAGCCGGACTTAGCCAGGGAGCTCTCAGGCTTTAATAAGCCCCTGAGAATAAGTTTATTTCTACGTTCCTGCAGGACTCTCTGGCCGAAGGAGTGACAAATAGCACAGGAGTCCTGCAGGTGTAGAGGTCCCAGGCAATAAATACAAGAAGTGTGACCGTTTGTCAGAGACATCTTCTGACAGCACGAGTCACACTTCTTGAAGCCTGAGACCCTAGCTTCTTTGGACATGACTGAGTCCCTAATACACACACACACTACACAGTCAGTCCAAAAATTAAACTAAATTAAACTAAATTAACAAAACCAAGTACAGGGAAAAAACACACAGACACACACAACAAACCCTGACAGGAAAAATATAGGAGGGGTAAGGACCTAAGGCCCGACTAGCAAAAATAAATGAATAAAGGGAACGGACACTAACGGGAATAGGGCTAGTGAATCGGGAAGTTAAAAAAGTAATATAAATATAAAAATAAAGTTATGGGGTGGACTAAAGTCTCCGAAATATAGTTAGAAAAATTCACTTACCAGGAGCTGGTAAAAAGTTACCTCATGAGCGAAGCAGCAAACGAGATCTGGGTAATCTCCGCCTTGCATCATGGGATATAGGGCTGCCTCGAGCTGGTGGAAATGACTTTTGAGCTTAGCAAGTGCCGAGTTGGAGCCGAGAATCGGCTCCGAGCCCCATCCAGCAAGAATGAAGGCGAGATTGACAACTTAACATCGGCTACTTCAGAAAAGAAAGAAGGGGAGGGGAAAACTCTCTAACTGTAACACGTTTTCTGAAGGGATAGGGGAAGTTTAAGAAAGAAAACTACAAGTATATATATATATATATATATATATATATATATATATATATATATATATATATATATATATATATATATATATATATATATATATATAGATAGATATATATATATAAAGATTAACTAGTATAAACAATCTACACTAACAAACTATCAATTTTTATAATAAAACAACTAAATAATGAAAATATATGACCTGAGCCAGTAGACGACCTCGCAGCAGAAGCAGCAAATGAGATCTAGGTATCTAGCGCCAGGCATCATGGGATATGGTATGCAGCTCTCGAGCTTTTGAAGATGGCCGGGTCGGAGCTGAGGATCGACTCTGAATCCAACCAGGAAGAATGAAGGCGAGATAGTCAACTTAACATTCCATGGTCGATCTAGTACGTGAGGCCAAAGGAAGGGGAACCAAATCTGTCGAGGCCAATACAGTGCTATGAGCATCACCTTGCTCTTCAACTGACGGGCTTTCTTCAGAAACTGGGAAATGAGGGGAAAGAGTGGGAATGCATAAAGAAGACCCAAGGGCCAATCATGGACTAGAGCGTCCCTGGGTGACTGTCCCAGAGGGGGAATCAGGGCGAAGTAATTGCTGCATTTGAAGTTGGTCGGGGATGCAAAGAGGTCGCAGCAAGGACTGCCACAGCGGTGGAAGATCTTCGCCACTATCAAGGGATTCAGGGACCACTCGTGAGGCTGGAGAATGCACCAGCTGAGTCTGTCTGCTATCACGTTGGAACTTCCGGGAATGTGCATTGCTAGAAGAAAACAGTTGGTAGCCATCACCCATTGCCATATCCTCATGGCCTCTTGACAAAGGGGTTAAGATTTGGTTCCACCTTGCTTGTTGATGGACCAGACCACCGCCATGTTGTCTGATTGAATTGCAATTGTCCTACACGGCAGCAGGTAATGGAATGCTTGCAATGCCAGAAGCACCACCCTCAGCTCTAGAACATTTATATGCAGATGGGCCTCCAGTTCGGACCAAGTGCCTTGGACTGTCTGTCTCTGACATAGCCCCACACCCCATCAGGAAGGCGTCCATGGTCACTGTGGCCTTGGGTTGCTTGGGGGGAGAAGGGGCAAGACCATTATGACAGATTGTGTGCCATCCACCAATTTAAATCCTGTTTGCACCTGTGGGTTACTCGAATCATGGCTGAAAGAGAATGCTGAAAGCGATACCATTGGGTGAGCAGTAGCCATTGAAGAAGCCTCATGTGAAACCTGGCCAGGGGGACAATGGAGATGGAGGCTGCCATGGAACCCAACAGCTGCAGAACCGAGTGAGCTGTGGATTTCTTTCTTGAAAGGATTGGAATCAGTTGCTTTATCCTTAAAATTCTGTGCTTTGGAATAGTAGCTCTGCAGTTCTTTGTGTCCAAGATAACCCCTATGAATTCTGTTGACTGAGATGGGGTGAGATTGGATTTTTGCCAGTTTATGGTTATGCCTAGCCTTTGTGCAGTGAGGAGAGAGTATGCCAGGGCTTCTTCTAGTAGATGTCTGGTGGGGGTGGAAATGAGCCAGTCGTCTAGGTATGGAAACACCTGGAATCTTTGAAGTTGCAAGTGAGCTGTGACAACTGCCATGCACTTTGTGAACACTCTGGGGGCTGTAGAGAGTCCGAAGGGCAGTACTCTGAACTGGTAGTGACTGGCTCCCGCACAGAAGTGCAGAAATCTTCTTGATGGCCTGTCCACTTTTATGTGGTAGTACGCATCCTGAAGATCTATTGAGCACATCCAATTGTCTTTTTCCAAATGCGGGAGGATAGACTGTGTTGTGACCATCCGGAATTTTTGTACTCTCACAAACTTGTTCAATAAACTGAGATCCAAAATTGGTCACCAGTCTCCGGTTTTCTTTGGCACAAAAAATAGTCTTGAGTAGAATCTGGATCCTATCTGGTCTGGAGGGACTATTTGGATGACTCTCTTTCTTAGCAGCTTTTCTATCTCTAGTGCTGCTAATTTCCCTTTGACTGGGTGGATTGTTGGGAAGGTTTTTCGAAGGGACAGGATAAAGATTGAAGGGGATATGATAACCTCTGATTATAATCCTTTGTACCCAAGAATCGGTGGTGATGGTTAGCCAGGCAGAAGGGTACAAGGAGAAACACCCCCAACCACTTCCAGAGGAAAGGAGTTGGGCCGCTCTTCAGGAGTGCTGGTAGGATTGGCCAGGGAAAGAATCCCTGGAACCCTGGTTACATGGACCCCCTCTACCCCGAAGGGCGTCTTC
>NC_056728.1:1973848313-1973903906 GCF_019279795.1 Protopterus annectens
AGTTGACTAATGAACTCTAATGGTAGAGGCAGACAGACTGGACTGAAATAGGTTAGACAGATATTCCAGTACTATTGACACTGGTGCTGAAAAAGAATCTACTTACTTTTCTTTCAGCCAAAAAGTAAATCTTTTCCACTTGCTGAGATATGTAATTCTGGTGGAAGACTTATGAGATGCAATGACTATGACTTCTTTGAATCAGTCTCCAGAGCCATGGACAAGGGTAAGGTGGTCCACACAGCCTATCTAGACCTTGCCAAGGCCTTTGACACCATCCCCCACTCTGGAATCATAGATAAACTTACTAAGTTGGGCATAAATCCCTATGTCACCCAATGGGTTGCTAAATGGCTTACTGATAGAACCCACACTGTAAAAGTAGCCGACTCCAAATCCAGCTCCAGACAAGTGACAAGTGGAGTACCTCAGGGTTCAGTCCTGGGGCCGCTCTTGTTTGGCATCTACTTCTCTGAAGTACAGGTCAACACTAAGGGACTCTGGCTAACAAAGTTTGCAGATGACTGCAAACTGGGAACCATTATTGAATCCCCAAATGATGTGGATACTCTACAAAAGGGCCTTACAGAAACAGATGCTTGGTGCCAGAGCCATGGGCTCAAGCTCAATGCCAAGAAATGTATTGTTATCCCCTTTGGGAAAAACATGTATCCATGAATTACCATATAGGTGGCAGTACACTAAACACAGAAAGTGTGATAAGAGACTTAGGGACACAGGTGGACAGTGGTCTCACCTTTGATAACCACATCGCCACAACAGTCAGGAAATCCTTCTATGTGGCACACCTCATCATGAAGGGCTTTTCATCCAGAAAAAAGGAGGTCATTGTCCCACTGTACTCATCCCTCATTAGACCCATTATAGAATACAATGCCCCATTTGGTATGTACCTCTCAAGACATCTGCAACAACTGGAAAGGCCTCAGAAATACCTCACTAAAAGAATCACAGGCCTAAAGCAGATGCCCTACGCTGACCGCCTTAAAAAACTCCAGCTATACTCTGTTGCATATCGTCTACTCAGAGATGATCTCTGCTTAACATACAAGGCCATGTCAAACCCAGAGCTGTTGGACATGCTACACTTAAAGAAAACCCAATCCCTCAGAGCTACACACTCCAGGGATCTAAACCTTGTCATCACAATAAACAAAACATGCTGGAGGGATAGGTTTCTGACCCAGAGACTCCCCAGACTCTGGAATAGATTGCCCATACATGTCAAGCAGAGTGCCTCTTTGGACCTCTTCAAGAGGAACCTTGACGATTGGATGGGAGAAAGGAAATTCACCCCAGGGATCACGTCAGTCGCCCTGCTAAACAGGGGTCCAGGAAAGTAAATAATGTGGGAAGAAATAGCCAGGGAATTGTTATGGCTAGGCTTGTATAGGCCCTAGGGCTGATAGCCTAGTACCAACCTATGAACCAATAAGAATGTCACGTACTGGCAAAAAAAGATCATTCTTCCTGGCAATCAAAGGAATTGGAGGAGCCAAGCTGTGAGCTTCAGGCTGTTCAAGTTGGGGTGAATCATATTCTGTGGATGGGAGATCAACCCCAGGGTTGGATGGAGAATCCATGGTTGATCTAGCAGGTGAGGTCAAAGGAAGGCAAACCAACCTGACGAGGCCAATATGGTGCTATGAGGATTACTTTGCTCTTCAACTGGTGGGCTTTTTTCAGAAACTGGGAATGAGGGGGAGAGGTGGAAAGCAGACCAGAGGGCCAATTGTGGACTAGAGCATCCCTGGGTGACTGTCCTAGAGGGGGAATCAGGGTGAAATAGTTGCTACATTTGTAGTTGGTCGGGAAAGCAAAGAGGTCGCAGCAAGGAAGAACCCAGCGGTTGAAAATCTCCGCCGCTATCAAGGGATTCAGGGACCACTCCTTAGGTTGTAGAATACACCTGCTGAGTCTGTCTGCTATCACGCTGGAACTCCTGGGAATGTGCATTGCTAGAAGAAAGCGGTTGGTAGCCATTGCCCACTGCCATATCCTCATGGCCTCTCGACAGAGTGAATAAGATTTGATTCCACCTTGTTTATTGATGTACCAGACCACCGCCATGTTGTCTGATTGTATTGCAATAATCTCAGCAGGGGATGGAATGCTTGCAATGCCAGAAGCACCGCCCTCAGCTCTAGCACATTTATATGCAGATGGGCCTCCATATTGGACCAAGTACCTTAGACTGTCTGTCCCTGTAATAGTCCCCCCACCCCATCAGGGAGGAGTCTGTGGTCACTGTAGCCTTGGTCTGTTGGGGGGAAAAGGGGCAAGACCATTGTGACAGATTGTGTGCCATCCACCAATTTAGATCTTGTTTGCACCTGTGAGTTACCCGAATCTTGGCTGAAAGAGGGTACTGAAAGGGATACCATTGGGTGAGCAGTAACCATTGTAGAAGCCTCATGTGAAATCTGGCCAGGGAACAATTGTAATGGAGGCTGCCATTGAACCCAACAACTGGAGAACAGAATGAGTTGTGGATTTCTCCCTTGTGGATTTCTCCCTTGAAAGGATTGGAATCAGTTGCTGCTTTATCCTTATAATTCTGTGTTCTGGAATGGATGCTCTCCTTTGTATTCAAAATGACCCCTATGAATTCTGTGGACTGAGATGAGGTGAGATTGGATTTTTGCCAGTTTATGGTTATGCCTAGCCTTTCTGCAGTGAGGAGAGAGTATGCCAGGGCTTCTTCCAATAGATGTCTGTTGGGGGTGGAGATGAGCCAGTCGTCTAGGTATGGAAACTACTGGAATCCTTGTAGTCGCAAGTGAGCTGTGACAACTGCCATGCACTTTATGAACACTCTGGGGGCTGTAAAGAGTCCAAAGGGTAGTACTCTGAACTGGTAATGACTGGCTCCCGTACGGAAGCGAAGGAATCTTCTTGATGGTCTGTCCACTTTTATGTGGCAGAACGCATCTTGAAGATCTATTGAGCACATCCAATCATCTTTTTCCAAAAGCAGAAGGATAGACTGTATTGTGACCATCTGGAATTTCTGTACTTTTACAAACTTGTTCAATACACTGAGATCCAAAATTGGTCTCCAGTTTTCTTTGGCACCAAAAATAGTCTTGAGTAGAATCTGGATCCTATCTGGTCTGGAGGGACTATTTGGATTACTCTTTTTCTTAGCAGCTTTGAAATCTCTAATGCTGCTTCTTCCCTTTGACTGGGTGGAACGTCAGGTAAGCTTGTTAGGGGAGTGGGACAAAGGTCGAAGGGGATATGCTAACCTCTGGTTATTATCCTTTGTACCCAAGAATCGGTGGTAATGGTTAGCCAGCAGAAGGGTACAAAGAGAAACGACCCCCAACCACTTCCAGAGGAAAGCAGTTGGGCCACTCTTCAGGATTGCTGGTAGGATTGGCCAGGGAAAAAATCCCTGGAACCCAGGTTATGCAGAACCCCTCTGCCCCAAAAGGGGCATCTTCCCTGAGAGTTTCCCCCTCTGCCTCTAGGGGAGAACTTGGCCTGTGTGTCATGGAAAGAACCTTGAGACTTTTTGTGCCATATCTTCCCACTCTTCTGGTTTCTGGAGAAAATTCGTTGAGGGGATGAATAATGGACACCCACAGCAGAAAGGGTCTTACCGTCCTGTTCACATCTGGCCAGTGTGCTTTTAACCTTGGGTCCGAACAACAACGAGGCTTCGATGGGAGCATTGACAAAGGAAGCCTTGAAGGGTTCCGCAAAATTACACAAGCGCATCCAGGCATGTCGTCTCAGAACAATGCCTGAACCCGCCACTCTAGCTGCTCCTTCTGATGCATGAGATATCAGGCACATGGAAGAGTTAGATATCAATTCAATGGTGGCTAGCTGAGAGGCCCCTTTGTCACGGTCCTCATCAGACACATGGGAATGAGGGGGGGAGGTGGAAAGCAGACCAGAGGGCCAATTGTGGACTAGAGCATCCCTGGGTGACTGTCCTAGAGGGGGAATCAGACAGCTCAGAAATTAAGTTTCTTTGAAGCCTGGTAAAATGTGCCATATGGTTCAGGGACATGACTGCAAAGGTCGCTGATGCAAAAGTGCACTTCCCTATTCTGTCCAGAGCACGTGATTCTTTGTTGGGCGGATGGACAGCCTGGCTTTCTTCTTTCGCCAGGTCCTTTTTAGTTGTGGCCGCCACCACCAAAGCATCCACAGGAAGACCTTTGGACCAATGGGGATCACTAGCAGGAGGGGACAAAATTTTATCTGGCCACCAGGGAATGGCCTTAACAGTGTCAGGAGCCTTCCATACATGCTGCACAATGAGCCGGACAAGTTCGTCGGCAGGTGGAGTAACCCAGGAGGTAGGGGGCTGGGCACGAAAGGCCTGCAGGAACACAGACTCTTCAGAGGTCAGGTTAGAGGGCTACCAGTCACCGCTCTGTTTAAGGATTTCAAGGATATCACCAAAGGATACCTCAGTGGGTGATCGAGGGGACCCTTCCCCATCGTCAAAGTCTGTGTCTTCAGTAAGGGACTCCTTTGTAGAGTCCATGTGCTTCCTCTTGCACAAGCTCTTTTGATGATCTTCCTCAGAGGGAGAATCTGGGGAAGACAGCTCAAAAGGGGTCTCCTGTGGGAGTATGTCCTGAGGCCCTTGCACCCGGTATCTGCTAGGAGTGGCTTGTGCACATTGCGGTCCAGAGGAGGGTGGAGAGAGTGATATCACAGGATCGCCAAACAATGTCAGAGCCTTCTCCATAAGCTGGAAGGCCAGCCCACCTGAAGAGGGATGGGGGCCCAGGTCAGGGGTCACCCTTCGCCTAAGTGGCTCAGCCTGCCGACTCGGAGTCCCTGGATGGCTGTGAAATGCCAAAGTACATACACCACAGCTGACATCCTGGGCCGTGACAAGACTCTCCTTCCACAAAGGCAACTGTGGCTCTTTAGTGAGGTCCATAAAAGGAATCGTAGTGGGGGAAGACTGTGCTATATCAAGGGGCTTCAAAGGCAATGAAGGGGGAGAATAAGTAGGGTTTTTTGGTAAAGGGTGATCACCTCCCTAGGAAGGATAGGTCCTGGGGGGGCAGGATACCTCTGGCCAAAAGCACTTGATCCACAAGGCACAACACATCATGTTCAGAGAGGTTTCTAGTGGATTTCACAGACATGGCTGAGGGAGAGTCAGGTCTATCCAAGGACGGAGCAAACTCGGTGGCCACCATGGAGGTGATCTGCACTGAGAACAACGGAGCTGTATTGGACTGAACTACTGGTGTCTGCACCAAGGAAATCATCAGTGCCGAACACGTGGTCTGCACTGACGATGAGGTCAGTACCAAAGTGGTTGTCAGCACTAAGGCCTGAGCCAAAAACATCGGTGAAGAAAACCGAATGGTAGGTACCGAGAGGGTAGTCAGTGCCGGGTAAGTTGGAGCCGAAAAGGAAATGGGCATTGAAACATCCATCGACGTCATAATGAGAAGTTATGTACCTACCATAATGTTCCATATTAGTTGTCTTCTCTCGCCTTCTTTCTTGCTGGATGGGTTCGGAGCCGATCCTTGGCTCCAACTCAGCCACTTACTAAAGCTCGAGAGCTTATTTTACCGTCTCGAGGCAACCCTATATCCCATGATGCTAGGCCATAACTCCCCAGATCTCATTCGGAAGCTGAAAAACCTAGCATAGGCCAATAAAACAAAATCCTCCAAATGGAAGGAAGAGGAAGAGGGATAAAAAACCCCAAAGATTGTTATCTACACTATATAGATCCTAGGACACCTAGATGGTGAAAAAGGGAATAAAAGGACCCTTCAAGGAAGGGAAGATCTTCTCGGTCTGTCCAGGCTAGGGGGATGGTGGGTGGGATGCAAGAAAGAAGGCGAGAGAAGACAACTAACATGGAACGTTATGGTAGGTACATAACTTCTCAATGTTAAGTTGTCAATCTTGCCTTCATTCTTGCTGGATGGGACCGCGTCCCTAGCACCTTCATCCTGGGTGGCTCATTGGAACAGACTCTTAAGAATGGTGGAACCAAATGTTGCTCTGTCCCTGGAGGCCATGTTCAATTTGTAATGCGAAACAAAGGTATGAGGAGAGGCCCATGTGGCTGCCGCACAGATAGTGTCTATTGGTAGTCTAGCTTGAAAAGCTGTAGATGTAGCTAGTGCTCTAGGTGAATGGGCTTTTGGCTTAGAAGTTAATTCCCTGCCTCTGAGTTGATAAATAGATGTAATCACAGAAGACAGCCACCTAGATAAGGTTACCTTGGAAACAGGAAGGCCTTTCTTATTTTCTGCGTACGATAAAAACAGTTGATCAGACTTCCTTATTTGTTTGGTTCTATCCAAATAGTATCGGAGCTGGCAGTGAACATCTAGATATGGTAGCTTTTGCTCCGCTCTATTAGTATAGTTTGGGAAAAAAACTGGGAGATCAATTGATTGATTTAAATTTGTCTGCAAAGCCACCTTGGGTAAGAAGGATGGATTAGTCCTTAGAGAGACTCTGTCTTTATGGAAGATTAAGTAGGGAGGATGAATGCAGACGGCGTGAAGCTCAGATACTCTCCTAGCAGAAGTAATGGCGACTAGGAAGAGTGTCTTCTAGGAAAGAAATTTCAATGAACAGGAGACCACAGGTTCAAAGTGGGGGAGAATCAATGATGTTAAGACTAAATTAAGATCCCACTGAGGTGGAGGGTCTTTAATTGGAGGCTTAAGTAAATATACACCTTTAAGGAAAGCTTTGCAAAGCTTATTGGACATGATGTTGTGGTCCGATAAGCCTGTATGAAAATTTGATATGGCTGCCAACTGAACCTTTACTGTAGAGGCAGAAGACCCTGAATGAAAAATTTTGGCTAGGAAGTCTAAGACCGAATGAAATGGGGCAGTAAAGGGATCTATATTCCTTGCCTTTGCCCAGAAGGAGAAACGTTTACATTTACTAGTGTAAATCCTTCTGGTGGAAGATTTAAGGGAAGCTACTATGATATCCCGGATGGGATTAGAAATCATAGGAAGCCTGGCTAAGGACGGAAGTGAAGCAACCAAGCAGTGAGGTTGAGAGAATGTAGGGATTGGTGCAGCTGCCCCGACTGATGGGTCAACAGATCTGGAGCTGGATCCAGATGCCAAGGCTGTACCAAAAGATAATGATGTAGGAACGGAAACCATATCTGTCGAGGCCAATAAGGGGCAATGAGAATCAGCTTGGCTCTCAAGGCGGTTGCTTTCTGAATTACTTGTGGGATTAGAGGAAAGGGTGGAAAAGCAAAGAGAAGTCCCCGAGGCCAATCTTGGACTAGAGCGTCTCTGAGGGGATGGCCTGGAAGGGGGAAGAGGGTGAAGAAGTCGGGGCATTTGCTGTTTTGGGGTGTAGCAAAAAGATCGCAGCAAGGAAAGCCCCACTTCTGAAAAATCTCTTCGGCTACTGATTGTTTGAGAGACCACTCGTGTGGCATGAGTATAGCTCTGCTCAACCTGTCCGCTATGATGTTGGACTTCCCAGGGATGTGCATTGCTATCAGAAACCGCTGAGAGGAGATCGCCCATTGCCAAAGTCTGAGTGCCTCTCGACACAGGTGATAGGACTTGGTTCCGCCTTGCTTGTTGATATACCACACTACGGACATATTGTCCGTTTGGATTGCAATAGTTCCTAGGGGAAGAGAGTCGTGAAGGGCTTGCAACGTTAAAAGCACTGCTCTCATCTCTAGGACATTTATGTGCAGGTGGCGTTCGAAAAGTTGCCAAGTACCATGGACCATCCTGCCCTGAAAATGCCCCCCTCACCCAATCAGGGAGGCGTCCGATGTCACTGTGGCGACTGGGGGAAGAGGAACAAAGGGTCTGCCTTGATGGACTTGAGGGGACAATATCCACCAGGACAGATGACTTTTGCAAGTTGGAGTTATCATGATCTTGTGGTGCATGGGGAGTTCCTGAAAAGACCATTGGGTGAAAAGCATCCACTGTAGAAGACGCATGTAAAAACGTGCAAGGGGAAGACGTGTTATGACGGCCGCCATAAGACCCAATACTTTCAGGACATACCTGGCCTGAATTGTGTCACTCTGAAGAAGAACATGGACATGGTTTTGAATATCTAAGACCCTTTGATCTGTTAACTTTGCTGAAAGTTGTACGGTGTTCAAGTTGGCGCCTATAAAGGTAATAGACTGACAAGGCAACAAGGCAGACTTTTCGAAATTTATAGAGATTCCTAGCCCTCTGCAAATGTGAATGGTGTAAGCTCTGGCTTGGAGAAGTTGATGCCTGGTGGTGGCAGTGAGGAGCCAGTCATCTAGATATGGAAACACCTGGAATCCTTGCCATCTCAGGTGAGCCGTAACCGCTGCCATACATTTGGTGAACACTCTGGGGGCTGTAGTGAGACCAAAGGGCAGGGCTCTGAACTGGTAGTGACTGGTTCCCAGCCAAAAGCGGAGAAACCTTCTGGAGTGCCTATGAATTTTGATGTGATAGTACGCATCCTGAAGGTCCACGGAGCACATCCAATTGTCCTTGCCCAGAAAGGGCAGAATGGACTGTAGCGTGACCATCCGGAATCTCGTTCTCTTTACAAACTTGTTTAGTTTGCTGAGATCTAATATTGGTCTCCAGTCCTCTGTCTTTTTCGGTACCAAAAATAACCTTGAGTAGATTCCGGATCCTAGTTGGTCTGCTGGGACTTGCTGGATGGCTCTTTTTGCTAGCAGTTTTGATATTTCTGATACTGCTAGTTCCCTTAGACCTGGTGGAACGTCTGGAAGGGTTCCCTTTTGCTGAATTGGGTTTGGATAAAGGGAATTTTGTAACCCTCGAATATGATCGACTGTACCCATTTGTCTTGAGTAAGGGAAAGCCAGGCTATTGGGTACAGCGACAATCTTCCCCCGACTGTCTCCGAAGGTGGACAATCGGGCAACATATCAGGGATGCTGGAAGGGTTTGTCAGAGAGATGCTCCCTGCTACCCTGGTTCTGCGGACCCCCTCTGCCCCTAGGGCGGCGTCTGTTGTTGTTACCCCCTCTGCCTCTGGGGGTAAACTGACCTCTTGCATCAGGCGTGACTCCTTGAGATTTGCGGAACCACATTTTCCTTCCCTTCTGACCCTTAGGGTATGGTCTTGAAGGGGTGGAGAAACGGACTCCTACGGCAGAAAGAGTCTTGCCATCTTGTTCGCATCTGGTCAAGGTGTCTTTCACTTGAGGTCCGAACAAAGCCGAACCATCAAAAGGGGAATTTGTGAAGGACGCCTTGAAAGGGTCCGTGAAATTACACAGCCGTATCCAGGCATGATGCCTTAAGGCCACTCCTGTCCCGCGGCCCTACTCGCTCCATCGGCTGCATATGAAATTAGACGCATGGAGGAGTTAACAATCAAGTTCAGGGTTCCAAGCTGTGAGTTTATTTTATCCTGGGACCCAGCAGCTGATGGATCCTGTAAGACTTCTCCCAACTCTTTGAGAATATCTCTCTGAAGGCGGGTGAAGTGACACAAGTAATTCAGCGACCGCATGGCAAAGGTTGCTGAAGAAAACATCCACTTACCGTACCTATCCATAGTCCTAGAATCCTTATTAGGAGGATGGATAGGTACTGAAGGATCAGCTAGTTCCTTCTTGGTGGCTGCAGCCACCACCATGGCATCCGCCGGTACACCTTTTGTTAGGAATTGCTTGTCAACTGGTGCTGTGATGAATTTAGATGGCCTCCGAGGGGTGGGTTCCACCGAATCCGGAGCCGACCATGCCTTCTGAGCCACTACTTCCATAAGGGGGTCAAAAGGCGGAGACACCCAGGAGGTGGAGGGTCGAGAACCAAATGCCTCCAGGTACACCGACTCATCCTTGGAAGGATTAAGGGAAGACCAGTTCCCCCTCTGCTTTAGGATTTCTAGGATGTCTGAGAAAGAGACATCCTCAGAGGGGGACTTTGGGGATCCCTCCGACTCATCCAAGTCGGTGTCAGATGTAATGGACTCAGGGGAGTCCACATGCTTCCTCTTACATGTCCTGTTATGCGGAGGCTCCGCTGACAGGTCAGGAGAAGCCTCGGAAGAGGAAGAAATTCCCAGTGGGGAAACCTGAGGCATTGGATCTCTGGGTCCGGGAGCAAGAGAGTGGGAAGAGACATCAGTAGGCACTGTAGTGGGAGGAGCTGATGGAGCTGACTGTTGACTATGCCCTGGGGCTAGTACGCTCCTCATCACCTAGAAGGCTCCCCTATCAGAAACGCCGGAGGGCCCCCGCTCTGAAGCGGTAGGAACCCCAGGTCGCACCGACAGGGAAGGCTCCGAGGCCGATGTCGGGGCTGAGCTCACCAGTGCCGACGCTCCGAGAGGAAGAATGGGGTCGGACAATGGTCCGATGCCACTCTCCCCCTCGGAGCCGATGAGAGAGATCAGGCACCCAGATCCGTCCAATGAAGGTATCAAGGAGGAGATTGGAGCGGAAGACGAAGGAGCCGAAGGGGGAGGTATCGGCTCCGACGTCACAACAGTCACGGCTCCGAGGAGCTCCAGCTCCGAACTCTGAGGGAGAGTCGAAGGAGGAAAATTAGGTGGAGTCGTAATAGCTACTGTCTGATGAGATGGGCTAGAGATCATCTGGGCCAATGCCTGAGACTTTAACAGCCTACTTACCACTCTCTCAAGTTCGTGATCTGAAAGTCTGGATGACCGAGAAGATCGACTCCGAATGCTCCGCTCCGAGAGCAGGGGATATCTCGGAGCTGAATGGATGGACTCCAATGAAGGGGATCTTGACCTCTTCTTAGATGGATCCAATGGAGCCGAGGACACTTCGGCTCCAGCCGGAGCCGACAGTGAAAGCATGGACACAGAGGTATCAGCACCGAGTGGTGCCGTGACCGGAGCCTGTGACTCAAAGGGATCGGCTCCGGCCGGAGCCGATCTAGGCACAGACAAGGAGCCAGCAGCCGAAGGCTTAGTACTTGGAGCCGATGGATTTGCTGGTTTTAGAGGGCCTCCCCGACGCAGACTTAGTCGGGGAGCCCTCGGGCTTTAAGAAGCCCCCCAGTATAAGTTTGTTCCTGCGCTCCTGCAGGACTCTTGGACTGAATGCATGACATACAGAACAAGAGTCCTGCAGGTGCAGGGGTCCCAGGCAGTAAACACAAGAAGTGTGACCGTCTGTCAGAGACATTTTCTGACAGCACGAGTCACACTTCTTAAAGCCTGAGACCTTAGTTTCCTTTGGTTCCTTCAACATAACAGTGTCGAGGGTTCACAAAGGTAAGAGAAAAACACACACACACACACACACACACACACACTCTCAAAAAACTATAAAAATGTTAATAGGGATACTGACACACCCAAACACTCCACAGGATCCCTAAGAAATTTTAGGAAAGGGGCAGGCTTAAGGCCTAACCTATGAGTGGAGGGGGAGGGATATAAGGGATAAAAAGGGAAGGTATAAAAACAGTAATAGAGTTAAAGGTAGTTGCTAACTATTGAAAAAAACAACTGGGTGAAAAATTAACTCAAAAGGGTGACTGAACACTATACATATAAAGACTTACCAGGAGCCGGTAAAAATACGCACCTCACAAGCGAAAGCGGCAAATGAGATCTGGGAGTTATCACCTAGCATCATGGGATATAGGGTTGCCTCGAGCCTGTAAAATAAGCTCTCAAGCTTTAGTAAGTGGCCAAGTCGGAGCCAAGGATCGGCTCTGAACCCATCCAGCAAGAATGAAGGTGAGATTGACAACTTAACATCAGTCTGCATTGACTGAACAGTCAGTGCCGGTAAGGGAGTCTGAACCGAAGAGCTCCTCGGTACCAAAGCGGTATGGGACACACTAGTCAGTGCCGAGGTCTCAGATGCTGCCAATGGCCTCGGTGCCAAAGGTCTAGGCACTGAAAGCACTGGAGCCGAAGAAGTCAAATCCAAACTGGAAAGCTTAGCTTGCTTAGGTCTCGGTTCCTGAGGGTCCCCAGCTGGGGATGAAGGAAGAGACTTGGCCTTTTTATGTTCATCACTCTTTTTCTTATGGGATCTTGGAGTGGTTGAAGCCTCCAAACCAGAAATAGCCTCTGAAAAAGGAGATCTAAGTAGCCCCTTCAATATTAATGTATTTTCCCTCTCAATTAATGTCCTGTTAGAAAAATTCTTACAAATCCCGCAAGGCAGGTCAACTGTTAAATGAGACACACCCAAGCAATAGACACACACGGAATGTGCATCTGAAGTAGGCAATTTATGTCCACAATCTAAACATCTTTTAAACCCTGGGCTGCCTTTCTTATCTGTCATGTTTGTTAAGGAAAGAAAAAAACAGAAAAATACTAGCAATGGTACAAGAAATACCCGAAGGTAAGAAGGAAAAGAGGTTTACCAACGATGGTAAAAAAGGAATTACCTCGTGTTAAAAAGAGAGGAAAAGAGTTGAAAAGGATTCAAAAAAGGATAGTAGCTAAATGCGATAAGGTAAGAGATAACTATCTAATAACTTTTTTGTGATAAAAGCTGTCTTAGAACTTAGTATGAAGAAAAATACTGTACTTAGCTCAAGAGAAGTAGCTTGACATGACCGAATGGCAATGCGGAAAACAAAATCTGGGGTAACAGGGAGAAGGGAATTCTGGGTAAGAGTTTTTAGCTCGAGAGTTTGTAGCTGGCGTGAGCTTGGAAGATGGCCGGCTCGGTTCCCAGGTCGGAACTGATACCCACATGTAAGGACTGAACAAGGATTAACAATATCAGATGCTATCTTATATGAAGAAATATCAATAAAATTACAATAATAAAGAAAAATATGCAACTTAGCCACGGCCAAGCAAGAAGCACTTCTGAACTCGTAGACATGCAAATGAG
Source organism: Protopterus annectens (assembly GCF_019279795.1). Taxonomy (NCBI): domain Eukaryota; kingdom Metazoa; phylum Chordata; order Ceratodontiformes; family Protopteridae; genus Protopterus; species Protopterus annectens. The sequence continues at coordinate 1,973,861,143 of NC_056728.1, forward strand.
ATCTGGGGATTCTTTCTAGTGCACTATGGGATACATACCTTGCCACGAGCCAACTAAGAGACTTTGAGCTTTGTAATTGGCCGAGTTGGAGCTGAGGATAAGCTCCGAACTCATATGTAAGAATGAAGGCGAGATAGGACTACGGAACATGCTATATTTAAATATGAAAAGGCACACCAAGGAATACACACTAAAGAGATTAAAATGCTGTAGAAGCTAAAGCTAAGAAGTGGAATTAACAAAGTTATTAGGAAAAAGTTTTTATAATAAAGTTTTACTGGCCTGAGCTATGCTGATCAACCTCCGATCTATTGCAGTGGCAAACTAGATCTGAGGTAACTCCATGTGCATCATGGGATATGTACTTGGCTGTGAGCTGTCTGAAGACCTCGAGCTTTATAGTAGGCCGACTCGGAGCCAAGGACCAGCTCCGAACCCATCTGTAACACTGAACTGTGAGGTAGAACAACTTCACATTGATAATTTAGCAGTGATCAAGTGATTGCAAGGAGTAGCTGTTTTCATACATAGGCTACCCCCCTCCCCATATAGCCACTTTCTGACTGAGTACACCTCTGATGTTTGACTGAGACAGTGGCCTTCTGCAATTAGCTGCTTTCACAACCCTCTCACCTTTATCACTGTATGTTTGACATACATAATACAAATGAATGGATCACTTTTTTGGTCATTCCATGATTTCAACACTGTTTATTTAGTCTCATGTCATTTTTTATATGTAGTTTAGCCTGAAAATGAGAAAAATGTCTCAACTCTCAGAGCATAACAACTCTGTCCTATTGAGCACCAATAAATGAAGCTCTCTATACACTAAGCATTAACAACAACTATTTTTAGACAGCTAATGTCAGTGCTGATAATATATAGTATCAAATCACAGACTGGCTAGCCCTGACCTATTATTATGTTGCTGAGAGAATGAAGATGGCATGATGTCTCACATCTGGCTCCACTTTAGTGGTTTCAGTGTGTTAATTTATAGTAATTATTTGGTTAGCTTTTTCATTTTACTAACAATATATTTAACCATAAACAGTTATGGGGAAAAGTAGATTTTTATTTTAAAGTCATAGTTTTTAAGATGTTAAAACAAAAAAGGAGTGAAGTGAGTTACTTGAGCACCTCATGTTCTGGCAGTGTCAAAGGGTGCCAGTATAACTTGTCACCCCTCAGGGGTTAAATAATAATTACAAAGTATAATGTTGATAAAATACAAGCACTGGTACTTGTCAACCCAAAACAAAGAAACTACTACAGCAAACTTGTTGTAGTGCGAAACAGTAAGAACTGAGTCAATACTTTCAAAGCAGTAATAAGAAATATCAATTTTGAGCAAGCTCATTTAATGCACACTGGAACAAGCTAGCAAGGAAAGTGCAACACCACCACAAAAGAAACTCTATCACATGCTTGGGGTGTAGGTATTACTAAAAATGGAAAACTGATGGGTAAAAGGTAAAGAAAAGACCATTTCTTACATTCTTGTAAGACTCATTTGTTGGAAAGAGGTATGAAAGAACATTCCAAAGATATCTTAATTTTGTAAAAATAAAATATAAATGAAAGTTATGTACTTATAATAACATTAAATCCATATGGTCTTGTTTTCATCTAGTTCATCCTTTATGGATTATTAAATCTGGATGGATCTGACCTCATCACTTTTCAGAAGCTTGGATCCAGGACTCTGGCTCTTCCTCTACCTATAATTCCCTCCATTCTTCAGAACATCTCAGATCTAGTTTGCCTGCTTATAGTTAGAATTCGTCATCTGATAACAGTAACCTATGCAGACATACTTGATATAATGGTGGATAATGATGTAATTGTGACAGACAGACAGGGAAACTTTGTCCGGTGATAAGGCTCACAGACAGGTCCAACTGTTTGACTGGGATCTAAAAGACAATTTAAGCTGAGGGACTCTGAGAGGGATGTTGAACCAGATGAAAACAAGACAACACAAATCTAGTGTTATGGTAAGTGCATAGCTTTCATGTCCGATGGTATCTGTTTTCATCCAGTTTAGTCTTTGGGATAGATTCCCAAGCTACAAAAACAGCTAGGCGGAATCGAGGAAGGATATTCTAGAAAATGGCAGAACCAAAGATGTACAGGCTCTTGACTGCACATCCAGTTTGTAGTGTGCTTCAGAGGCCAATTTTCAGATGAATTGTAGATTTGCCCTCAAGGAAACCCTGTCTTTATAGAAAACAAGATAAGGAGGATTTACAAGACATGACTTGCAACTCAGAGGTCCTCCTTGTCAATGTAATAGCCTCTAAAAAAGAAGTTATGCACTCACCATAATGTTCCATCTGTGTTGCTCATTTTCATTCTTCCTCAACCTGTGGGTTTGGATCCGAAACTCAGATCTGACTCAGATGCTTATTATAGCTTAGGATCCAACTCTCAAGCTCTCTCCTTGTCCATAAACCCCAGTTCCCCAGATTACCTCAGATTGAGTTTGCTGCAGCTGTATATGGCTTACTCATAATAATATATACCATACATTAGGAAGAATATTAGGAAGATAAAATCAGGAGCTCAAAAGGAACAGTGGTTCCTGGAACACCTCAGTAAGTCTTCCCAGAAGGGACAGGGAGATGGAGGGGGAAAAGGTTGAGGAAGAATGAAAATGGACAACACAGATTGAATGTTATGGTGAGTACATAACTTCTTTATCTGATGTTATCATTTTCATTCGTTCCTCAACCTGTGGGACAGAGTCCCCAGCTACATTGATCCTGAGAGGGCCTCATGGAAGGATATTCTGGAGCTATGCAGAACCAAAGGATGCTCTATTTCTAGAAATAATATCTAATTTGTAATGTCCAACAAAGGTATAAATATTTGACCAAGAGGCAGCTGCACAAATATCAATGGATAGTCTAGACCAAAAGGCTGCTGAGGTAGACATTCATCTAGAAGAATGTGCTTTTACTTGGCTAGGCGGGATGATATCTTCAGCAGTGTAAACATAATAAATGCAATCTGTTATTCATTTAGCCAAAGTTGTTTTGGAAACAGGCTTTCCCAACTTTACTTTGGAAAAAGAAACAAACAGTCGATCAGATTTCCTGAAAGCTTTTGTCCTGTCCAGATAAAAACGTAGCTGTTTATGCACATCAAGAAGGTGAAGAGTATGCTTACCCTTGTTCTGGAAATCCGGAAAGAATACTGGAAGATTGATAACTTGGTGAATATTGTGTTCAGAAGCAACTTTTGGTAAAAAGGATGGGTTTGTATGTAAAGTGATTCTGTCTTTGTGAAAAATTAAGTAAGGTCGTCTGGAAGAAAGTGCCTGTTAATTACGATAGTCCTCTAGCTGAGGTTATGGCCACCAAAAATACAGTTTTCCATGATAAGAATTTGAGGTCCACTTTGGCAGAAGGTTCAAAGGGTGAGTGAATCAGGGCTTGAAAGACCATAGTGTGATCCCACAGAGGAGTAGAATCTTTGACTGGAGGCCTAAGTAAAAAGGTTCCTCTCAGAAAAGCCTTGCACAATTTGGAAGAAACTAAGGAGGAAGAGTTTTCACCTGTATGATAACTGGATATGCCTGCCAACTGAACTTTGATAGTGGAATAGCTTGCTTCATCGTAAAAGACTGAGGCAAAAAAGTCAAGAACTGCTGAGATTGGAGCGGTAAAGGGATCCAAAAGTTTCTGATGAGCCCAAACAGAGAACCTTTTCTATTTGAGTTTGTAAAATTTTCTTGTGGAGACCTTATGTGAGCACACCAATATTTTCTTAAGGAGAGGACAGCCTGGAATGTCTAGGTATCATCAGAAGTGGAGAAACCATGTGGTCAATCTGAGGCCTATTAGATGTGGGTGAGTTTGTCCTGATGAGTGAGACATGAAGTCTGGACTTGGTCTAACGGCCACGGAGGATGTATCAGATGAGACCATAGGAAGGGAAACCAAACCTGTCGAGGCCAGAAGGGGGCAATGAGGATCCCTTTGCTCTTCAACCTCTGTGCTTTCTGAAGAAATTTGGAGATGAGAGATAGGGAGATAAGTATAAAGGAAGGAAGGGCGAATTGTGGACTAAAGCATCTCTTGGTGACTGTCCCTGAGGAGGGATTAGGGCAAAGAACCTGCTGCATTTGTTGTTGGATGAGGATGCAAAGATGGGGAATATCCTATTTGCCACAGACTGATTTAGAGACCACTAGTGAGGCATCAGAATAGTTCAGCTGAGCCTGTCCGCTAGAATGTTGGGAGTTCCCCGGAATATGCATTGCTATTAGAAAGTGGTTGGAGGAGATTGCCCATTGCCAAACTTTCACTGCTTCTCGACAAAGGGGTTATGATCTGGTTCTCCCCTATTTGTTGATGTACCAGGCTACTGAAATGTTGTCAGTTTCTATTGCAATAGTCCCAAAAGGAAGAAAGGTCTGTAAGGCCTACAACGCTAGAAGCACTGCTTTCATCTCTAGAACACTGATATGCAGGGAGGTTTCCTGTCTTGACCATGTGCCTTGAACAGTTTGTCCCAAGTAATACCCTCCCACCCCAACTGGGATGCACCCATGGTCAACATGGCATTGTGGGAGGGAGAATAAATGGACATCCTTCCTCGACATCCCTCGAGAGAATCTACCATGACAGGCAGTCTTTGCACACTTGAGATAATTTTACTAGGTGATTCAATGGATAGAGATGTAAGGGCCATTGTACTGCTACAGTCCACTGAAGGATTTGTATGTGAAGGCAAGCTGTTGGAATCAAATTTATAGTGGCTACCATCAAGCCCAGTTCTTTGAGAACTAATTCTGCTAGTGTTGAAGGAATAGCTAGAATTTTTTTGTTATGTAACCTCAGGGACACAATTCTGTTTAGAGATAGGAAAGCTAAACAGTTGTGTGTGTCCAGATGTGCCCCTATAAAGTCTATCACTTGGGCTGGGTGAAATTGGGACTTTTGTGTGTTTATAGTGATCCCCAATATGTTCGCTAGGTGAAGCAAATAATTTCTGGCTTGGATGAGTAGATACCTGGTCGATGTGGTCAGGAGCTAAGAAAACACTCTGAATCAGAGCAGTCTCAAGTGAGCCGCTACTACTGCCATATATTTGGTGAATACCCTGGGATAAGACCAAAGGGCAGAGCTCTGAATTGGTAATGACTGGCTACCAGCCAGAAGCAAATAAGTCTCCAGGAGAGCTTGTCCATCTTGATGTGGAAGTACGCATCTTGAAGGTCTATAGAGCACATCCAGGTGTCCTTCTGGAGAAAAGGTATAATAGACACTATTGTGACCATCCAGAATTTTGAGTTCTTTATGGACTTTATAACATTACTAGTCCAAGGTGTGTGTTGAAGTATGCAAGCTCTGGTATAGTCTAAAGGGGCCTCAATCATTAAGTTTTCAGAATTATTCACCTTAACTAGGGGTCCTTTCCCCAACAGGGGTATGTATAGCCAAGGAGAATCCTAGGGGAGGGAACATTAGGATGAAATTAGGGGAGTTGGAAACTAGATGGCAAGTGAAATTGGATGCATCTACCCCGCCTGGATTGAATGACCACATATCAATAAAACCCATCCTGGTAAATATGGGGTAGACAGAATTATCAGGGTTGTAGTCATTAATTTAAAAGAAGTGACACTGTATTTTGAACTTTTTATATTAATTAGTTTTATTCTTATACAAGGGGGCAATGCAAATGAATTGCATTTATTTGTCAAGCAAAGGTATCATAAGTAATGTTTTAATTAATTTTTAAATGATTATTTTTAACAAAAGGCACACTGGCACTTTAAAATTATGTACAACCTTCTTTTTAATTGGTTAATTAATTATGTAATAGGAAATGTATGTATATAAACTCAAAGGACAAGAGGAGACTTTGTTCTGAGGAAGTCTAAGTGTTTTAGATGAAAGCGCTTAACTTATGTCTGACAATTTATGTTTGAATAAAGAAGTGTTTTCACTACAGCAGTTTGGAGTGCCAGTATTTCGAATCTGAGCCAAGGGGAACAGATTAAGCTATAATTCTAACAGAGCAAAGATATAAAGTCTAAAAAAGAACAGAATATAAAATATCCCCAGAAGAGACTTGAGCCAAGGGAATCATGTCTGAAGTGGTGAAAGGCAAATGAGATCTGAGGGGTTACGGGGCAGCAAGTCATTATGGAGTGGGAGGATCTCAAGCCAAGGATCTGTCTGATAAGTTCCCATCTCAGATCCAATGTCGGATCCTACAACCAGAGAGTGAGGAATAGTGACATAGATAACATCAGATATCCGAGTTGCCACCGTTTGATTAAGGGACCACTCGTCAGTTAAAAAGCTAGATCTATTTAGTTTGTCCGCCAGAATACTGGAAGTCCCTAGGATGTGCACTGAAATTAGAAAGTCACAGAAAAGCATTACACACTGCCACACTCTCAAAGGATCCAGGCAAAGTGTGTAAGATTGGATCCCCCCTTTGTCGATATACTAGACTATAGTCATGTTGTCGGACTGAACTGAAGTCACATTCTAGGGTAGGGACTCCTGGAAGGCCTGCAATACTAGGAGGAATGCCCTCATCTCCAAGACACTGATGTGAAGTCTGGGATTCATCTCTGACCACAAACTTTGAACTATCTTCCCTACCAAATGCCCCTACCCACCTCAGAAGGAAAGCATTCAATGTTACTGTGGTTATCGGGTGAGGAAATAAAAACAGCTCCAAGACAGCATGGGGGAGGTCAACCAACACTTGATGTGTTTCCTGCAACTTTTATGAGGAGGATAGGAGCATGAAGTGGACGAGACCTTACACACCACTGGACAGAAGGGTTCCTATTAAATGATCGAAGATGCATTCTTTCTAATGCGTCTTGATCGAACTTGAGAGCACGAAAAGGCAAAATAGCCAAATGGCATATAAGCAAATTCTTTCTCTGGGAAATAAGTCGCTTGGCCGCTTCTGTTACTTTGCCATTTTCATGACTGCAGTGCGATCTCGGAGTTGGTATATTTAAGTAGGGGGTGTGAGGGACACAGCCCCCTACATCAGGGGTGTGGGGGACAAAGCCCCCCACTTTATGTAATGTTTTACAATTTCTTTTTGTTTTTTTTTTTTTGTGTGGAACAGCAATTTTTTCCCTTGGAAAAAAATCGCTGTTCTAAGCATTCAAGATTGTAAGATCTTGCTTACATGGGTTCGATAAATCATCGTTCGCTTTTTTACGTGTTCGATGAGTTAACATAGACCCTGGACAGAAAGAGTCCACTGAAGAACTCTCATGTAGTACCTAGTTTCCAGAACTAGAGTGGTAGCAGCAGCCATCTGTCTCGAAAGCCAAAGTAGAAGTCTTGTTGGAGTACAAGGATAGTGTTGGACCTCTGATGCTATCTGATGCAGAGAGAGTATTCTGGACTGGGGAAGTTTGGTTATTTGGGGAACTGTGTCTAGGTGACATTTGATTAACTCTACCTATTGCGCCAGCATTAGATGACTCTTGAGAAAGTTGACTGTGATTCCCAGCCATGGGGCAAGGTGAAGCAAGATGTTTCTGCATTTCACTATTAGATCTTTGGTTGGTGAGGTTATGAGCCAATTGTCTAAATAAAGCAGCACCTGGAACCCATGCAGTTTGAAGTACAGTATGTTGCTACCACTGCTAAGTGCTTAGTGAATACCTTGAGGGCTGTGGTGAGATCAAAGGGCAGTCTTTATAATTGGAAGTGATTGGCACTCAACCAGAAATGGGGAAATCTCCTGAACTGCATTGCTATCTTGATATGATAGTATATCTTGGGGATATATGGAGCTCAAGTAGTTGTCCTTTGATAAAAGAGGTAGAATGGACTGAACAGTAAACATTCAGGACCTTGTCTGTTTTACAGTCTGGTTGAGGCAGCTTAGGTCCAGGAATGGCCTTAGGTCCCCTATTTTCTTCGGAACTGAAAACAACCCTGAATAGACTTCAGATCCCATGTTCATCTAGGAGGAACCTGATGCATGACTCTCCTTTCTAGCAACTTTCATACTTCTGTTACTGTTAATTCCATCTGCTTGAGTGGAACATCTGGAATTTTCCTTTGTTTCAGAGGAGGGGAAACAAAGGCAATAACATAGCCTCTAGTGATAATCATCTGCACTCACAAATCTTGCGTAATTGTCTGCCACACTTGAGGTTGCAGGGATAGACACCCCCTGACTGCCTCCAGAGTGCAGCAGTCCAGCAACTATTTATGAGCACAGAAAGGATTTCTCCAAGAAAAGATCACAAAATTTCTGATTCTGAGGTCCACCTCTACCTCTTAGGTGGCATCCACTATACCTACTCCCCACTCAGCCTCAGGGAGGCCTGTCTGCAGGAGAGTCCTGAACAAAACCCTGTGACTGGTGGAACCACAACTCCCCCTTCTAGTTAGAGGAGAAAGTCCTTTGAGGGTTGGAAAAATGAATTTTGGCCATGGGGGGGCTCATCAACCTTTTCATCCCTGATGAATGTAACTTTCACCTTAGGTCCAAATAGTGTCAAATGATCAAATAGGGCAATAATTAAGGATGTCTTGAAGCCTTCCATAAAATCACATAGGTGCATCCAGAAATGTCAGGAAATAGAAATGCCTGTGGCCACTGCCCTAGACATAAAAACAGCTGTGTTAGAAAGCAGACGCATGTATACATTGGGCATTGACTATAGTGTTGATAAATGGAACTCCACAGACTTATGACTGTCCACAGGGAGACATCCTAAGAGGGACAATGGTCAGTTCTTTCATCAAGAACCTCTGAAACCTGGTCATATGTGCCAGGTGGTTCAGTGCTCTAAATGCAAAGGTCACTGAAGCATATATCCACTTCCCTAATTTGTCCAGAGCCCTGGACACTCTTTTAGGTGGAGGAAAAGATGTACATTCCTTGAAGAGTTCCTTCTTGCTGCTATGACCACTGCATCTATTGGGGGACCACTGCACCAGTGTACCCTACTAAGATCTTGTCAGGTTTAAGTGGGATAGGCACCACCAAATAAGTTCCTTCCTGGCCCATTGAGGAACTAGGTCTATAAGATCATCAGTGGGCAGAAACACACAGGAAGTAGAAGAGCCAAACCCAAATCCCTCAAGGAGCACCAACTCCTCTGAAGAGGGAGTGTTTGAGTACTAACCCCTCCCACCCACGGTTTCATCAGCTCTAAAACATTTCCAAAGGAAATGTCCTCAAGGCTGAATCATTGGGAACCCTCTTCATCAAAGTCTGTGTCGTCAGTGAGTGACTCATGTAAAGAATTCAAATGCCTTCCCTTAAAAATCAATTCCCTGGGAACCTCCTCCATATGGACTTCTGGAGAAGGCTTGGAATTCGATGTGTGCTCACATGGTGAGCATTCTCTAGGCTGCATGAGGCTGACTGTCTGTGCCAATCAGGATGAGTAGACACAGAAACAGATTCCACAAAGTGTCAGGACAGAGATGGGTGTAGCACACTCATTTCATCTCTTGACATGGAGGGAACCCTTTTGAATACCTCTAAAACTGAAGCCACAATCACAGCTAAGGAAGTATCCCTTTAAACTAGAGTAGGAAGGGTACCCTTTTCACCAGCACAACCTGACTCTAAGGCTGGTAACAGTTCCAAGCTATCAAGACCGGGAACCAAGATAAAGGGATGGTCCCACCAACTTTGTAATTAACCCTAACCCTCAAGCTTCGGTCATGATGCTTCGGCTCTGAGACACTGCTGAAATTAACACAGTAAGGGAAACTGTGGAAGTGGGAATGAATATCAGCCCTGACACTGGTGCTCTACTGAACAGGCTCAGATCTGTGAGCTTTGGATTTGAAAAGTGAACAGAAACAAGAAACACCAAAGGTTGGGTAGTTGGGGCCAGACCTAGGGCTCTTGATGGGGTTGGTGCTGGGATGATCCCCCAGTTGCGTCTGAGTCTGGAGGAACTTCTGCATCATCCTGTCACATTTGCTTCCAAAAGGCTACTCAATGAGTGGATGGACCTGAAAGAAGAAACCACTGAAGATTGCCGAGAAGGCTGCACCTTTTGAAGAAAGGGGGGAATGCATCCTCGGACTCACCAACTCTGGTGAAAATTATGGATGAAGGGACAGTGACTGGACCCAGTGAAGCACTAGCTCCAAACGCCTCAGAGCTTTTGTAGCCAGGCTACATGTATCCATTGGCTCAGGCAACCCTTCCCTGGTACTTTTGATCCTTTTCCTTTTCTCTTTTTTTAGATTTCTCCCCCTTGCTCTCTCTCTTTCTCCTTCTCTTTTACTGGCTTAACTCTGTCACCCTTTTGAGCTGGAGAAAACGTTTCTGAAACAGCAGGCAGTGAACTCCCTGCCTGGATGGGAAGAAGGCCCTTCAGCACCAGCTTATCCTTTCACCCTTGTAGTACTCTCATTCCAAAAGAGATGCATGTCTCACAACCCATATCAAGGTAAGCAACAATACACACAAAGACTATGGATTCCAGAGAGGGATTTTGTGGCCACAGGCCAAACATTTTTTTAAAGCCAGTGCCCTTGTCTAACATGTTGTCCGGGGAAAAAAGCAGTTCAACAAATTAAGGAACAACATGACAAATGCGTCATAAGCAGCAGCAAGTAATAAGCAATAACTCTGTCCTAGAAAAGTTGTGTCTTTAGTTGAGCAGAGCTAAAATCTATTCCAAAAGAAATACTGAAGGTATCTAAAATTGTCCAAAAGGTGTCCTAAGGGGAGGAAACATTCTTATAGAAAAAGATATAAGGGTTCTGAGTTTTATATATATATATATATATATATATATATATATATATATATATATATATATATATATATATTTACATATATATAGATTCATAGGTTGGTACTAGGCTATCTGCCCGAAGGCATTTATAAGCATAGCCAGAATGTGTTGGCTTTTGCCGCCCCCTTAGATTAGTTCCCTGTGCATCTGTCCAGCAGAGCCAGTGAAGTGATGCCCGAGGTAAACTTTCTGTTTCCCATCCACTCGTCAAGGTTTCTTTTAAAGAGCATTAGTGGGGAGCTCTGCCTAATGTAGATTGGGGTCTTGTTCCAAAGCATGGGAAGTCTCTGGGACAGGAAACTATCCCTCCAGCACATCCTATTTATTGTTGTGATGAGGTTTAGATCCCTACAGCGTGTGGCTCGAGGGGACAAGGATTTCTTTAGGTGGACCATGTCCATCAATTCTGGGTTGGACATGGCCTTGCATGTCAGGCAGAGATCACCTTTGAATAGGTGGTATGCAACCGAGTACAACTGGAGTTTCTTCAGTCAAGCTGCATAGGGCATCTGTTTGAGGCCAGTGATCCTCTTGGTGAGGTACTTCTGTGGTCTTTCTAGCTGTTGCAGGTGTCTTGTAAGGTACATCCCAAATGGGGCATTCTACTCTTTGATGGGTCTGATGAGTGATGAGCAGAGGGGCACAATGACCTCTTTTGATCTGGATGTGAACCCTTTTGTGATTAGGTGGGCCATGTAAAAGGATTTTCTAACCACTCTGGCAATGTGATTATCAAAGGTGAGATTACTATCTACTTGGGTCCCCAGATACCTTACTACGTCTTCCGTATTTAGGGGACTACCACTTATGTGGTAGTTTGTGGGTACTTTGTTTTTTCCAAAGGGGATGACTATGCACTTTTTGGCATTTAGCTTGAGGCCATAATTTTGATACCAGGTATCCGTCTCAGTGAGACCCTTTTGGAGGATGTCTGTGTCAGCTGGAGAGTCAATTATAGCCCCTAGTTTGCAGTCATCTGCAAACTTGGTCAGCCATAGTCCTCCTGTGCTTGCCTGTACCTGTGAGAAGTATATGCCGAACAGGAGGGGTCCTAGGACTGAGTCCTGGGGAACACCACTTGTAACTGGTTTAGAGTCGGGCCTAGCTCCCGCAACTCTCACCATGTGGGTTCTGTCCATGAGCCAGTTGTCAACCCATCTTGTGACGTAGGGGTTTATGTTCAAGCTGGTGAGCTAGTCTATAATACCAGAATGAGGAATGGTGTCAAAGGCTTTAGCAAGGTCTAGGTAGGCTGTGTGCATGACCTTTCCCTCATCTATAGTCTTGGTAACTGTCTCAAAGAAGTCCACCAGGTTTAGGAGGCATGATCTGCCCTTAACAAAGCCAAACTGGGTAGGGTCCAGTGTTTGGAGGTTCCCAATGTCTCGGTTAATGAGTTCCATGATGATGTGCTCCATAGCCTTGCAGACCAAGCTAGTCAGGCTTGTAGGGCGATAGTTCCTGGGGTCTGTTGTGGCTCCACCTTTGTGAAGCGGAATAACCATTGCTGTACGCCACTCTATGGGTATGTAGCCTGTAGAGAGGCTGAGTTTGAACAGTGTGTTTAGGTGAGGGGTTAGCTCATCTTTGAGCTCATGTAGGATGCAGCCTGGGACACCGTCCGGTCCCACTGATGCTGTGTTTTTGGCTTTGGAGAGGGCTGTTTTAACCTGAGTGTCTGTGATTTCAGGAACTCTACATTCTTCTGGTACAGTTATGGGCCCTTTTGGGGGGTGAGAGGGGGTGAAGTTTGTGCTGAACCTGTCTGCCAGGATGTTGGCAATATCGGTCGGTTCAGTGTATTTTGTGCCATTCTGCACTAACTCTGAGCAGATCTGAGCATTGCCACTTAGATTCTTGACATAGCTAAAGAATGTCTTGTGGTTATCTTTGGAGTCCTTGGCAATTTTTCTTTCAAAGCACGCCTTGGATGACTTTATGAGGGATCGTAGTTTCTTGCTGATACTGATCAGGGATGTCTTCCCTTCTTGGGATTTTACTCTTTTCTGTACTAGTTTCCTCCTTCTATTGTATAGCTTGTTTATGGCAGGTGTCCACCAGACTGGTTTTCTTTTCTTGGAGGAGTGAGTCTTGGTTTTGCTTGGGATGGCATGATCCATGCATTCTTGTAGCTGCCCGCAGAATGCATTAGTAAAGAATTTTGCAGCTTGGACAGTCTTATCCTTCAGCATAGGGGCTTTGAAACTTTCCACCTTGGTCTTAATTAACGTGAAGTTTGCTTTTGAAAAGTTTTTCATGGTAGTTTTCTTGTTCAGGGGTGGGGGTGGAATATCGATAGCCAAGGTGATTTGTTTATGGTCAGAGCTAACCAACGAGGGGGTGGAACACTTGTTGCCCATGTTGGTGATGACCAGGTCCAATATGCTGTCACCTCTGGTGGGAGTGTTGACCAGTTGAACCAGGGCGTTTGAGTTTATAAATTCTAGACTAAGTTGGGCAAGGGAGTTAGTACTTGAGTAGTTCTCCCAGTTAATGTTTGGGTAACTGAAATATATATATATATATATATATATATATATATATATATATATATATATATATATATATATATATATAAAGATCAAGAAACACTTACCATTAGACTAGTCATCAGAGCCCTCGAATTTGACATCCTGCTGGATCAAGCGGGAAATAAGATCTGAGGTATTTTGGGGAACGAAGGAAATTATGGGCAGGAGGATGAGTCACAGCTCTTGATCTGAGCTTTTGAAAAGCACTGAACTCGGATCCAGTTGGATCAATAACCCAAAGGTTGAACTGGAAAAAAACAACATTGGATCATTACATTCCATTACTTCTTTAGTTGTTGAACTCTATAAATGTTTACAGCATACATAAAAGTACGCTGATGAGAATGACTTTGTAACACAGATACTGAAAGCAGTTTGCAATAATCATGTAAAGACTAAAATATTGTACAGAAAGCTTACCCTAGTGTCAAGTTTTTTTGCTGTCAAGCCCTCATCCTCACTTGGTATAAACACAGTGCAGTTATCACTAATAACATCACTAAAAAGATAAAAACAATTGCTGTGAACTTACAAAAAAGATTCATTAGCTCATCATTATTAGTTTTATTTTAGTACTTACAACAAACACATATTCTCCATGGATATGCCTCCTACAGTATTTCAGTAAAGCATTTTATGAGTTCAGTAAATCACCAATCATACTAAACACTTCAAAATAATGATGACATCATATGATTCATACTCAAAGAAATAAACTCTTACAATAAAAATAATATTATTCTGCATAATACAAAGCAATATAAGGCGAGGTATAAAAAATGGAGAATACAGACAGTATCATTTTGTTTAACTTACTAATTTAAATGGTACAATATTATTTTTCCAGATGTTTTCAGTGAAATTTGTTTTCTAAACTGTATGTTTTTTTAATGCCTGTAGAATAACCTTCAGTGTCACAAATAAAAGCAAGTCAAGCTATGATTCCAGTAAGCCTGCAGAACACATGCTTTTCTTTGAAGTGATAGGCTCTCTTTTCCAGCTTTAAAAAAAATGTTTTATCAAAATGCTAAAATGAATGAATGAGTGAAGTTTAGAAATTAATTTCTCAAAAACATAAGATATATGTGCTTGTAGTATACTGCTTTATGAAGCAGAGAAATTCTTAGAATCCTATCCATAGCTCTCAACCTTCCATATCCAAAATGAGGAACACTAGTCCTCATAATGTGGAACAAATGGGCAAAATGTGGAACACATACTAATGGCTTACTAACAACTTCAACTAGGAAGGTCATAGGATGGATAACATATGCTGGTTTTACTTATAAAGATCTTTTAATGAATTAATATGATTCATATCTATTTACAATGGATTTCACTTAAAAAAATTCCTAACACTGAATGTGTGCCAGAGTCTTTCAATGTGGCACTTTGAGGAACTTCGAGGAACGTGAACTTTTTAAGACCCCAAATGAGGTACGTTCCTCGTAATGAGGTACACTTGAGAGGTATGATCCTATCATTCAGAGGTATTCTAGATTTCAGAATACAGAGATGTTAGAGTATGCCACTTTAATTATGTAACCACACATTTATGGTCAGCCATTTAAATTAATCTCAGTGTACAGGATATTGCACAGCAAACTACCAGATTAAGTCTATCCAACTGCCATTAATTACATATATACATTTTTACATCACTTACAATTATATGTATAACTTTTCAAATAATATAATGTATCTAATGGAATATGCTGTAAGCATACTAAACCCAAAAGAAGGCAGTTAACAAATATGGATTATTAAAAATGTTGTTAAACTTTTGTCAGGCCCCAACACATCAGTCTCTACAAGGTGATGTTTTTGATCTATACTATCATAACTGATATTTGCATTGGGATTTGCTTCTTTATTTTGCTCTTCAAATATTCATTTTATTTATTTTACAAGGAGACAGGAGTACTTTGTCAAGCAGTGGCAGATTAAGCATGAGGGGAGCCAGAGCACTCAAATCACATGGCTTCCTGTCCAATGATGGAATGGACAGATTGCCAAAAGTCATATGATCAAAGCCATATGATTGAAAATTCAGTTCATCGAACCATTTTGACTGAGATCACATTACAGTAGGAATCAGGAAAATTGCTCTTTTTCCCTACTGTAGTGTGATCTCGAAGTTGGTATAAATAACTGGCAGGAGGTGCAAAGGGGCTTACCCCCCTGCAAAAGCATTTTTTTGTTGCATATTGGTGCTGTTTTCATTTGGATTTCTTTTTTTATGGACTGATAGTTTGATCATATTGTTTCAATCATATGACTTTAAACAATCTGTCCATTTCATGGTTTGCCGTAGATCCAAACCACACAAACCATGTGACCAAAAGAAGAAATTAAGTATTAACCATAATGCTGTATACATTTCATCCTTAGTCTGACAGAGTCAACTATTGGGGTACGAACTACTTGTCAGACCCGATCTTGCCGTCACACTAAACTCAATCTCCTTCAAACAACTCTCACACTTGCCTTGTCCTGATACTACCTTCAGATCGAGTTTGCTGTTTATTCAATAAGGAACTAAAGGGCACACTAGCAACATGATGAAGCTAGAAAAAGATGTGTGTGTAAGTGAGGAGGAGAATGGCTTCAAGCTGTTCTACCGCATCCCTCCAGGAAAAAAAGGTAATTTGGTTAGAGGAAAGTGAGAGTGATATCTAATTGGACAGACTAAGGATGAAAGAATAAAGACGTTATTTACTCACCATAATGTTCCATTTGTGTTGTCTATTTTCATTCTTCCTCAACTGTTGTGTTTGGATCTGAACCTTTGGTTCAATTCGGCCATCACTAAAGCTCATGATAACCAAAAAGCTCTCGAGCTTATAATGCACCAACCCCTAATATACCCCAGATCTTGTTTGCTGACTTTACCTGAAGTGGTATCTGCCAATGTGCATGTATAAGGAGACATAAATCTGTACATGTCCTACAGAGGGGAACTCTTAAAGGACAGTGGTGTCCTTACAATATCTCATTCTTCCAGAAGACTGTAGAAATAAGGGATAGGGGCTGATAGGTGGGAAGTTGAGGAAGAATAAAAATGGACAACACAGATGGAACGTTATGGTGAGTACATAACTTCTTTATCTGATGTTGTCAATTTTTATTCTATCCTCAACTGTTAGGACAGAGTCCCCAGCTAACTAAAACCCTGGGTGGACACTAAGGAACAATGTTCCTGAGCAAAGTTGAGCCAAAATCTATTCTACGTCTTGAGACCAGATCTAATTTGCAATGAGTGATAAAGGTATGAGGATTTGCCCAGGTTGCAGCTGCACATATGTCATTCATGGTAGCACTGAAGAAGTTGCCACAGACCTAGCTGAATGGGCTCTTACTGGTTTAGTCTCAAGTTAGACCCAGATCATTATAGATAAAAGAAATACAATCATTCAGTCATCTGGCTAAAGCTACTTTGAAAATGGCTTACCCAATTTTAAATCTGCAAATGAAACAACTGATCTGTCTTACTGATTTCTTTTGTTCTGTGTAAATAAAAACATAATTGTTTGTGAACAAACATAAATGCCACATATATTTACCCCTGTTTGAAAATTTAAGAAAGAATACTGACAAATTAATGGACTGATTGATAGTGTATTCTGACACCACCTTGGGAAGTAAAGATGCACTGGTTCGTGATGTAACTCTATCCTTAAGAAAAATCAAGTAGGGAGGTTTTGAAGACAATGCTTGAAGTTCTGAAATTCATCTAGCTGAAGTAATGGCCACTAGAAAAAGAAGTTATGTCTTACCATAACGTTCCATCTGTATTGTTGATCCTCATTCAGTCATTACGCATTGGGGTATCGGTTCCGACCTTGGAACCGAGCCTGCAATTTTCCAAGCTCGCGTCAGCTTCAAACTCTCGAGCTAAACTCTAACCCACAATCCCCCTCTCCCTGTTACCTCAGACTGAGTTTGCAAGTCAAAGAAGGTGGAGGCTACCTCTGGTCAAATAACCTAAGAGAACCAGATGGTGAGATCCACTAGAAACCACAGGAGGGGGAAGGAGGGACGGTCGTAATGACTGAACAAGGATCAACACTACAGATGGAATGTTATGGTAAGACATAACTTCTTTATCTGATATTGTTAATCCTCGTTCATTCCTTACATATGGGACAGAGTCCTCAGCTACCTCTATTCCTGGGAAGCTCTCATGGAAGGACATTCCTGAGCACCATAGAACCGAAAGATGCTCTTCCCCTGGAGGCCAAATCCAATTTGTAATGATTGATGATGGTATGAGGCGGAGCCCAAGTTGCAGCTGCACAGATGTCATGTAAAGAAGCTCTGGCATGGAAGGCAGCAGAAGTTGCTACTATCCTTGTTGAATGAGCTTTCATGGTAGTAGGCAACGAGGCAACGAGATATTACGTTGTGTATAAATGAAGGTCACATGGTCCTTCAACCATCTAGCTAATGTGAGCTTAGATACAGCAGATCCTAATCTAGGTCCAGAAAAGGCCAAAAATAACTGGTCAGATTTACGAAAGGACCTAGTCCTGTTTAGGTAAAAATGGATTTGCCTGTGGATATCTAGGGTATGTAGGCAATACTCTCCTCTGTTTGAATGATTGGGAAAGAAAAAAAGAAGTTATGTACTCACCATAACATTCCATCTGAGTAGGTACTTCATTTGTCTGCAACCTGTGGGTATCGGATCCGACCTCAGATCCGAGCCGGCAGCTTTACTAGCTAAAAAATCTGAGCTCCTGGCTCCTCCCCTTCACCCATAATCCCCTGCTACATGCTCCCTTTTCTTGGATCGAGTTTGCTTAATCTAACAAGTAAGACTGTCGACAGAGGACCAAATAATGCCTAAACACATGAAACAATCTCAATCATGATCAGGAACCACGATAATGGTTAGGGGGCATGGAGGGTGGGGGGTCGGTTGCAGACAAATGAAGTACCTACTCAGATGGAACGTTATGGTGAGTACATAACTTCTTTATCTGAAGTAGTTACTTCATTTGCTCTGCAACCTGTGGGACAGAGTCCCTGGCTACCTAAAACCTTGGGAGGCCCTCAAGGAAGGATATTCCGAAGCACCACGGAGCCAAAGGAAGCCCTACTCCTGGATATCATATCCAATTTATAATGAGAAATGAATGTATGGGAAGAGGACCAAGTAGCTGCTGAACATATGTTGCCCAGAGGAACCCTGGACCAGAAGGCTGATGATGTGGCTATGGATCGGGTCGAGTGGGCATGGACTCCGTGGTCAACTTAGCTTGGGGCGGAGGCATCATGAAGGGTCTCCCTTCTCGCAGCTCCCGTAAGCTAAGCCACCAGAGGAGGGAGTCCCTACAAGCCCTGCTCAGGGGAATAGGGGTGTTCAGTGCATGTAGCAACAGAGACCACTGGACTTGAAGGGTCCATTGCAGAATCCTCATTCGTAGACGCGCGTGGAGACAAAGACTGATTGCCGCCGCCATAGAGCCTAGTGCTCTTGGGACTAACTCTGCCGATGGAGCCGGGTTCTGAAGGAGGGCTACAACCTGACATGACAAACTGTTCACCCTGTCCAAAGTTAGTAGGGCCCGAGAGAGGCGAGTGTCCAATTTGGCCCCTATAAATTCCAGAACCTGCACAGGATGAAGAAAGGAGTTTTGAAGGTTTACCGAAATGCCCAAACTCTGGGCAAGAGTTAGAGCATAATCCCTGGCAACACACAGTTGATGCCTGTTGGAGGCGGTGAGGAGCCAGTTGCCCAGGTATGGAAAGACCTGAATGGCCTGGGGTCTCAGGTGGGCTGCAACCACTGCCATGACCTTGATGAACACCCTGGGGGCTGAGGTGAGGCCGAACGGAAGAACCCTGAATTGATAATGACTGGCTCCCAGCCGGAAGCGGAGAAACCTCCTGGATCGTTTGCCCATCAAAATGTGGTAGTACGCATCTTTGAGGTCTATGGACAACATCCAGTCATTCCGAAGGAGGAGGAAAATTGATTGAAGAGTGACCATCCGGAATTTCTCTTTGGGAATGAACAGGTTCAGGGAAGAGAGATCTAGAATTGGTCGTAAGTCTCCCGTCTTTTTGGGCACCAAAAAGAACCTGGAATAATAGCCCAATCCGAACTGGTCTGGGGGGACGCGCTGGATGGCTCTTTTTTCTAGCAGCTTCAAAATCTCTGAAGCTGCCACCTCCCTTTGATCGGTTGGGACATCGGGGAGGCGTTTAATGGGGTGGGGAAGATTTAGGAAGGGAATGTAATAACCTCTGGATATGATTCGGAGCACCCATTGATCCATTGTGATGGACTGCCAATTTAGTAGGTGCTCCGACAAATGCCCCCCGACTGCCTCCAGAGAGGGACAGTCAGGTAAGCCCTCAGGGCTGTTGCGTGGGCCTGTCCGAGAATGGTTCTCTAGACCAGAAGTTACATGGCCCCCCTCTGCGTCCAACTTGTCCTCCTCTGCCTCTGAAGGATGAGGAGGTCTGAAGCTGGATGGGACTGCTGAGACTTCCGGGAACAACATCTTCTTTTGTCCTCTCTGATTCCTCGAAAAGGATCGTTGGGGATTAGAGAAGCGGACTCCGATGGCAGACAGCATCTTCCCGTCCTTTTCGCTTTGGACCAGCGTCTCCTGTATGGTCTTGCCAAAGAGCGAAGAACCATCAAAGGGCGCATTTGCGAAGGATGCCTTAAAGGGTTCTGCGAAATCGCAAAGGTGGAGCCAGGCGTGACGCTGCAAGACGACCCCCGCTCCGCTAGCTCTAGCAGCTCCCTCCGTAGCATGGAAGAGTAGCCACATAGACGTGTTCAAGATAGACTTCAGAGTGGCCATACGAGTCGAGAAAGTCTTCTTATCCTCAACCGTCATGGACTCCGGGGGAGCTGCAGCGGATTCCTTTATTAGGTCTTGCTGTAGCCTGATAATGTGTGCCATATAGTTCAGCGCCTTTACAGAGAAGGAGGCTTAGGCAAACATCCACTTCCCAATGCAGTCCAACGCCCAAGATTCCTTATCCAGAGGGTTGACCGAGGAACTCTCCTGTGCAAGTTCCTTCTTCGTGGCAGCCGCCACCAACATGGCATCCACAGGTGAACCCTTAGACCAAGCCTGCCTATCGGAGGGAGGGCTAAGAATTTTGTCTGGCTGTCTTGGAATGGGCTCCACGGTGTCGGGCTCCTTCCACGCCCTGGTAGTAATTAAGTCTACCAGGGGGTCAGCCGGGGGGGGACACGCAGGAGGTAGACAGGCCTGCCTCAAACGCCTCCAGAAACACGGACTCGTCCGAGGACAGTTTTTGGGCAGACCACCCCCCTCTAATTCACAACAGTTCCATGATGTCTCCAAAGGAGACATCCTCAGGGGGTGACCTTGGGGATCCTTCCCCTTCATCCAAATCCGTGTCTGTTGTGAGGGACTCAGGGGAGTCCAGGTGCCTCCTTTTACACTTCCATTTGCAAGGATCCTCCTCGGTGGGACTATCTGAGGAGGGCTCACCTACGGGGTCCTGTTCCTCTAAGGGAATTAACTGGAGGGTTTGAGCAGGCTGTCCCAGTGGTCGGATGATGGAGGATAGACCCAAATGCATAGGGGGAGTGGAAGGATCTGACGCCCAGACCGGGGATCTGGAAGGCCTCGACAAAACCCTCTCCACTACCTCAAAAGCCGAAGGTGAGCCGCTTTCCCCAGGCTCCAAAAGCAGTCTCCTCAACTCCGAAGCAGGGATCGGTGTCGGAGCTGAAGTGGTCGGATCTGAGAGGGAAGTGTGCTCCGACCTGAAGGGCGTCGAAGACACACCAACCCCTACAGATCCGATGCTCGGCTCTCAGCCCTGAGAGCTAGGATCCGACACGCTCGAGGGTACAGTCGGCGTCGAAGCTACTGGAACTATCGGCGCCGACAAATCCCCGGGTCTGAAAGGGCCCAGATCCGATGACTCCAAAACCCGAAAATGGGTTGGAGAAGGAGTGATTGGGGCAAAAAGGGGGACTGCACTCCCCTCCCCGGAGGGGGGAAGGCAGGAGCACCCCCATCTGCATCAGAGTCTGCAGAAATCGGCGCATCATCCGATCCATGTCCGCGTCTGTCAGGCTTCTTGTAGACCTAGAAGATGTCGTCAAGGCGGGCTGGGAGGGCTGCCTTGATGACCTTGAGGGGGACCTGTACTACTCCTCAGGCTCTGGTGAAAAATGAGGTGAACAGAGCTGAAAGGGAGAGGATCCGGAGGCCCTCGTAGAGGGACTAGTAACTTTAGATGGCGGGGCTGAGGGATGAGCCTCAGCCCACCTCTTATGACTTTTATGTTTGTCCATATCCTTCTCCTTATGCCTCTTCTCTCTCGAAGAGGCAGAAGAGTCCCCTGAACTCTGAGCAGCAGAGGGAGGTTGAGTCCCAGGCAGAGTTGGGGGACTTAAAGGCACGGGGGCTGCAGTAGCATTCTGTGCCTTAGAGGGAGAGGAAGAAGAAGTGTCCTGCAGTAACAAGCCCACCAGGATCAACTTGTTCTTCCTATCTCTGATGGCCCAGTGGTTAAATGCTGCACATATCTGGCAGCTAGTGGATAAGTGGGCCACCCCCAGACACAAAATGCACTGAGTGTGGCCATAAGCCGGGGAAAGCTTATAGACACACTCAGTGCACTTAGAAAAGATGGCTTTGGGCCCTTCAGCCATCACACTAACACACCCACACACTAAGGGGAGGGACAAAAACAACGTATAAAAAAAAGAAGTTATGTCCTTACCATAACGTTCCATGTGGAGTGTTCATCTCGCCTTTGTTCTTACACATGGGTGTCGGAGCCAATCCTCGGCTCCAAGTCGGCCGCTTAGCAAAGCTCTGCATCTAGGAGAAGCTCGAGACCAACCTACCTCCCACAATTCCCTCTGCCTCTACCTCAGATCTAGTTTGCAAACAATACCAGATCCAGCAATAACAAAGGTAATCAATAATAAAGGAATACATAAGTATACATAAGGAGTGGAAACTAGCTCAAGCCAGTAGAATCAACAGAGAGACCACTAGTGGGAGACAAACAGACCAGACTTCTAATCCGTATGTTCTTCCAGACCTGAGGGTGGGAGGGTGGGGATGTAAGAACAAAGGCAAGATGAACACTCCACATGGAATGTTATGGTAAGGACATAACTTCTTTATGTGAGAGTGTTCAATCTCGCCGTTTGTTCTTACACATGGGTAGCGTCCCTAGCTCCTTACCCTGAGTGACTCAAGGAAGAACGTTCCTGAGCACAGTGGAACCAAAAGATTCTCTATCCCTGGAAGTCTTATCAACCTGATAATGAGTGATGAATGTATGCGGTTTAGACCAAGTGGCGGCTGCACAAATAGTGTCCAATGGTAGACGAGCCGCATGAGCCAGAGATGTGGCAACTGACCTAGTAGAATGACCTTTTGGTTTGGTGGACAAAACCTGGTTTGAAGCAGAATACACGAAGGTTATACAATCAGTTAGCCATTTAGAAAGTGTGCGCTTCGTCACTGCC
Organism: Protopterus annectens; assembly: GCF_019279795.1. Taxonomy (NCBI): domain Eukaryota; kingdom Metazoa; phylum Chordata; order Ceratodontiformes; family Protopteridae; genus Protopterus; species Protopterus annectens. The sequence continues at coordinate 1,973,883,941 of NC_056728.1, forward strand.
ATGCCCTTTTTATTGTCCGCAAAGGATATAAAGAGTTGGTCCGCTTTCCTATGGTCCTTAGTTCTATCCAGGTAGAATCTGAGTTGTCTATGAACATCCAATTTGTGTAACATATATTCCAGCTTGTTGGAGTGGTTTTTGAAAAATGTAGGGAGCTCAATGGATTGATTAATGTTGTTAACCGAACAGACCTTAGGTAGAAAGGAAGGGTTGGTGCGCAATGATACCCTGTCAGGGTGAAAAATTAAATACGGCTGTTTGATGGAAAGTGCCTGGAGTTCTGAAACTCACCTGGCTGAAGTGATAGCTACTAGGAAAAGAGTTTTCCAGGACAAGAACTTTAAGGAACAGGAAGAAGCTGGTTCAAAGGGTGGTAAAATCAACTGGGACAAAAGTAGATTTAGATTCCAAGGAGCTGTAGGTGACCTAACTGTTGGTCTGAGATGAAAAGACCCTTTCATGAAGGCCTTACAAAGCCTATGAACCATAATAGGAACTCCGTTTTCTCCTATGTGAAAGTTGGAAATAGCGGCCAACTGAACCTTTAAAGTAGCAGTAGATGCTCCTTGGTGAAACAGAATGGACAGGAATTCCAAAATCTTGTTTAGGGGGGCTACTAAAGGATCCAAATGCTGTGCAGTCGCCCAGTAGATATAACGTTTCCACTTACTAGAATAGATCTTAGTAGTGGAAGCCTTATGAGAGGTGACCAGAATGTTCTGAACCGCCGGAGAAAGGAGATCAGACCTGGCTAAGTAGGGAAGCGGAGCAGCCAGGCTGCTAACTTGAGGGATAGAAGCGACGGGTGAGGAGTTCCTGATGAATGAGTCAGCAGATCTGGCACTGGGTCCAGAATCCAGGGCTCCTGTATTTGATGGGCTTGAAGAAAGGGGAACCAAATCTGTCGAGGCCAGAATGGGGCAATGAGAATTATAGTCCTCTCCTGGTCTTTGGCTTTCTGAAGAAATTTCGGGATCAGTGGTATAGGAGGGAACGCGTATAGGAGACCCGGGGGCCAATCATGAATCAGAGTATCCCTGGGGACATCCCCTGGAGGGGGTAGAAGGGCAAAGTAGCTTCTGCATATGGTGTTCATTGGAGATGCAAACAGATCGCAGCAAGGCTGGCCCCATTTGCGGAAAATCCTTTCCGCTATTTTCTGATTGAGGGACCACTCGTGAGGTAACAGGATGGCTCTGCTCAACCTGTCCGCTATGACGTTGGATAACCCCGGGATCTGCGTTGCTATTAGAAAGTGACCCGTGGACTCTGCCCATTGCCAAATTCTCATGGCCTCTCTGCACAACTGGTAAGACTTGGTTCCTCCCTGTTTGTTTATGTACCAGACTACGGACATATTGTCCATCTGTACTGCAATAGTCCCTAGAGGTAGAAGGGGGGAGAAGTGTTGCAATGCTAGAAACACCGCCCTCATCTCTAGACCATTTATGTGCAGGTTGTACTCTAAGCTGGACCATTCGCCTTGGACTGTTTGTCCCTGAAAGATACCCCCCCACCCTATCAGGGAAGCGTCCGTGGTCACTGTGGCTGTTGGTTTGGGTAACACAAACGGTCGGCCTCTGATGAAGTTGTGATTTTGTAACCACCAAGACAGGTGCACTTTGCAGGTATTCGTAATGTGAATCTCGTGTGTCAGCGGTAACTGCTGGAACGACCACTGTGCGAACAGCAGCCATTGGAGAACTCTCATGTGTAGCCTCCCCATGGGAACTGCAATGAGAGAAGCTGACATGAGCCCTAAGACTTTCAGGACTAGATTGGCTGGGGACTTTTTGGGCAATAGCAGGAGAGATATGTGTTGTTGCAGGGAAGCTATTCTTGTGGAGGGGAGTTTTAGTAGCAAAGAACAGGTATCTAGATCTGCCCCTATAAATGAAATATGCTGCGAGGGCTGTAACGCAGATTTTTCGAAATTTATCGAAATCCCTAGCTGAACACAAAGGCTGATTGTGTAGTCCCTGGCCTTTATCAGTTGACGCTCGGTGGTGGCAGAAAGGAGCCAGTCATCCAGATATGGAAACACCCGGAATCCTAGGCGTCTCAAGTGAGACGCTACCACTGCCATGCATTTGGTGAAAACCCTGGGGGCTGAGGTTAGACCAAAGGGCAGGGCCTGAAACTGAAAGTGGCTGGCTCCCAGCCGGAAGCGCAGGTGATCTCTGGACACTCTGGCCATTTTGATGTGGTAGTAGGCGTCCCTGAGATCTATTGAGCACATCCAGTCGTCCTTCTGTAAAAATGGAAGGATCGATTGAAGCGTGACCATCCGGAACTTTTCTTTCTTCACAAATGTATTGAGAGTGCTTAGGTCCAGAATTGGCCTCCAGTCCCCTGTCTTTTTTGGAACTAAAAAGAACCTTGAGTAAGTTCTGGGTCCTCTTTGGCCCGCCGGGACTGGCTGGATGACTCTTTTTTTCTAGCAGCTTTGAGATTTCTATAGCTGCAGGTTCTCGCAGATGGGGTGGTACATCTGGGAATCTTTTTTGTGGTAATGGGGGGAATAAAAAGGGAATTTTGTAACCTCTGGTAATGATGCTTTTTACCCAATTGTCTGAAGTAAGGTTTTGCCAGGCCTGAGGGTATGAAGCCAAGCGACCCCCGACTGCCTCCAGAGCAGGACAGTCGGGCCTCCTCTCAGGAGTGCTGAAAAGGCTTCCCAGGGATGGTATCCCTGTCACCTTGGTTCTGCGGACCCCCTCTGCCACCAGGGCAGCTTCTTCCATTTCTGCCCCCTCCTCTGCCTCTGGGGGGGGCATCACCCTGTGAGCCTGGGAAAGAACCCTGGGGTTTACGAAACCACATCTTTCCACCTCGTTGCCCTTTGGGGTACGGTCTGGATGGGGTGGAAAAACGGACTCCGACAGCAGACAGAGTCTTTCCCTCCTGCTCACACCGGGTTAGGGTCTCCTTTACTTTGGGGCCAAAAAGGGTGGCACCATCAAAGGGGGCGTTAGTAAAGGAAGACTTGAAGGCTTCCGCAAAGGAGCACAGCCGCATCCAGGATTGTCTACGAAGAGCAATCGCTAAAGCTGCAGCCCTACTCGACCCTTCGGCCGCATACGAGATGAGCCTCATGGACGAGTTCACAATAGACGTAAGGGTATTTAGCTGTGCTGTCACCTTATCTGAGACAGCAGCATCTGTATTACCCTGGAGGGTATCTCCCAACTCTTTGACTAGATCCCTCTGTAATCGTGTGAAGTGTGTCAAGTAGCTCAGCGATCACATGGAAAAAGTCGCTGAACTGAAAATGCGCTTCCCATATCTGTCCATGGTCCTAGAGTCTCTGTTAGGGGGATGGACAGACGAGGAAGCTTCGGACATCTCCTTTTTAGTGGCTGCGGCCACCACCATAGCGTCCACTGGAACTCCCTTAGTAAGGTATGACTTGTCCTGAGGGGCAGTTATATATTTGTTGGGTTTCCTGGGAACTGGCTCCACTGTGTCAGGTGCCTCCCACACCCTTCGAGCAATTAACTCCATTAACTCGTCGAAGGGCGGAGTGACCCAGGAGGAGGAAGGGCGAGCACCAAATGCCTTCAGCAGAACTGACTCATCCTCAGAAGGGGGTAGGGCCTGCCAATCACCTCTCTGCTTCAGGATCTCCAGGATGTCAGCAAAGGAGACATCCTCCGAGGGTGATTTTGGGGACCCTTCTGACTCATCTAAGTCAGTGTCCGATGTTAAAGATTCTTGTGGAGAATCTAAGTGCCTCCTCTTGCACAATTTTTTCCTCGGAACGTCATCGGTAGGGGCATCCGATGAGGCCTCCGAGGAAGAAAGGGCTCCCTCTGGGAGTGGCTGAGACACCGGTGCTCTACGCTTATGTGTAGTCGTGGGTGCAGAAGTAGACAACGGACCCTTTCAGGAGGGAGAAGTTGCTTCTGCTGACGTGGTTGTCTGAGAAGACAATACCTTCCTCATGAGGTCGAAGGCCCCTGGACCCCGAGCCGAGGAATCCCCCAGTTCCGAAGAACGCGGAAGTATCTCCGACACGGAGGCCAAGGGCATTGACCCCGAGGACGGAGCCGAAGTGATCCGTGCCGAAGCACCGAGGGGGAGAGTCGGCACCGAAACATCGGTTCGACTCTCGGTCCCGGAGCCAAGGATAGATCATCAGCTCCGTGAGTTCGCTAACGGTTCCGACGGAGTCGAGGTCAACGGTGCCGACCGAGGAAGGGATGGTTCCAGCACCAAGGGCTCCACTATCATCAGATCAACATCTCCCGGCTCTGAAAGCTGAGTAGGCCTCGGAGGAGGATCAGATGGAGATAAAGGAAGGCCTTCGAGTCTCGACACCAACTGAGAGGAGACTGAAATGAGCTTGGACAGGGCCGTGTTCTCCATTAACTTCTGCACCACACGATCTACGTCGGTGTTGGAGAGGGGCCTGGAAGAGCAGGTCGAAGGAACAGAGGACGGTGCCAATCTCAATAGAGCAGGAGGTGGAAGCTCCGTCACCGGTTCCAAGACTCGAGGCTCGGTGACAGTAAGAAGTTCGACACTTGGCCCCGAAGTCTGTGGAACCGGTGAATGAACCTTAAACGAAGAACTCAGAGCCGATGACATGGGCTCCGATGTCTTCGACTCCTTCGAGGACTTAGAAGCCTGGTCTGACTTGTCAAGCGCCTCTTGGAAGGCAGGCTTCAAAAGATCTCTATCCATAAGCTTCCTGCGTCTATCTGTCATGACCCTTCCACTAAAAGAATGACAGATAGAACAGTTTTCTTGTAGATGGAGAGGGCCAAGACAGTAGACAAAGGAGTTATGGTTGTCGGTGACAGACATCTTTTACCCACACTGACACCTCTTAAATCCCGACTTAGCTTTTTCAGACATATTTGTAAGAAAAACACTGTACAATATCAAATAACACTGTCAAAATTGGTAGTAAGTCCACAGACACAGCAATAAAAATTGCAAGTATCAATTTCCTAGTCCAGTAAGTAGGTGGGGTAGGCCCTAAGGTAAACTAAACTATATATATAAACTATATATATATATATATATATATATATATATATATATATATATATATATAAAAGAGTAGCCAAAGGATGACCAGACCAACACACACTAAAATATATGATCTCAAGGATCAGAAGATTTTACAAGAAAAAAGTAAAGAATTAGCTTAACTTCCCAAGTTGGTCAGAGCTCTTCAAAAATGATGTGATCGGTTGCAGCAGCAAACTAGATCTGAGGTAGAGGCAGAGGGAATTGTGGGAGGTAGGTTGGTCTCGAGCTTCTCCTAGATGCAGAGCTTTGCTAAGCGGCCGACTCGGAGCCGAGGATCGGCTCCGACACCCATGTGTAAGAACAAACGGCGAGATTGAACACTCTCACATCTAAAAATTACCACAAAAAAATAAAACTAAGGCTATCACTCAATGAATAGGAGCTAAACCACTCACACACTAACAAAAATTAAACGTTTTTTTCTAATTTTTGACAAAGATTCACTGAAAAGATCTCACCCAAGCCTAAGGAGCTCTTCACCAGAAGCTTGTTTCAGCCGCGGCAAACTTGATCTGAGGAAAGGGAGCATGTAGCAGGGGATTATGGGTGAAGGGGAGGAGCCAGGAGCTTGGATCTTTTAGCTAGCAAAGCTGCCGGCTTGGATCCAAGGTCGGATCCGATACCCACTGGTTGCAGAGCAAATGAAGTAACTACTTCAGATCTGGCAATTCAATGGTCTGATTAATGGACATTTCAGAGATCACTTTTGGCAGAAAAGATGGATTTGTTCTCAGAGACACTCTATCTCTATGAAAAATCAAGTATGGACTCTTGATACATAAAGCTTGAAGCTCATTAATATGTCTGGCAGAAGTAATGGTGACCAAAAACAAGGTTTTCCAAGACAAATGCTTGAGGTCGCAAGAAGAGGATGGTTCAAAAGGTGGCATTGTCAGAATTTGTAGAACTAAAGATAAATCCCATGGTTGAATAGGTTCTCTAAAGGGTGGCTTCAGATGATTCACACCTTTTATGAAGGTCTTGCACAATTTGTGGGACATAAGAGAGGAATCTTGGACACCCTCATGAAAATTAGAAATTGCAGCCAAATGAACTCTAATGGTAGAGGCTGATAGACCCGATTGGAAAAGGTCAGCCAGATAGTCTAGTATTATCGACACTGGTGCTGAAAAAGGATCTACTTGTTTATCTTTCAGCCAACAGGTAAATTTTTTCCACTTGCTCAGATAAGTAATTCTAGTGGAAGGCTTATAAGATGTGATGAGAATGTCACGTACTGGTAAAGAAAGATCATTCTGCCTGGCAATCAAGGAAATTGGAGTAGCCAAGCAGTGAGCTTCAGGCTGTTCAAATTGGGATGAATCAGGTTCTCTGGATGTGATATCAACTCCGGAGTTGGATGGAGAAAAAGAAGTTATGCACCTACCATAACGTTCCATGTTAGTTGTCTTCTTCTCGCCTTCTTTCTTGCTGGTTGGGTTCAGAGCCGATCCTCGGCTCTGACTCGGCCATCTTCAAAAGCTCGAGACCTGCATACTGGCTCGAGGCCACCCCATATCCCATGATGCCTGGCACTAGATACCCAGATCTCATTTGGTAAGACTAACTGCAGACATAATAAAGAAAAGGATCCTATCTTGCAATATATAAAACCACCAGAAAGGCTACTAGACAGAAAGGAATAGCCAGAGAAGACTCAGCCAGTGAACAAAAACCATAAAGAACTCTTCTCGGTCTACAATGATATGGGGATGGAGGGCAGGATGCAAGAAAGAAGGCGAAAAGAAGACAACTAACATGGGACGTTATAGTAGGTACATAACTTCTTTATGTTAGGTTGTCTATCTCACCTTCATTCTTGCTGGTTATAAAAGACTAAGTATACTGGTATAGTGCTGGCTTTTTGTGTTTTCTCCAAGAAAAACAAAAACCCAACACTTTTTAACACAGTTTAACTCTAGGCACACACATACAAGAAAAAAATCTACAGAAAAAAATCCAAAGGGATTTACTGCTACAGAAAACTGTAATAAAACAAGCTTAGCCAAAGGCCTAACTATTCAGTGAGGGGAAAACTGAAGAAAAAAACTACCTAAGGGGGGATTCTAAACAGGGGTCTATAGGGTAGGAACTAGGAATAACTATTGCTAAGGTTAGAACCAAAAAACTGACTAAATACAAGAAAAAGATTAATACAACCTGGAGCCGGTAAAAAGACGCAACCTCGTAGCTGAAGCAGCAAACAAGATCTGGGTATATGACGCCTAGTATTATGGGACATACCATAGCCTCGAGCCAATAAAAATAGCTCTCGAGCTTTAGTAATAGGCCGAGTCGGAGCCGAGGTTCGGCTCCGAACCCATCCAACAAGAATGAAGGCAAGATTGACAACTTAACATTCACTAATACCCTGTCTGGTGGAAGGCTCGCTGACATGTCTTTTGTATTTAAATTTCTGCCTATAAAGGTGATAGACTGACAGGGCAACAATGCAGACTTTTTGAAATTTATTGAGATACCTAGTCTGGAGCAAGTGTCAATAGTGAAGTCTCTGGCTCGCAGAAGGTGATGCCTGGAGGTAGCAGTTAGGAGGCAGTCTTCTAGATATGGAAACACCTGGAATCCTTGCCGTCTCAGGTGAGTGGTAACTACTGCCATGCATTTGGTGAACACCTGGGGGGCTGTGCTGAGACCAAAGGGCAGAGCTCTGAACTGGTAATGGCTGGCTCCCAGTCGGAAGCGGAGGAATCTTCTGGAGCATCTGTCCATTTTGAAGTGCTAGTACACGTCTTGAAGATCTATAGAGCACATCCAATTGTCCTGACCCAGAAAGGGCATAATGGACTGTAGCGTGACCATGAGAAACTTGGTTCTTTGTACAGACCTGTTCAGTCTGCTGAGATCCAGAATGGGTCTCCAGTCCCCTGTCTTTTTTGGTACCAAAACGAACCTTGAGTAAATTCTGGATCCTTGCTGGTCTGCTGAGACTTGCTGGATGGCTCTTTTTCTTAGCAGTTCTGAAATTTCTTGTATTGCTTGATCCCTTAGATTGGGTGGAACATCTGGAAGGGACTTGTATGACTTTACTGGAGTGCGAACGAAGGGTATTCTGTAGCCTCCGGATATAACTGACCGTACCCATTTGTCTTGTGTTGTGTTATGTCTTGCCAGGCTCTTGGGTACAGTGATAATTTTCCCCCGACTGCCTCCTGAGGTGAGCAGTCGGGCAAACCTTCAGGGATGGTGGGTTCTCTGCTGCCCTGGTTTTGTGCACCCCCTCTGCCACAAGGGTGGCATCTATTATTGTTCCCTCCTCTGCCCCTGCATGGGAACACACCACGTGTGTCCGGCAAGGCTCCCTGAGATTTCTGGAACCACATCTTCCCGCTCTTCTGACCCTTGGGATATGGTCTGGAAGGAGTGGAAAAATGGACTCCCATGGCAGAGAGAGTCTTGTCTTCCTGTTTACACCTGGTAAGGGTATCCTTCACCTGTGATCCAAAAAGAGAAGAACCATCAAAGGGGGTGTTGGTGAAAGATGCTCTGAAAGGTTCTGCAAAGATACATAGCTGCATCCAAGCATGTCTCCTTAGAGCAACACCTGTGCCTGCGGCTCTACTCGCACCATCGGCTGCATAAGAAATGAGCTTCATGGAGGAGTTCACCACTGAATTAAGAGTTGCCAGCTGGGAGGCTGCCTTAGCCCGGGCTCCCCCAGCTGATGGATCTTGGAGGGTATCTCCAAGCTCTTTAAGGATCCCTTTGAAGGTGGGTAAAGTGGCACAAGTAATTCAGAGACCTCATAGAAAAGGTCGCTGAAGAGAACATCTGCTTCCCATATCTGTCCATCGTCCTAGACTCCTTGTTAGGAGGATGGACAGATAAAGAAGTTTCAGCCAACTCCTTCTTCATGGCCACCGCTACCACCATGGCATCAACAGGGACACCTTTGGTCAAAAACTGTTTATCCTGTGGTGCCGTTATGAATTTAGCGGGCCTTCTGGAGGTGGGTTCCACTGTGTCTGGAGCTGACCACGCCTTCCGAGCCACCATGGACATGAGTGGGTTGAAAGGTGGAGACACCCAGGAGGTGGAAGGTCGGGATCCAAACGCATCCAGGAATACCAACTCATCCTCTGAGGGGCTTAGGGAAGTCCAGTTCCCCCTCTGCCTAAGCATCTCAAGGATGTCTGTAAAGGAGACGTCTTCAGAGGGGGATCTCGGGGACCCATCTGAATCCTCTAAGTCGATATCTGATGTGACAGACTCAGGGGAGTCAACATGCTTCCTCTTGCATTTCCTCTTACGAGGTGGCTCCTCTGAATGTTCAGGGGAGGCCTCAGAAGAGGAAGATACACCCAAGGGGATACCCTGGAGCATTGCTTCCCCATGCTTGGGTCTGGAGGAGGGACAGAGGCAGACACAGGCACCATAGTGGGAGGAGCCAGTGGGGATAATCGTGGGGCTGACTCAGGAGCCAGCATGCTCCTCATGACCTTGAAGGTGTCCTTGCTTGGATACCGAGAAGGCTCCGGTTCCAAAGAGACTGGAATCCCTCTCCGCACTGAGGGGGATGGCTCTGAAGCTGATGTAGGAGCCAAGCTCACCTGTGCCAAAGCTCCGAGAGGGAGAACGGGGTCGGACAAAGGTCCGATGCCACTTGCCCCCACGGAGCCGATGAGGGAGTCTCGGCGCCCAGACCCTTCCAAGGACAGTACCAAGGAAGTGATCGGAGCCGACGATGGAACCAAAGTAGAAGGTATCACTGCCGACGGTTCCACGACCCGAACCCCAATGAACTCCGGCTCTGAGATCAAGGAAGGAGTCGAAGGAGGAATAACTGCAGATATGGATGGAGCCGACACCTGATGAGGGGGGCTGGACAACATTTTTTCTAGGGCCTGCGATTTTAACAGCCTACTGACTACTCTCTCCACATCATGATCGGATAGTCTTGAGGACTGAGAAGAGTGAGACTGATGACGATGCTCCGATTGGAGCAGAGGAGACCTCGGAGCCGAGCATATCAACTCCAGGGAGGAAGACCTAGATCTCTTTCGACTCCCAGTCGGCTCCGAAGTGAGAGTCAGAACCATCTGGGAGGCAGGTAAATCGGTTCCGGCCTGAACCGAGGCTGAAGGAACAACTTCACCCATCGACGGCTCCGAACTGGTAGCCAAAGATTTTGGTGGCTTAGAGGCCTTCACGGGCTGAGTCTTTGCCGGTGAACCCTGTTTGAGTAATCCACATAGGATTAACTTAGTTTTATGCTCGTGCAGGACTCTTGGGCTGAAGGCATGGCAAACCGAACAAGAGTCCTGCAGGTGCACGGTGCTGAGACAATGGACACAAGAAGTGTGACCATCTGTCAGAGACATCTTCTGACAGCATGAATCACACTTCTTGAGTCTGGACACCTTGGTATCCTTGGACATACTTAAAGAAGGGGATACCAAAACACCATACACAACTATAACAATTTGAGTATAATAACTATAACACACGCACAAAGTTACCACACCCAAAAACAGCCAATGATACATACAAAAGTCTAACAACAGCAAATAGACTAAGTAAGTAAATACTAACTATATATATATATATATATATATATATATATATATATATATATATTTTTTTTTTTTTTTAAGAGAAGATAGGTTAGCCTCTAACTTAAACGGCTACTTTAGAAAAGAAAGAGGGGGGAGGGGAAAACTCTCTAACTGAAACGAGTTTTCTGAAGGGATAGGGGAAGTTTAAGAAAGAAAACTACAAGTATATATATATATATATATATATATATATATATATATATATATATATATATAAAGATTAACTATTATAAACAATCTACACTAACAAACTATCAATTTTTATAATAAAATGACCAAATAATGAAAATATATGACCTGAGCCAGTAGACGACCTCGCAGCAGAAGCTGCAAATGAGATCTGGGTATATAGCGCCAGGCATCATGTGATATGGGGTGGCCTCGAGCCAGTATGCAGCTCTCAAGCTTTTGAAGATGGCCGAGTCGGAGCTGAGGATCAGCTCCAAATTCAACCAGCAAGAATGAAGGCGAGATAGACAACTTAACATTCCATGGTCGATCTAGTAGGTGAGGCCAAAGGAAGGGGAATCAAATCTGTCGAGGCCAATATGGTGCTATGAGGATCAACTTCTCTTCAACTGACGGGCTTTCTTCAGAAACTGGGGAATGAGGGGAAAGGGTGGGAATGCATAAAGAAGACCCGAGGGCCAATCGTGGACTAGAGTGTCCCTGGGTGACTGTCCCAGAGGGGGAATCATGGCGAAGTAATTGCTGCCTTTGAAGTTGGTTGGGGATGCAAAGAGGTCGCAGCAAGGCTGGCCACAGCGGTGGAAGATCTCCGCTGCTATCAAGGGATTCAGGGGCCACTCGTGAGGCTGAAGAATGCACCAGCTGAGTCTGTCTGCTATCACGTTGGAACTCCCAGGAATGTGCATTGCTAGAAGAAAATGGTTGGTAGCCATCACCCATTGCCATATCCTCATGGCCTCTTGACAAAGGGGTTAAGATTTGGTTCCACCTTGCTTTTTGATGGACCACTGTCATGTTGCCTGATTGAACTGCAATTGTCCCACATGGCAGCAGGGGATGGAATGCTTGCAATGCCAGAAGCACTGCCCTCAGCTCTAGAACATTTATATGCAGATCGGCCCCCAGTTCAGACCAAGTGCCTTGTACTGTCTGTCCCTGACATAGCCCCCCCACCCCATCAGGAAGGCGTCCGTGGTCACTGTGGCCTTGGGTTGCTTGGGGGGAGAAGGGGTGAGACCATTGTGACAAATTGTGTGTCATCCACCAATTTAAATCTTGTTTGCACCTGTGGGTTACTCAAATCATGGCTGAAAGAAGATGCTGAAAGGGATACCATTGGGTGAGCAGTAGCCATTGTAGAAGCCTCATGTGAAACCTGGCCAGGGGGACAATGGTGATGGAGGCTGCCATGGAACCCAACAGCTGCAGAACCGAGTGAGCCGTGGATTTCTTTCTTGAAAGGATTGGAATCAGTTGTTGCTTTATCCTTAAAATGCGGTGCTCTGGAATAGTAGCTCTGCAGTTCTTTGTCTCCAAGATAACCCCTATGAATTCTGTTGACTGAGATGGGGTGAGATTGGATTTTTGTCAGTTTATGGTTATGCCTAGCCTTTGTGCAGTGAGGAGAGAGTATGCCAGGGCTTCTTCTAGTAGATGTCTGGTGGGGGTGGAAATGAGCCAGTCGTCTAGGTATGGAAACACCTGGAATCCTTGAAGTCACAAGTGAGCTGTGACAACTGCCATGCACTTTGTGAACACACTGGGGGCTGTAGAGAGTCCGAAGGGCAGTACTCTGAACTGGTAGTGACTGGCTCCCGCACTGAAGTGCAGAAATCTCCTTGATGGCCTGTCCACTTTTATGTGGTAGTACGCATCTTGATGATCTATCGAGCACATCCAGTCATTTTTTTCCAAATGCAGGAGGATAGACTGTATTGTGACCATCCTGAATTTTTGTACTCTCACAAACATGTTCAATAAACTGAGATTCAAAATTGGTCTCCAGTCCCCGGTTTTCTTTGGCACAAAAAAATAGTCTTGAGTAGAATCCGGATCCTATCTGGTCCGGAGGGACTATTTGGATGACTCTCTTTCTTAGCAGCTTTTCTATCTCTAGTGCTGCTTCTTCCCCTTGACTGGGTGGATTGTCAGGAAGGTTTTTCGAAGGGACAGGATAAAGATTGAAGGGGATATGATAACCTCTGATCATACTCCTTTGTACTCAAGAATTGGTGGTGATGGTTAGCCGGGCAGAAGGGTACAAGGAGAAACGTCCCCCAACCACATCCAGAGGAAAGGAGTTGGGCCGCTCTTCAGGAGTGCTGGTAGGATTGGCCAGGGAAAGAATCCCTGGAACCCTGGTTACGTGGACCCCCTCTGCCCCGAAAGGACTGCCTTCCCTGTGAGTTTCCCCCTCTGCCTCTAGGGGAGAACTCTGCCTGTGTGTCATGGAAAGGACCCTGAGATTTCTTGAACCATATCTTTCCACTCTTTTGGTTTTGGGAGAAAGCACATTTAGGGGAAGAATAATGGACACCTACAGCAGAACGGGTCTTACCATCCTGTTCACATCTGGCCAGTGTGCTTTTAACTTTGGGTCCAAACAACGAAGAGGCCTCAATGGGACTGTTAAGAAAGGAAGCCTTAAAGAGTTCCATGAAATTGCACAAGGGCATCCAGGCATGTCGTCTCAAGACCGCAGCTGAACCCGCTGCTCTAGCTGCTACTTCTGATGCATGAGATATCAGTCACATAGAGGGATTAGATATTGACTCAATGGTGGCCAGCTGAGAGGCCACTTTGTCAAGGACCTCATCAAACACGGCACCAGCCAAGGTTTCAGAAAGCTCAGAAATCAGATCCCTTTGAAGCCTTGTAAAGTGTGCCATATAATTCAGGGACCTGATAGTAAAGGTTGCTGATGCAAAGGTGTGCTTTCCTATCCTATCCAGGGCCCAGGACTTTTTGTTAGGTGGATGGACAGTCTGGCTTTCTTCTTCTGCCAGATCCTTTTTTGTTGCGGCTGCCACCACCAAAGCATCCACAGGAAGACCTTTTGACCAATGGGGATCCGTAGCAGGAGGGGACAAAATCTTATCTGGCCTCTGGTGAATATTTTCAACAGTGTCAGAAGACTTCCAAGCATGCTACACAATAAGCTGGACAAGTTCATCAGCAGGTGGAGTAAACCAGGAGGCAGGGGGCCGGGTGCAAAAGGCCTGCAGGAACACAGAGTCCTCAGAAGTCAGATTAGAGGACTGCCAGTCACCTCTCTGTTTCAGGAATTTGAGGATATCACCAAAGGATACCTCAGAGGGTGCCCAAGGGGATCCTTCCCCCTCATCAAAATCTGTGCCTTCAGTGAGGGACTCTGCTGTGGAGTCCATGTGCTTCCTCTTACACAAAGTTTTCCGGTGGACTTTCTCAGCAGGAGAAGCTGGGGAAGACAGAGGAAAAAGGGTTTCCTGTGGGAATATGTCCTGAGGCTGTTGCACCCGGTGTCCGCTCAGTGCGACTTGTGAAACCAGTGTACCAGAGGAGGGTGGAGAGATAGAAAGTCCAGTATCGCCAGCAGCAGCGAAAGCCTTCTCCATCAGTTGGAAGGCTGGTCCACCTGAAGAGGAGTGAATGTCTAGGACAGGGTTCACCCCTCCCCTAAGTGGCTCAGACTGTCGACCCGGAGTCCCTGGATGGCTGTGGAGCAGCAAACTATACGTGTCACAACTGACATCCTGGGTCATAGCAAAACTTTCCTACCATGAAGGCAACTGTGGCTCCTTAGTGAGATCCATAAAGGGAATCGCAGAAGGGGAAGACTGTGCTATATCCATGGACTTCAAAGGCAATGAAGGAGAAGAATAAGAAGGGGTCTTTGGAGATTGGTGAACACGTCCCAAGGATGGATAGTTCCTGGGGGGTGGGATACTTCTGGCCAAGAGCACCTGATCCACAAGACGAAATGCATCGTGTTCAGAAAGGCTTCTAGTGGACCTCATGGAGACTGAGGGAGAAACAGGCCTGTCCACAGAAGAGGCAAACTTGGTGCCCATATCACCAGTCCACACTGAGAACAATGGTGCCAAGAGAGACTGGACTATGGGTGTCTGCACCGAAGAAGTCATCAGTGCCGAGGTCATGGTCTGCACCGGCACAGGGATCGGTGCCGAAGTGGTTGTCGGTACCGATGATGGAGCCGACAAAACTGGAGTCAACAATAAAGGCGTCAGTTCCGAGTAAGATATTGCAGCCGACGTGGTCAATGTCTGCACTGACTGAATGGTCGGTGCTGATACACTGGTAATAGTCTGAACTGAGGAGCCCCTCGGTGCCGATATAGTGAAGGTTGCAGGAGAAGACAGAGCCAAGATCACTAATGGAGCCAAAGGCCTCAGTGCAGAAGGTCTAGGCACCAAAAGCACTGGGGCTGACTGAGTGAGCTCCGGAGCCGAAACTTTAGCCATTTTAGGTTTTGGTTGGCGGGAGTCCCCAGCTGGGGATGAAGGCAAAGATTTAGCCTTGGTAGGAACATCCAAGATTTTCTTACGGGCTCTAGGAGGGGTTGAGGCCTCTGACCCAGAAACAACCCCTGAAAAGGGAGATTTAAGAATTCCCTTCAGTAACAGCTTTTTTTTCCTTTCCAACAAGGTTCTGTTTGAAAATTTCTCACAAATAGTACAGGGCGGGTCAACAGACAAGTGGGACGCCCCCAAACAATAAACGCACAGAGTGTGCATCAGAAGTAGGTAGTTTGTGTCCACAATCAGAACACCGTTTAAACCCCAGACTACCTTTCTTATCTGTCATAATAGTTAAATTAGAAAGCAGAAAAGGGTACCAGCGATGGTAGAAAGGAATACCCAAAAGTATGAGAAAAGGGAAGGATTACCAATGATGGTAAGGGGATAATACCTCGTGGTAAAAAAGTTGAGAAGAGAGAAGAAAAACCTGAAAAAAGTATGATCGCTAGATGTGATAGGGTAAGAGACAATGAAATAGAAACTTTTCTGACAGACAAGTAATATAAATGGCTATTAAGCAACAAATAACTGTACTTAGCTCAAGAGAAGCAGCTTGACATGACTGAATGGCAATGTGGCAAACGAAATCTGAGGCAACGGGGAGAGGGAGATTGTGGGTAAGAGTTTAGCTCGAGAATTTGAAGCTGACGCGAGCTTGGAAAATGGCCGGCTCGGTTACGAGGTTGGAACTGATACCCCATGTGTAAGGAATGGACGAGGATTAATAATATCAGATCGACAGTTTTCCAAGTCAAGAACTTAAGGTTGCATTAGTTGTTGGTTCAAAGAAGGAATGAATTAAGACCTGCAGTACCAAGTTCAAATCCCATGGTGGAGTAGGGTCTTTATATGAGGGCCTCAGTAGAAGAGTGCCTCTCATCAAGAATGCTTTACAAAGTTTATGAGGTCACAGAAGAATTTTCAAATCCAATATAAAAATTAGATATTGCTGCTAATTGAACCTTAATGCTAGAGGAGCTTACCCCTTCATTAAAGATCAAAGCTAAAAATTCAAATATTTTTTGTATCGTAGCTGAAGAGGGGTCAATATGTTTTTGTTGTGTCCAGTAAATAAACCTTTTCCATTTACTTCTATAAAGCTTTCTTGTTAAAAGTTTATGGGAAGATAAAAGGATATGGATGAGAGCATTGATTGTCTGGCTATTAAAGGAACTGGAGAAACCATGCTGTTAGCTTGAGGTTTGAGATATCCAGATGAACCATGCCTGTTGGATGTGAAGAAGCTGAAAATTGAGACAGAAGGGAAGATAGTGGAACAGGTAAATAGCTTCAAGTATCTGGGAGGGGTAGTTGAGGAGAAAGGAAGTCTAAATGAAGAGGTCAAAGCTAGAATCAGAGGGGTTGCAGCCAACTGGTATAGATTTTCAGGTGTAGTCTATGACAAAAGAATGCCAAAGAAGCTGAAAAGTAAGGAGTACAAGATAGTGGTGCGACCACTACTACTGTAAGGTACAGAAACATGGACAGTAAAGGCAGAGCAAATGAAAAAGCTAGAAGTGATGGAAATGAACTGCCTGAGAAGGGTGGTAGGATGCACATTGTGGGACAGACGAAAAAATGAAGACATAAGAGCAGATGCCAAAGTAGCTCCAATTGCAGAAAAGATCAAACAGAACAGATTACTGTGGTTTGGACATGTGCAGAAAAACAAAAAACAATCTGATTCATAGGTTCATAGGTAGGTACTAGGCTATCAGCCCAGGGGCCTACGTAAGCCTAGCCAATAAGGTTCCCTGGCGTACGCCACCCAAGAAAGTTATTTTCCTGTGCCACTGTCCAGCAGAGATACAGAATTGAACCTTGGGGTGTATTTCCTATTTCCCATCCACTCATCAAGATTTTTCTTGAAGAGTGCTAATGAAGAACTTTGCTTGACATAGATGGGTAGCCTGTTCCAGAGTATGGGAAGTCTCTGGGACATGAATCTATCCCTCCAGCATGTCCTGTTTATTGTGCTGACAAGGTTTAGGTCCCTAGAGGGTGTAGCTCGGAGGGATTGGGATTTCTTTAGGTGTAGCATGTCCAACAGCTTTGGGTTTTACATAGCTTTATATGTTAGGCAGGGATGACCTCAGAGTAGGCGATATGCTACAGATTAAAGCTGGATTTTTTTGAGGTGGTCAGTGTACGGCATTTGTTTGAGGCCAGTAATCCTCTTTGTGAGGTACTTCTGTGGCCTTTCCAGCTGCTGCAGATGTCTTGTGAGGTATATTCCAAAAGGGGCGTTGTACTCTATAATGGGTCTAATGAGTGTCGAGTAGAGGGGTACAATGACCTCTTTTTTCCTGGATGAGAACCCTTTTATGATGAGGTGTGCCATTTATAAGGACTTCCTGACTACTGTGGCGATGTGACTATCAAAGGAGAGACTACTGTCCACCTGGGTCCCAAGGTCTCTTATCACACATTTGGTGTTAAGTAGATTGCTGCCTATGTAGTAGTTCATGGGTACAGAGTTTTTACCAAAGAGGATGACACTGCACTTTTTGGCATTGAGCTTGAGGCCATGGCTCTGACACCAGGCATCTGTCTCAGCGAGGCCCTTCTGTAGGATGTCCACATCATTTGGGGACTTGACTATGGCTCCTAGTTTGCAGTCATCTGTGAACTTCATTAGCTAGAGGCCTTCTGTGTTAGCCTGTACTTTAGAGAAGTAGATACCAAACAGGAGAGGTCCCAAGATGGAACCCTGTGGTACTCCACTTGTAACTGCTTTGAGGTCAGATTTAGAGTCTGCAGTTTTACAGTGTGGGTTCTGTCAGTGAGCCAGTTGACAACCCATCTTGTGACATAGGGATTTATACCTAGTTTAATGAGTTTAGCTATAATTCCAGAATGGAGGATGGTGTCAAAAGTCATGGCGAGGTCAAGATAGGCTGTGTGAACCACCTTACCCTCATCTACGGCTTTGGTAACTGCCTCAAAGAAGTCAATCAAGTTCAGGAGGCATGATCTGCCTTTCACAAACCCGAACTGGGTGGGATCCAGAGTTTGGAGGTTACCAATGTCTTTGTTTATGAGTTCCATGATGATACGTTCCATGGCCTTGCAGACCAGGCTCGTCAGGCTAATAGGTCGATAGTTCCCGGGATCAGTGGTGGCCCCCCCTTTGTGGAGTGGGATAACTGCTGCTGTGTGCCATTCAGTAAGCACAAAGCCTGATGCGAGGCTATTATTGAACATGGTGCTTAAGTGGGGAGCCAGTTTGTTCTGAAGTTCGTGTAAAACGCAGCCTGGGATGTTGTCCGGTCCCATGAATGCTGTGTTTTTAGCTTTAGAGAGTGCAGCTTTTACCTGCGTAGTTGTGATTATAGGAACTTCCTGTATAGATATGGACCCTTTGGAGGGGGGGTAAAGTTAGCACTGAACCTATCTGCCAGGATGTTGGCAATATCAGTTGGCTCTGTAATTTTCGTGCCGTTGTGCTGTAACTCAGAGCAGATCTGGGTGTTGCCATCGAGATTCTTGACATAGCTATAGAATGCTTTGTGGTTGTCATTAGAATTAGTGGCAATTTTGTTTTCATAGCTAGCTTTGGAGGATCTTATAAGGGATCTCAGCTTCTTACTGAGGCTGACCAGGGAGCTCCTCCACTCATGGGATTTTACTCTCTTTTGCAACAGTTTCTTCCTTCTGTTGTACAGTTTGTTTATGGCAGGGAACCACCAGATTGGCTTCCTTGTTTTGCAGGATAGCGTCTTAGTTCTGTTTGGGATAGCACAATCCATGCACTTGTGTAAGTGCTTATAGAGTGCATTTGTTTAGGATTCAGCAGTTGTAACTGTATTGTCCATCTGCATGGGTGTCATGAAGTTCACCACTTCTGTCTTAAGAAGCATGAAGTCGGCTTTGGAGAAATTTTTTACTGTGGTTTCCTTAATGGGGAGGGGTGGTGGCGGGATGTGGATATCAAGGATGATTAGCATATGGTCAGATCGGACCAACGAGGAGTTGACTTCAGGTGTGGAACACCAGTCACTCATGTTGGTAATGATTAGGTCTAGGATATTGTTGCCCCTGGAGGGGGTGTGGATAAGTTGATCCAAGGCACTGGACATTTATGAATTCCAGAAAGCGTTGAGCTAAGGAGTTGGTACACGAGTAGTTTATTTGGGCAGACAGGAAGAAGGTAAGAGGAAACAAGGATGTCCATCAAAGAGGTGGATGGATTGTGTGAAAGAAGATCTGTGACAGTCAGGCATGAGTGATGAAGAAGGCAGGAGTGTTGCACTGAATCAAGAGAGATGGCAACACTTAACACGATACCCAACCACATGTAGAAAATGAGAAAAAGGGGGCTGATGATGATGATTTTCTCATGTAAAACACAAGACATAAATCATAGCAAGCCATATATACATTTTTTGAATCACATGTGAAATGCCCCTGAATGCTATATACTGCCCTTCCAATATGTATGTGTTCAGCAACCAATATACTAACACATTGGGAACATTGGGCACATTTTTTCCATGCCTTTTTTCCTATTTAACATCCGTTCCAAAAATGTTTTGAGTGACAGGTTCTCTTTATATGCAATATTGGAGGTATCCCCTATTTTGTTACACATATCTGGGTTAAAAGAAAATATAACCCAGTTCTTTTTGAGACATTCAAAAATGGCCTGACTATCTAAACTGTAGGTAGTGATGAATGACTTACATTCCTTTTTATCTTGAAGTAAATGGGTTTGGGTACTAATAACCACCTCCCCAATATTAATAAGAAGTTATGTACCTACCATAATGTTCCATGTTAGTTGTCTTCTTCTCGCCTTCTTTCTTGCTGGTTGGGTTCAGAGCCGATCCTCGGCTCTGACTCGGCCATCTTCAAAAGCTCGAGACC
>NC_056728.1:1974248091-1974276648 GCF_019279795.1 Protopterus annectens
GAGCTTTGACAGATGTTGTAAGTTGCTTATTTGAAGAGGAATAAGCCTGAGTTATGCAATCTCTAATCCATTTAGCAATAGTAGCTTTAGTGATGGTTTTGCCCAATTTATTATCTGAAAAGGACACAAACAACTGGTCTGTTTTTCGAATTTGTTGAGTCCTGTCTAGATAGAATCGCAATTGCCTGTGAACATCCAATTGAGCAAAATGTATTCCGCTTTGTTTGAAAATTTTGGAAAGAAAACTGGTAGCTCTAGAGATTGTTGTAGACAGAGATTAGAACAAACTTTTGGAACAAAGGATGGATTAGGCCTAAGTGATACCCTATCCTTGTGAAAAATCAAGTACGGTGGTTTGATAGATAGGGCTTGAAGTTCTGAAACTCTTCTTGCAGAGGTAATTGCAACTAAGAAGGCAGTTTTCCAAGACAGATACTTCAACTCACATGTAGCAGCCGGTTCAAAAGGGGAAGATGTTAAGGCACGAAGTACCAAATCAAGATCCCACGGAGGCGCAGGATGAAAAACTGGGGGTCTTAAAAGCACAGCACCTTTCATGAAAGTTTTACATAATCTGCTGCTCATCAACGGTGGGTCTATGGATTCGTGAAATTTGGAGATAGCTGCTAGTTGGACTTTAATAGTAGAGACTGAAGATCCTTGATTAAACAAGGATGTTAAAAATTTCAAGACCTCTGGTATCGGGGCAGAAATAGGGTCTAAGCCTCTGAGTTGAGCCCAGATAGCAAACCTGTTCCACTTACTGAGATACAATTTCTTAGTGGTGGGTTTGTGGGCTGAAGATAAAATGTGAATAACTTCCGGGTCCAAGGTGTGATTTCTGACTAAAGTCGGAAGTGGAGGAGCCAAGCTGTTAATTTCAAAGTGTGAAGGGACTGGTGCTGTTGTCCCGACTGATGAATCAGAAGGTCCGGAGTTAGATCCAAGAACCAAGGACCGTCCAGAGCATATTTCTTTAGGTAGGGGAACCATACCTGACGAGGCCAGTACGGAGCAATTAGAATCATTGTGGACCCCAATTGGGAAGCTTTCTGAATGACTTTGGGGAGGAGTGGAACTGGAGGGAAAGCATAAAGTAGTCCTGTTGGCCAAGGTTGGACTAGAGCATCCGTAGCTGCCTCACCTTGACGCGGGGTCAAGGAAAAGAACCTTTTGCACTTCGTGTTTTGAGGTGTTGCAAATAGGTCGCAGCACGGGGTCCCCCATCTTTTGAAAACCTGAGCTGCTACTGTTTCGTTCAGGGACCACTCGTGAGGAGAGAGAATAGTCCTGCTTAGTCTGTCTGCCAGTACATTGGATTTTCCTGGAATGTGGGTCGCTACCAGGAAGCGGTTGGTAGCTACTGCCCATTCCCACACCCTCATGGCCTCTCTGCAAAGGGGGTAAGATCTGGTCCCTCCTTCTTTGTTTAGATACCAGACCACCGACATGTTGTCTGTGTGGATAGCGATAATGCCTTGAGGGAGAAACTTGTGGAGGGCTTGCAGGGACAGAAGTACAGCCCTCATTTCCAACACATTGATATGGAGAAATGTTTCGTTTGGAAGCCAAGAACCCTGAACTGACCTGCCCAGACAATGCCCCACCCCGTCTGGGAGGCATCCGTTGTCAAGGTGGCCACCGGAGGGGGTATAACAAAAGGTCTTCCCTGATTCAGATTGGATGGCTGAAGCCACCAGCGGAGGTCCCGTTTGCACGTTTCTGTAATCAATATGTGATGATTGAGGGGGAGATCCTGAAAGGACCATTGTGTCGATAACAGCCACTGAAGAATCCTCATGTGCAATCTTGCCAGAGGGACTAGAAGAACCGTGGCAGACATTGAACCTAAAAGTTGCAGGACCAACCTGGCTGGGGCTTTGGATCTTAGAAGCAGGGCTTGGACTTGACCTTGTAATGTTTGAATCCTTTCGGTAGGAAGGAAGATGCACATCAATTTTGAGTCTATCTCTGCTCCTATGAATCTTATGCGCTGAGAGGGCAGCAAGACAGACTTTGACCAGTTGAATGTAATTCCCAGGGAAGCACCCAGGGAGATGGTGGCTTGTAGGTTCTCTAGTAGTAGATGCCTGGTGGTGGCAGTCAGGAGCCAGTCGTCCAGATAGGGAAACACTTGGAACCGAGACTCCTCAGGTGAGCAGTCACTACTGCCAAACACTTGGTGAACACCCTGGGGCTGTGGTGAGACCAAAGGGCAGTGCACAAAATTGGAAATGACTGTCTCCCAGGCTGAAGCGCAGATACCTCCTGGACGCCTGATGTATCGGTATGTGATAATAGGCGTCCTTGAGATCTATGGAGCACATCCAAACATCCTTCTCCAACAATGGCAGAATGGATTGTAAAGTGACCATTCGGAATTTGGACTTCATGACGGACTGGTTTAGTTTGCTGAGATCCAAAATGGGTCTCAGGTCCCCTGTCTTTTTTGGCACTAAAAAGAACCTTGAGTAATTTCCGGATCCGATCTGGTCTGCGGCGACCGGTTGGATGACTCCTTTTCTAGCAGCTTTGAAGCTTCTGCGGCTGCAATTTCCCTTTGACTGGGTGGTGGGTCCGGGATTTTTTTGGACGGTGGGGGTGAGTGTGTGAAGGGAATGGTGTAACCTCCGGCAATAATCCGAAGCACCCATCTGTCCTGAGTAATAGACTCCCAGGCTTTTAGGTGCTTGGCAAAACAGCACCCGACTGGCTCCAGAGCAGCACAGCCGGGCAATCCCTCATGAAGTGTGGGAGGCTGAAGAGCCACGAAAGGACTCGCAGTCTCCAGTGTTGCGGGGCCCTCTGCCGCCTCTGGGACGGCGTCTCCCAGAAAAATTTCCCCGTCCTCTGCCTCTGGAAGGGGAATCTTCCTGCTGTTGAGGAAAGAACTTCTGTGATTTGCGGAACCACATCTTCCCTCCTCTTTTAGCCTTGGGATAAGGCCGAAAGGGAGTGGAATAATGTGCTCCTACGGCAGATAAAGTCTTTCCCTCTTGCTCACAGCGGGTAAGAGTGTCTTTAACCTTGGGTCCAAACAAAGAGGACCCATCAAAGGGAGCGTCGGCAAAGGAAGACTTGAAGGCCTCCGCGAAATGACACAAACGGAGCCAGGCTTGTCTCCATAGAGCCACGCCTGTGCCTGCCGCTCTGCCCACCCCTTCGGCCGCATATGAAATGAGCCTCATGGACAAGTTAGAAATCGAGGTAAGGATAGCCAACTGAGAGCTAACCGACTGGGCTAGCTGCTCGGGTAGGTTACCTGAGAGGGATTCTGACAGCTCCTTGACCAGATCCCTCTGTAGTCTGGTGAAATGTGCCAAATAATTCAGGGACCTCAGAGTAAAGGCCACTGAAGTCAGGGTGCGCTTCCGCAGTCCATGCTCCTAGACTCCTTATTAAAAGGATGGACGGACGTTGAAGCCTCTGCCACGTCCTGCTGTGTAGCAGATGCCACCACCATGGCATCTACAGCCACGCCTTTCATCAAGAACTCCTTCTCGGGTGGGGCGGACAAAAATTTGTTAGGGCGAGAAGGCACTGGTTCCACAGTATCTGGATGTTCCCACGCCCTCCGACAAACCAAATCCAGGAGCTCGTCGAAGGGCGGAGACACCCAGGAGGCGGAGGGCTGAGCCCCGAAGGCCTTGAGAAGCACTGACTCATCAGCGGAGGAGGGTTTGGAAATCCAGCCGCCTCATTGCTTAAGGATCTCTAGAATGTCTGCAAATGAGACATCATCTGAGGACGACTTTGGGGACCCCTCCTCATCATCAAGATCAGTGTCCGATGTAAGAGACTCGGGGGAGTCCACGTGCTTCCTCTTGCACAATCTCTTCCTTGGGGGCTCCTCTGAAGACAACTCCGAAGAACCCTCAGGAGGAGGGGAACCCCCAGCAGGGGTAACCTCAGGCCCCGGGGCTCCGCTGCCTAGCGACAGGGGAACTGCCAAAGACCCAGTCTCCATGCCCAGGGAAGGTGCCGGTAAAGCCGTAGAGATGGCCGAAGAAGACTTGGCCAAAGCACTCCTCATAGCTCTGAAAGCCGGACCCCCAGAATCCTGGGAGTGTCCGGTCCCCGGAGCCATGATAGCAGAGGGAAGTCGCCCGGCCGAAGCAGCGAGAGGGAGGCACGGAACCGACAGCATTGGTCCCAAACGTCACCCCGGGTCCGGCCGAAGAAGTCCGTGCTAAACTCGACCCGAAGGCCGGGTTGGAGTAAGGGTCGGAGCCGACCCTAGGATCTCTACTGGCTCCATCAGCACCTGCTCCACGGAGCCGGGCGGTCGGAGGAGGAATGGCAATGGAGTGGGCTATCGGCTCCGAAGCCAATTGGGTCAGAGCCGAAACAAATTTTTGAAAGACTGGGGACTGGAACAGTCTTTGGAGCACCCTGTCTATGTCCGAATCTGACATCCTCGATGACCTGGAAGAGACCGAACGAGTCCAAGAAGGTCTCTCCAATGGCTCCAAGGGACTAGGGGACCGGCTCCGAGGCGACTGGATAACTATCGGCGCCGAAGGAGTGTCCAATCCAATTTCCATCGGTGCCGAAGAGGACTTCGGCGCCGAGGAGGAAGTGTCTGAGCGGACAACCTTCATCGGCTCCGAGATCAGTGGAGCCGATGAAGGTGACCCGCCTCTCGATGCCCCAGCCGTCGGCTCTGAACTCAGAGGAGTCGAGACTGGAGGCATCGAGGCAGACCGTTCCACCCTCGGCTCCGAAGTCCGTGGAGCCGAAGGAGAAGCCTGCCTATGTCTTTTGGTGGTCGGGTCCGACGGACTGGTCGGAGCCGACGCCCTTTTCTTTTTAGCAGGAGAAGGAGAGGATGCTAATGCTTCTTCAAAAGATGGTTTTATAAGGCCTTTTAAAATAAGTTTATTTTTCCTCTCTTGGAGGACCCTCGAGGAAAAAGCGTGGCACACGCTACATGACTCCTGCAAATGTTTTGCACCCAAACAATATACACAGAGAGAGTGGTCATCTGTGATAGACATTTTGAAGTTGCACTTGGTGCACTTCTTAAAACCTGAAGGCCTAGGAGCCTGTGACATTTTGGCGGTCAATCTAGTGAAACAGCAAAACACAAACACTCTAACTGTCACAGAAAAAACCTCTTGTTCTTCTAATTTAAAAGAACTGCCACAAAGAACAATATATTTAAGAATCCAAGAATTCTAAAAGAAAAAGGGACTTGAAAGACAACGGACTGAAAGGGGAAGGCCCTCAACTCAACGGGGCACCTCTAGTCAGACAGACACAATCACTTACACAATAAATTTACCACAAAAAAAAATATTCACTCGTACACAATAAACAGAAGATAGCTGTTAAAACAGCTTTTGTTGAATTTTTAGAAAACCCTGACAGGAAAAGTGAGTGAAATAACACTACTTAGCTCAGCCAGCTCGAGACCACGTCTTTGCTTGTTAGCGGCAAACGAGATCTAGGGGACTGGTAGTGGTGCATCCTGGGATATAGTAAGCTCAGCCAATAAGAGACTTCGCTCTTTGGCATAAGCGTGCCGAGTCGGAGCCGAGGGATCGGCTCCGAACCCATCAGTCAGAATGTAGGCAAGATAGGATCACATAACATCATATGTTCAGACCGGGCATATGTTAGTTTGAGGTTCAATAAACAAACGTTTACTCCCACACCTCCCCAGCTAGGCCGGTGAGACATACAGACACGCAATAAAGGTAAATACACCCCTGCTTTCCAGACCACTGGCAGGAAAGTACCAGTGGGAGAGATCTGCAAAGTCTACACTTTAAACATGGATCACGGGGTCCCTTGCGGGGCACAAAATATTTGCCATGCAGGCGAACCTATGATGATTGATGCGACCAGGATGTAGCTGTACATGGAACAGTAGGTTGTGCAAGTCTGATAACACATGGGTTGACAAAACGTAAGACATGACATGTGTCCCGAGATGGGGAGAGTAGGTAGTGTGTAGGGGTGTGCTCATACCCCAGCTGCGCTCACAGTAAGGATGAGTCATGATTGCTGTGGAGGGGTGTCAGGCATAGGAATCATGGGTATGCAATAATGGGTGTAAGTGTGCAGGTGTTGGTTGGCAGAGATGTACAAGGCCTGCCTCGTGGAAGTAATTAATATTCCTATGTGGGCATAGCAGACACCCATACCTCCCAAACCGTAAGAGCACATCTACTGGATAGTCTGTAAATCATTTGGGGAAGACATAGGGACTATATCAGTGCCCTGTACCCAATTATCATGGACATCCGTGATTACAAATCAGAATCTAACACAGTCCTAACTAAACCCTTCCGGAACTAGTGATATTAGGTGGACAGGTGGCGGAATACACGTAATGACTAATGACAACATGTATGAGTCATAAACAGCATGTACCTCGACAAATGTGAATGAATACATATGCCCTGTGACTGTCAATGTGTCAGGTTAATAGAAGCAATCATCTAAATGTGTCCCTGAGGGTGTTATGCAGTGTCCCTGATACAGTGTTCATTCTCCCGATTTGTATGTGAGGTCTGCTAGTGACGGAAAGCGCATATTCCACCGACTACCTTAGGTAGATGATAGCAAAATAGGTTGGGGTTACCACCTGTCCACCTTTGTGAGGGAAACTTCCCTCTGGGCACTTGTGTCCTGCAAAATGAAAGCTATTATGGCACATGGCCTGTGATTTCGGGCAAAGAATCCATATATTGTCTATAGTGGTTGCATAAAATGATTATGATGTATCTGAAACACCTAGATGTTATAGGAAACAGTATTAGCAACTATAATGCTACAAGAATAACCTTTACTTATGCAAACCGGTGAAGTACTCAGTTTTCTACTGGCTGTGGGTATGTGTTGCCTTGCCAAATCTGACATCTCTACATATAGGTCCTATAGGGATGCCACCTTTCGAAATGACCAAAGTGGGACCTGCTCCATAGAAATGTCAGACGTATCAGGTCAGAACATACCTACAGCCGTGCATAGTACAGAAATAAGAAGTTATGTACCTACCATAACGTTCCATGTTAGTTGTCTTCTTCTCGCCTTCTTTCTTGCTGGATGGGTTCAGAGCCGATCCTCGGCTCTGACTCGGCCAATACTAAAGCTTGAGAGCTAATTCCACCTGCTCGAGGCTCCCCTATATCCCACAATGCTAGGCGGTAACTACTCAGATCTCATTTGATAGCTATACCAAGCAACCCTAGTCTCCATAGAATGGAGTAGGGAAACCCACCTCAAAACAACCTGCGTAAAAGGTATCGCAGACCTAAGAAAGGAGAAAAAGAGGTGGAAGAACATGTGGGAATGATGACTTGCAGAGGAAGAGGACAAACTGAATTCCTGTCGGTCTGTCCAGGCTTGGGGGAAGGAGGGTGGGACGCAAGAAAGAAGGCGAGAAGAAGACAACTAACATGGAACGTTATGGTAGGTACATAACTTCTTAATGTTAAGTTGTCAATCTCGCCTTCATTCTTGCTGGATGGGACCGCGTCCCTAGCACCTTATACCGGGTAGCCTATCAGAACAGACTCTTGAGAACAGTGGAACCAAAATTGGCATGGCTTCTGGAAACCATGTCCAATTTGTAATGTGAAATGAATGTATGAGGAGAAGCCCAGGTGGCTGCTGCACAAATGGAATCTATTGGCAGCCTATCCTGAAAAGCTACGGATGTAGCTAATGCCCTAGTTGAATGAGCTCTAGGTCTTGAGGGTAGTTTTTGATGTCTGATCTCATAGATGAAGGTAATTGTAGAGGTGAGCCATCTAGAGAGGGATACTTTAGTAACTGGAAGGCCCAATTTCCCTTCCGCATATGACGGAAACAATTGATTAGATTTCCTGAATTGTTTAGTTCTGTCTAAGTAATATCTAAGTTGGCGATGAACATCCAAAAAATGTAGCTTTTGTTCTGACCTGTTTGAATAGTTAGGGGAAAAAGACGGGGAGATCAATCATTTGGTTTAGGTTTACTTGAGAGGAAACTTTAGGCAAAAATGATGGATTAGTACGGAGGGGTACCCTATCTTTGTGAAACACTAAGTAAGGAGGACGACTGCACAGAGCATGGAGTTCAGATACCCTTCTTGCTGAAGTTATAGCTACCAGAAAAAGTGTCTTCCAAGAAAGCAACTTCAGAGAACATGAAGCCGCCGGTTCAAAGGGGGGAAGGATTAAGGATGCCAGAACCAAGTTCAAATCCCATTGAGGCGGGGGATCTTTGATTGGAGGTTTGAGAAGAAATACGCCCCTTAAAAAGGCTTTACAGAGTTTGTGAGCCATGATGCTAGACTCTGAAACACCAACATGAAAATTAGATATGGCAGCCAATTGAACTCTAATGGTAGATGCAGATGATCCTAAATGAAAGAGTTCTGCTAGAAAGTCTAGAATAGACTGGATAGGTGCAGTAAAGGGATCTATGTTTTTTGATGTTGCCCAAAAAGAGAAGCGTTTCCATTTGCTACTATAAATCTTCCAGGTAGAAGATTTATGAGAGGCTATCAAGATATCTCGGACCGAGCGAGATATTGAGGGAAGCCTGGCTAAGGTTGGAATCGGAGAAACCACGCTGTGAGGTTTAGAGAAGGCAGAGATTGGTGCAGCTGACCCGATTGGTGGGTTATCAGATCTGGTACTGGGTCCAGATGCCAAGGCTGCTCCAAAAGGTAACGATGAAGAAACGGAAACCATATCTGTCGAGGCCAGTAAGGGGCAATGAGGATCATTGTCACTCTCAAGGCGATGGCTTTCTAAATTAGTTGAGATAGCAGTGGAAAGGGGGGAAAGGCATATAGAAGCCCCCGGGGCCAATCATGGACTAGAGCATCTCTGGTGGGATGGCCTGGTAATGGGAAGAGAGTGAAGAAGTCATGACACTTGCTGTTTTGGGGAGTAGCAAAAAGATCGCAGCAAGGCTGGCCCCATCTTAGGAATACTTCTTCTAGAACTGATTTCTTTAGAGACCCCTCGTGGGGCATGATAATTGCTCTGCTCAACTTGTCTGCAATAACGTTGGATTTCCCGGGAATGTGTGTTGCTATCAGAAAATTGGGTTGGGAGGGTGGCCTAATGGTTAAGGTGTTTGCCTTACAAACACAAGGTACAGGGTTTGAATCTCACAGGGGATAATTGGCTAGGCTTAAAATGGCTTGCAAGGGCAGTTAGCCTAGTACTAACCTATGAACCTATGAACCTAAAATGCTGAGAAGAGATCGCCCATTGCCAAAGTCTGAGTGCCTCTCGACATAAAGGGTATGATCTGGTTCCGCCTTGTTTGTTGATGTACCACACTACGGACATGTTGTCCGTTTGAATTGCAATAGTCCCAGTGGGAAGAGAGTCGTGAAGGGCTTGCAACGCTAAAAGCACTGCTCTCATCTCTAAGACGTTTATGTGCAAGTGGCACTCGAAAGGTTGCCACATGCCTTGGACTGTCCTGCCCTGATAATGCCCCCCCCCACCCGATCAGGGAGGCGTCTGTTGTCAACGTGGTGACTGGGGGGGGGAGAGTGAAGGGTCTTCCTCTGAGAAGTTGAGGTGATGGGATCCACCAAGACAGTTCATTCTTGCATGATTGAGTTATCAATATGGTATGGGACATCGGGAGCTGTTGAAAGGACCATTGAGTAAACAGCATCCATTGGAGGATTCTCATGTGAAAGCGAGCTAAGGGGAGAAGGGGAATAGCTGCTGCCATGAGTCCTAACATCTTCAAAACTAGTCTGGCTTTGACTTTGTTGCATTGTAAAAGAAGGGAAACTTGTTTTCGAATGTCTGACACTCTCTGCTCTGTGAGTCTGGCTGAAAGATTGAGTGTGTCTAAGGTGGCGCCTATAAAGGTAATAGATTGACAAGGCAACAAGGCAGATTTTTCGAAATTTATCAAAATGCCTAGAGCTTGGCAAGATTGGATGGTGAAGTCCCTGGATAGAAGAAGCTGATGTCTGGTGGTGGCGGTAAGGAGCCAGTCATCTAAATATGGAAACACCTGGAATCCTTGACGTCTCAAGTGAGTCACACCACTGCCATG
This sequence comes from Protopterus annectens, assembly GCF_019279795.1. Classification (NCBI taxonomy): domain Eukaryota; kingdom Metazoa; phylum Chordata; order Ceratodontiformes; family Protopteridae; genus Protopterus; species Protopterus annectens. The sequence continues at coordinate 1,974,258,118 of NC_056728.1, forward strand.
CATTTGGTAAACACATGGGGGGCTGTAGTGAGACCAAAGGGCAGGGCCCTGAACTGGTAGTGACTGGCTCCCAGCCTGAAGCGGAGATATCTCCTGGAGCGTCTGTTCATCTTGATGTGGTAGTATGCATCCTGAAGATCTATCGAGCACATCCAATTGTCCTGACCCAAGAAGGGTAGAATGGACTGTAGCATGACCATCCGGAATTTTGTTTTCCTGACATACTTGTTTAAGTAGCTGAGATCCAGTATGGGTCTCCAGTCCCCTGTTTTTTTTTTGGTACCAAAAAGAATTTGGAGTAGATTCCGGATCCTTGCTGGTCTGCTGGGACTGATTGGATAGCTCTTTTTGATAGCAGCTTTGAAATTTCTAAAGCTGCTTGTTCCCTTAGACCGGGTGGAACGTCTGGAAGGGATCTTTTGGGTTGGGATGGGATGTGAATAAAGGGAATTTTGTAACCCTCGGATATGATCGACTGTACCCATTTGTCTTGAGTAAGGGAAAGCCAGGCTTTTGGGTACAGGGATAACCTTCCCCCGACTGCCTCCGAAGGTGGACAGCCGGGCAGCCCCTCAGGGATGCTGAAAGGGTTTGTCAGAGAACATTTCTCTGCTACCCTGGTTTTGCGGACCTCCTCTGCCTCTAGGGCGGCGTCTATTATTATTCCCCCCTCTGCCTCTAGAGGGTAATCGACCTTGTGCGTCAGATGAGACTCCCTGGGATTGTTTGTGGAACCACATCCTTCCTCCCCTCTGACCTTTGGGATAGGGTCTAGAAGGGGTAGAAAAACAGACTCCTATGGCAAAGAGAGTCTTACCTTCTACCTCACACCTGGTCAATGTATCCTTCACCTGTGGACCAAACAAGGATGATCCATCAAAGGGAGAATTGGTGAAGGACGCCTTGAAAGAGTCCGCAAAGTTGCATAGCCGCATCCAGGCGTGACGTCGTAAGGCAACACCTGTGCCTGTGGCTCTACTCGCCCCATCTGCAGCATATGAGACCAGCCGCATGGAGGAGTTAACGATGGAATTCAGGGTTGCCAACTGGGAGTTCATTGTGTCTTTGAACCCCTCAGCTGTAGGATCCTTTATCAGTTCACCCATATCCTTGAGTAAATCTCTCTGGAGACGAGTGAAGTGGCATAAGCAATTCAACGAACGCATAGAAAAGGTTGCTGATGAGAACATCCACTTGCCGTACCTGTCCATGGTCCTAGATTCCTTATTAGGAGGATGGACAGGAACCGAAGGATCAGCTAACTCCTTCTTAGTGGCCACAGCCACCACCATGGCATCAACAGGGACACCTTTGGATAAAAAAATCTTTATCTCTTGGGGCAGTGATAAATTTAGATGGTCTCCTCGGGGTGGGTTCCACTGAATCAGGAGCGGTCCAAGCCTTCCTTGCCACCACTTCCATAAGGGGGTCAAAGGGAGGGGACACCCAGGAGGTAGAAGGGCGAGAGACAAATGCCTCAAGATACACTGACTCATCCTCCGAAGGGTTAAGGGCTGGCCAGTTCCCCCTCTGTTTGAGGATCTCCAGGATGTCAGCAAAGGAGACATCCTCAGAGGGGGATCGAGGGGAACCTTCAGATTCCTCTAAGTCAGTGTCAGAGGTGATAGACTCAGGGGAGTCAATGTGCTTCCTCTTGCACTGCCTCTTCCTTGGGGGATCTCCTACCGGGTCAGGAGAGGCCTCAGAAGAGGAGGAAATTCCCAATGGGGAAACTTGAGGAGTTGGCTCTCTGCGGTCTAAGACAAGGGGGTGAGTAGAAATCACCGCAGGCACTGTAGATCGGGGGGCTGAAGGAGCCGACTGTGGGGCAGAACCTGGTTCTAGCACGCTCCGCATGACCTTGAAGGCACCCCTGTCAGGCAAGGCCAGAGGCCCCCGCTCCGAAGAGACAAGGACCTCCCCCGGCACCAACAGGGATGGCTCCAAAGCCGATGTCGGAGCCGAACCCACCAGCGCCGAAGCCCCGAGAGGGAGAGCGGGGTCGGACAAGGGTCCAATGCCACTCGCCCCCTCGGAGCCGACGAGGGAAGCTCAGCTCCGAGATCCCTCCAAGGAGGAGATCGGAGCAGGCGACGGAGCCGAAAGGGAAGGTATCGGAGCCGACGCACCGACAGTCATGGCTCCGACAAGCTTTGGCTCCAAACTCAAAGGAGTCGGAGGAGGAATGTATTGGGGAATGGAAATAGCCACTGACTGCTGAGTCGGGCTATGCAGCATTTGGGCCAGTGCCTCGGACTTGAGAAGTCTACTCACTACCCTTTGCAAATCATGGTCAGATAACCTGGAAGACCATGAGGAATGAGTTTTATGGCTCCGTTCAGAAAGAAGAGGGGATCCTGGCGCCGAATGCACGGAGCCGATAGAGGGGGATCTGGACTTCTTCCTAGACTGTGGCTCCGATAAGAGTATCAGAGCCAACAGAGTTTTATCAGCCTCAGCTCCAGCCGGAGCCAAGGTAACAGTATGAGGCTTGGAAACATCAGCTCCAGCCGGAGCCGATGTCGAAGCCAACTTAATCTTTCCAGCAGTCGACTCTGAAGCCGGAGCTGACTGTTTGGAACTTTTAGAAGGCTTCCCCGACACAGACTGAGTCGGGGGGCCTTCAGGCTTTAATAAGCCCCGCAAGATTAATTTGTTCTTGCGTTCCTGCAGGACTCTAAGGCTAAAACCATGACAAACAGCACAAGAGTCCTGCAGGTGCAAAGGTCCCAGGCAATACACACAAGAAGTGTGACCGTCTGTCAGAGACATTTTCTGACAGCACGAGTCACACTTCTTGAAGCCTGAGACCTTAGATTCCTTAGACATAATAAAGGTCTGACAGTGAATCACACACACACACGCAGACCTTAAAGAATAAAAAACACCAGTCACACTAAAGGACTAGGAGAAGGGGAAGGGCCTAAGGCCTAACTAAGGGGAATAAGGAAAGGATTATGCTGAGGTATTAATTTATTTATTTATTTTTTTTAACCAGGAAAAAAAGGGTTTTAAAACTAAAGGTTTTAGTAGAAGTACTAGGGGGTCTAAAGATTTGAAAATTTAGAAAATCTTTCACTAACCTGCCAGAGCCGGTAGAAAAGCACCTCGTCAGCTATAGCGGCAAACGAGATCTGGGTAGTTACCGCCTAGCATTGTGGGATATAGGGGAGCCTCGAGCCGGTGGAATTAGCTCTCGAGCTTTAGTATTGGCCGAGTCGGAGCCGAGGATCATCTCCGTACCCAACCAGCAAGAATGAAGGCGAGATTGACAACTTAACATTATATGTATTAGCACAAATCAAAGCTTAGTCTAGCAGCAGTCAAGTTGCTTATGCTACTTCACATAACATATAGAAGTGTCATTTATACAATAACTGTTACATGCAACTATTAGAGAAATGTAGAATATAATATTGTCCTGTAATCAGGACATTTGCTATGCCCAGATTATTTTTGCATGACACATACGCCTAAGGAGGGACTGTCCCACGCAAAGTGGGACAGGTGTTAATCTTAAAGTCTCACTTCGGCCAATTTAAAAGGTGGAAAACCTACAATAGGTATGTGGTAGCATGACCCGGCAGACAGATGTGGTTCCCAAAACACATTTACTTGTCTGCATTGCAGAGTATCGGTTCCCATGCATCAGCCAGATGGGAACAGATTGTATGAGGAATACGCATATAGTATGATTAACTCACTGGACATGCCGCCGATTCTGTACAGTCGAACGCCATGCCATTGCCTAATGGTCAGCCATAACCGATACTGTAATAATGCAGTCTGGTGTAATAGGCATCACAAGGGTTCGCGCCCACTCAGCATGAGTGACAAATGCAAGCACCAATGTCGGTGCATGTGTAAGTGAGAGAGCGAGCGAGTGTAAGCGTGTTTGGCTACCAGTATGCAAGTATTGCACTGTTAAAGAAATGTGGAGTCTAAACAAGTATAATAAGCTGTAATCAGAGGTCAGCAGTGCTTAACACCGTGCAAACCCACGCACATCCACTTCCAACTGTTGCAATGTGCCATACTCACTCCATATCCAATGGCCTTGTTCTGGCCGCAAACAAAGAACCGTCCTTTGCAAGTGTTGGTAGCAACACCGTGCGCACACAGCTAATGTGAATTATCAATACACCATGGCAAATATACAGACAATAGACAGTACCACGCACATACCATACAGCACAGTCATCCAACAGTATAGCAATGTACCGGCAGATATGTTCGGACCACTGGTGTTTGCAGACTTGTCTGTCTTGTGTTTAAGTGTGTGAGCATGCCCAGTATGACTGTTACGCATGTTGTCGACTGACATCACCGTCATACCTACATGTGTTTGAGCATGTCCAGTATGGTCAACTGGATTGCATGTGTTACATGTCCAGGTAGTCAGTACTGTGGTGCAGACCTCTGCGTTGTACACTGACAGGTGGCATGCTGAGTCTGTAGGGTATCCATCAGTCATGTAGCATTGACTGTTGCTACATTTCTGCACAGCGTGGGAGACATCCAACTGTATCCACATTCCTACACAGTACCAGGGGGCGCACATGACTGTTACATGTGTACGTTGGAAGGGAGGCACAGCTGACAGTTGTACACTTTTGCTACTACTGTACTGGTATGGCAGGTACTCCATTTCAGTGTGTGGACCTACCTAATGTGCTGGCTAGAGGCATACCAGTGTACTCCAGATCTTAGCTTTAATTACCAACATATTAGTTTCAGACATCCTAGCCTTCACAACCTACATCCAGCTGCCTAGTCTGCTGTAGTCTGTGTGTGTCTGTGGGGGGGGGATCATCCATTGGGCATACTCAGAGGCCATTGTACAGCATTTGTCTGTGTTGGTCTGTACCTGTCCAGCTGGTTGAGACTTGTGTGGGTTGTATGGACACACATGATGTTCAGCTCATTACCCGCAGTGGGTTAGGATACCCTTTGTACTACTGGCTACTATTGTGACCCCGGTATGTGCTACAGATGTCTTGGTACAACTATGGACGTATACTGTCTGCTGCCCTAACATTCAGCCACCAAATTCCCTTGCATGCTCACATCCATACCATAGCTACAGGTAAAAACACATTCTAATACAATTGTCAATTGGTAGGTTGATTAACTTACCTTGAGGGTGTGCCAGACCTGAGGATGGTGCTGGAGGGCTGCCTATGTCAGATGTACACAGTGCACTTCCTATACATGGCTGAGCACAGGTAGTGTCATGTTTGGCATCCCTTTTACTGTCTGTGAGAGTCAGAGAGGGTGACATTCCATGGGTACCTACTGTGTCAGTGCATATGCTATGTGTTGCCTCTTTGCCAAGGCTAGGTCATACTGGGCACGCCTCCTTCTGCCTATTGGGTTTGACTCAGGTAGTTCCTCCTCCGAGTCACTCTGTGCTTGTACAGGCCTTGGCATTGGTAGGGGGTTGTGTGGCCCTGCCCCATGCTGTTCCTGCTGCAACTGTTTCCGCAGGATCATACTGTGTAGCATAGTACATACCATAACAATTTGGGTGCATGCAGTTGGTGAATACTGCAAGGCTCCACCAGATGTGTCCAGACACTATAACTGTGACCTGAGCATCCCAAACACATGCTCAATTATATGTCTTGCCTGTGTGTATGCCTCATTATGGCATATTTGTTCAGGTGTGTGTGCATTTCTGATGGGTGTCATCAGCCATGGCTCCAGTGGCTACCCAGCATCCCCCACTAGGTGACTGTAGGGGATGTCTGTATTGGCAAAGGTGTGGTACAGCTGCGTCAGATGCCATATATCGGAATCATCATAGCTTCCAGGTCAGCCAGCAAACACATTCAATATAATGCCCTGGGCATCACATACGATCTGGCAGTTGATGGAAGGAATGCCCCTGTGTTTAATGTAGGCCCTACCCCGCTCACTGGGCGGTGCTTTGATGTGTATGTGTGTGCAGGCTATAGCACCTACTACCCCAGGGTAGTCTGCCATTTGGTGGAAGAGACGCATATTGCTAGTCAACACCTCACGTGTGGTGAGGAAATGTACGTGCTCAATGGCATGTGGTGACATGGCATCCAGGAACTGGTGGAATACTCTGGATGCAGATGCCTGTGAGATCCCCATGATATCCCCAGTTGTGCTTTGGGAGGTACCTGTGGCTAGTATACCCAGGCCTACACATACCTTGGTATCCACTGGGATGGGTTTCCCTCAGCCTGTTTGATGTGTCAGGTGTGGCCGGCACAGCTCAACAATCTGCTGTAGGAGGTCTCTGTCCACCCCATAGCGCTCCACTATCTCCAGCTCATGCTGCCCCTGGTAGGTTACCCTGGGTCTGTACAGTCTTCTCTGTCTCCTCACTGAGGGTTGTTTGGCAGCATTCACATCCTCATCACCCTCAGCCTCCTGCACATGTTGGTCTATGTTGCCTGCTGCAGCATTTCTCATTTCATTGGATTGTTTTGTAAAATTTCCCCCCATGTACACACCGGTGGTGTAGAGTGTGGAAAAAACCCATGTGTATGGTGCTTGCTCACTTTATCGTAGTGTTCTGGTAGGGCTGGGCCTGTAATCTGCTGATTGTGCTAATTGTCACCTGTTTGCCCAGCTTGTTCACTTTGACTACTCTCCTACTGCTGTTGTCCCTCCCAATTGCACTAGGCAGGTATAGACACACCCCTAGCTTAGGCATGCTAAGGCAGGAGCAATCCCGAGACACAGGGCTCCAATGTACGTACAGTATGCCTGACACCCCCCCATGCTTTCACCTATATTCGAGTCCTGCACCCGACTATCTATACGCATACACTCTTGGGATCTGCATCACACCCTGGGGATAAACGGGATTCACTATTTTCCACCTTGTTTGCATAGTATTGTCTTCTAATGCATAGTTACATGACCCATACTGAGCCTCCAAAATAATAACCACTGCTTACTGTCACACAGATCCGCACACAACTGGTTAAAAGCACCTTACTATCACCATATTCGATGCCCCTTGTTCTTCCCAGCAACAAAATAACCGGTCGCTACACGCCTCGAGCCCAGGACCCTGCGCACCACAGACGACGTGCTTTATCACTAAGCCATGGCAGATATAGGACATGTATTCCATCATGTAGATTTATGTGTGCTAATGTCCACATATATATATATATATATATATATATATATATATATATATACATACATACACACACACACACACACACACACACACACACACACACATATACATATACCCACACACTTACGTAGATATAGCATATATATCACAACAGCAGACCACGTGACACCAAAGCATTAGACAAGAATGAAAAGGAAACCACATGCGCCTCCTGCATTATGTACTGGTGTTACTATCAAGGCAAGTGTGTTCTGTTGCGTCACACAGGTCAGACTGTATTAAGGGTAAGATTAGGGCTGTTGACATTTACTCACCAGACCTATTGGTGAATGTATGAGTATGTCTTGCCAACCCAGTCTCTTGGGCGAGTGTGACATTTATGGACACTATATAGGAAAACAACAAAACATGCTCAATACATCTTGGAGCTAGCTGCTCACAGATACCAACACATAGGATATGACTGCCAAACACACACACTTGTCCTGCCTTGGAATAGAACATCTACCTGTTTATGCTATTACACTACAGCATTATGCAGCTACAGAACGCATTACTGAGATTACTGGGACACAACCCTCCCTGAGGCATACTTCTAGAGGGGTGACATCATTAGCAATGGAAAAGACGCCGATAGGGATTGTGTGGAGTGTGAGCAGTCTAAAAGCATTATTTTGTCCACAGGCAGACGGAAACACACACACACAGTTGGCATGGCTAGGATTAGAACACAAACTTAACTACCTTTTTATACTATAGCATTATGCAGTTACAGAATGCACTACCGAGATTACTGGGATACAGCACTCCAGAGGCATACTTCTAGGTGGGTGACATCATCAGCAATGGAAAAGACACTGATAGGGATTTTGTGGAGTCTAAAAGCATTATTATGTCCCCAGGCAGATGGAAACACACACACACACACACACACACACACACACACACACACACACACACACACACACACACACACACACACACACTTGACATAGCTGTGATTAGAACACAGACCTAACTACCTTATCACACTACAGCACAGACCTAACTACCTTATCACACTACAGCATTACGCAGTTATAGAATGTGCTATCGAGATTACTGGGACACGCCATTCCCAGAGGCATACTTCTAGATGGGTGACATCATTAGCAATGGAAAAGACATCGATAGGGATTGTATGGAGTGTGAGCAGTCTAAAAGCATTATTCTGTCCCCAGGCAGATGGAAAAACACACACAGTTGGCATGGCTGGGATTAGAACACAGACCTAACTACCTTATCATACTACAGCATTATGCAGTTACAGAATGCACTACCAAGATTACTGGGGCACAGCACTCCCAGAGGCATACTTCTAGGTGGTTGACATCATCAGCAATGGAAAAGATGATGATATGGATTGTATGGAGTGTGAGCAGTCTAAAGGCATTATTTTTTTCCCCGGCCGATGGAAACACACACACATACAATTGCCATGGCTGGGATTAGAACACAGACTTAACTAGCTTATCACACTCAGCATTACGCAGTTACAGAACATACTACTGAGATTACTGAGACACAGCACTCCCAAAGGCATACTTCTAGATGGGTGACATCATCAGCAATGGAAAAGACGCCGATAGGGATTGTATGGAGTGTGAGCAGTGTAAAAGAATTATTCCATCCTCAGGCAGACGGAAACACACACACACACACACACACACACACACACACACACACACACACACACACACACACACACACACACACACACACACAATTGGCATGGCTGGGATTAGAACACAGACCTTACTATCTTATCACACTACAGCATTACACAGTTACAGAACATGCTACCGAGATTACTGGGACACAGCATTCCCAGAGGCATACTTCTAGGTAGGTGACATCATCAGCAATGGAAAAGACACCGATAGGGATTGTATGGAGTGTGAGCAGTCTAAAAGCATATTACTGCCCCCAGGCAGATGGAGACAAACACACGCCAGTGGTGTGATCAGGACAACTGCCTATCTACGGACCACTATTACAATGCTACATAGATACAAGCCACACCACAGACACTACACCTTTCAAGATAGTCAATATGACCTTCTTGGAATGCGGACATCGACATGGATGCTGGCAGTTATGATGTACATACCTGTGAATCAGTGTGTTCAATGTAGTAATCCATCCTGAAGTGGGGTATGGCCATCTGAAGCCTGGACGACCACTATCACTATACAGGGTTACAATGGCCATGCCATACACATAGAGGCACATAACCGACACAAGGTGTCACTGGGCATGCTCAAACACTTAGTAGCACACGTCCGTTTGGAATGCACTATGTGTCCATCTACACAACATCGTACTGGGCATGCTCACACACTTAGTAGCAAAGGGCTGTTTTGTATCCATTCTGATTCTAAACATGGAAGGGCACAGTGTGTCGATAGTTGTCATTGTTTGCATGAATGCTGCACTACATATATCTGACACTGGTCTTCTACACAACGTCTGCTGCTGTGCATCACCTTAGATGTACCAATCTAAACCTGGCGCACTAATACCACCTGTGGTGATGTCCTGTCAGGAGTGGCTACTTCGCCCATATAGTGCCATTCATAGACAAATGTCCTGAGACCAGGTTAACACCCTGACACCTAGAGGACAACTGCATTGTACGTGTATGCTAAACAGTGCTAGATGTGTAGTGTTCATAATCACAGCTGCCAATGTAGATCCAACAATGGGGAATACTGACATCTGTGCAGTGAGGAACACCTGGCTGAAGGCTCAGTTGTGCACAATAGCACTACCACCATATACCTCGGATACAGACATGTGGGCCATAACACTGTTACGGACCGCTCCAGGTGGTGGTGTCCCCACGTACATGAAGGCCACTCACATGCACTGACCAGTACACCCTCAAAAGCCATCACAGATGTGCAGATCACAGTGTCAAAAGCCGCATTCTAGGATGTAGCCCTCAGACATCACCATGTCTTTGGACCAGCAACACACATCCATACATGTGGTAGAAAAAGAAGTTATGTACCTACCATAAAGTTCCATGTTAGTTGTCTTCTTCTCGCCTTCTTTCTTGTTGGTTGGGTTCGGAGCCGATCCTCAGCTCCAACTCGGCCATCTTCAAAAGCTTGAGAGCTGCATACTGGCTTGAAGCAACCCCATATCCCATGATGCCTGGCGCTAGGTACCCAGATCTTGTTTGGTAAGTCTAACTGCAGACATAATAAGGAAAGGATCCTATCCTGGAATATATAAAACTTCCAGAGAGGCTACTAGACAGGAACGAATAGCTAGAGAAGACTCAGCCAGTGAAAAACCATAAGGAACTCTTCTCAGTCTACAAGGATAGGGGGATGGAGGGTGGGACGCAAGAAAGAAGGCGAGAAGAAGATGGAACGTTATGGTAGGTACATAACTTCTTTATGTTAAGTTGTCTATCTCGCCTTCATTCTTGCTGGTTGGGACAGCGTCCCTAGCATCTAAAATCCTGGATGGCTCATTGGAACAAACTCTTCAGAACAGTGGAACCAAAATCTGCTCTGTTTCTGGAAACCACATCCAACTTATAATGCAAAATGAAAGTATATGGGTTGGCCCACGTAGCCGCAGCACAAATAGATTCCATGGGCAACCTAGCCTGAAAGGCCACAGAAGTGGCTAAAGCTCTGGTGGAGTGACCTTTTGGTTTAACAGGTAATTATTTATTCCTCAGTTGATAGATAAAAGTGATTATAGAAGTCAACCACCTGGACAAGGTTACTTTTGAGACTGGAAGACCTTGTTTACCCTCAGAATAAGAAAGGAAAAGTTGGTCCGATTTCCTGATATCTTTAGTTCTATGCAAATAAAAGCATAGTTGCCTGTGAACATCTAACTGATGCAATTTATATTCTGCCCTGTTGGAGTGGTTGGGAAAAAACACAGGAAGGTCTATGGACTGATTCAAATTATTTTCTGAAGAGACCTTAGGAAGGAAGGAAGGATTAGTCCTGAGAGCAACCCTATCAATATGGAACACTAGGTACAGAAGACGGGTACAAAGAGCCTGCAGTTCTGAAACTCTTCTGGCTGAAGTAATGGCTACCAGAAAGAGAGTTTTCCAAGATAAAAACTTCAAGGAACAAGATGCTGCAGGTTCAAAGGGAGGCAATATTAGAGACGCTAAAATCAAATTTAGATCTCATGGAGGTGGAGGGTCTCTCACTGGAGGCCTGAGCAGTGTGGTCCCTTTGAGAAAGGCTGTACATAGCTTATGTGACATGATATTATTTCCCGACAGGCCAATGTGAAAATTTGAAATTGCAGCTAACTGAACTCTAATCGTAGTGGAAGCGGATCCAGAATGAAAGAGTTCCGCAAGAAATTCCAAAATGTGGTGTATAGGGGCTGAAAAGGGATCTATACTCTTAGCCTCTGCCCAGGAAGAAAAACGTTTCCACTTACTAGCATAAGTTTTTCTAGTTGTAGATTTGTGTGATGATAAAATAATTTCGCGCACAGAGGGGGAGATATCTGGAAGCCTGGCTAAGGTTGGAAGTGGAGCAACCAAGCAGTGAGCTGGAGAGATTGCAGGGATTGGTGCAGCCCACCCAACTGATGGATCAGAAGGTCTGGAACTAGGTCCAGAGTCCAAGGCTGCTCGAGAAGATGATGATGCAGGAACGGGAACCATATTTGTCGAGGCCAGTAAGGAGCAATGAGGATTATTTTGCAGCCCAATATGGTAGCTATCTGTATCAGTTTCAGAATAAGGGGAAACGGAGGGAATGCATAAAGAAGTCCCTGAGGTCAATCGTGGACTAGAGCGTCTCTGGGGGAATATCCAGGAAGTGGAAGGAAAGAGAAGAAATTGTTGCACTTGCTGTTGAAGGGGGTGGCAAAAAGGTTGCAGTAAGGCTGGCCCCATTTGTGGAATATTTGTTCCGCAACTACTTGATTCAGAGACCACTCGTGAGGCATGAGAATTGCTCTGCTCAGCCTGTCTGCTATAACGTTGGACTTCCCAGGGATGTGCGTTGTGATCAGATACCATTGGGAAGAGATCGCCCACTGCCAGAGTCTGAGTGCTTCTCGACATAGGGGATAGGACTTGGTTCCACCCTGCTTGTTGATCTACCACACTACTGACATATTGTCCGTTTGGATCACAATGGTCCCGGTAGGAAGAGAGTCCTGAAGAGCTTGCAACGCTAAAAGCACGGCCCTCATCTCCAAGACGTTTATATGCAGGTGGCACTCGTGAGGTTGCCAGGTGCCTTGGACTGTCCTGCCCTGATAATGCCCCCCCCACTGATCAGGGAAGCGTCCGTGGTAACCGTAGCAACTGGGGGGTACAAATGGTCTGCCCAGGGGCACTGATGTGGAGACCATCCACCATGCAAGGTGCTTTTTGCATGCTTCTGTGATCATAATCGTGTGAGACATGGGAAGCTGCTGGAAGGTCCATTGGGTGAAAAGCAGCCACTGGAGAATCTTCATGTGAAAATGCGCTAGAGGAACAAGTATGATCGCTGCTGCCATGAGACCCAGAGTTTGGAGGACAAACCTGGCTTGAATTCTTTTGCATGCTAATAAGACCTGTACATGTTGACGAATCACTAATACCCTGTCTGGTGGAAGGCTCGCTAACATGTCTTTTCTATTTAAATTTGCACCTATAAAGGTGATAGACTGACAGGGTGACAATGCAGACTTTTTGAAATTTATAGATACCTAGTCTGGAGCAAGTCTAGATAGTGTAGTCTCTGGATAGCAGAAGTGATGCCTGATGGTAGCAGTAAGGAGCCAGTCATCTAGATATGGAAACACCTGGAATTCTTGCCGTCTCAGGTGAGCGGTAACTACTGCCACACATCTGGTGAACACCCTGGGGGCGGTGGTGAGACCAAAGGGCAGATCTCTGAACTGGTAATGGCTGGCTCCCAGCCGGAAGTGAAGGAATCTTCTGGAGTGCCTGTCCATTTTGATATGGTAGTACGCATCCTGAAGATCTATAGAGCACATCCAATTGTCCTGACCCAGAAAGGGCATAATAGACTGTGGCATGACCATCTGAAATTTTTTCTTTGTACAGACCTGTTCAGTCTGCTGAGATCAAGAATGGGTCTCCAGTCCTCTGTCTTTTCTGATACCAAAAAGAACCTTGAGTAAATTCCGGATCCTTGCTGGTCTGGTGAGACTTGCTGAATGGCCCTTTTTCTTAGCAGTTCTGAAATTTATTGTACTGCTTGATCCCTTAGATTGGGTGGAACATCTGGGAGGGACTTGTTTAACACTACGGGAGTGTGAACAAAGGGTATTCTGTAGCCTACGGATATAACCGACTGTACCCATTTGTCTTGTGTTATGTCTTGCCAGTCTCTTGGGTACAGCGATAATCTTCCCCCAACTGCTTCCAGAGGTGGGCAGTCAGGCAACCCTTCAGGAATGCTGGAAGGGCTTCTCAGAGAAGGATTCTCTGCTGCCCTGGTTTTGCAGACCCCCTCTGCCACGAGGGCGGCGTCTGTTATTGTTCCCTCCTCTGCCCCTGGAAGGCGGTGGTGAGACCAAAGGGCAGATCTCTGAACTGGTAATGGCTGGCTCCCAGCCAGAAGTGAAGGAATCTTCTGGAGTGTCTGTCCATTTTGATATGGTAGTACACATCCTGAAGATCTATAGAGCACATCCAATTGTCCTGACCCAGTAAGGGCATAATGGACTGTAGCATGACCATCTGAAACTTTGTTCTTTGTACAGACCTGTTCAGTCTGCTGAGATCAAGAATGGGTCTCCAGTCCTCAGTCTTTTTTGGTACCAAAAAGAACCTTGAGTAAATTCCAGATCCTTGCTGGTCTGGTGGGACTTGCTGAATGGCCCTTTTTCTTAGCAGTTCTGAAATTTCTTGTACTGCTTGATCCTTTAGATTGGGTGGAACATCTGGGAGGGACTTGTTTAACACTACGGGAGTGCGAACAAAGGGTATTCTGTAGCCTACGGATATAACCGACTGTACCCATTTGTCTTGTGTTATGTCTTGCCAGTCTCTTGGGTACAGCGATAATCTTCCCCCGACTGCTTCCAGAGGTGGGCAGTCAGGAAACCCTTCAGGAATGCTGGAAGGGCTTCTCAGAGAAGGATTCTCTGCTGCCCTGGTTTTGCAGACCCCCTCTGCCACGAGGGTGGCATCTCTTATTGTTCCCTCCTCTGTCCCTGGAAGGGAACTCACCACGTGTGTCTGGCAAGGCTCCCTGGGATTTCCAGAACCACATCTTTCCACTCTTCTGACCCTTGGGATATGGTCTGAAAGTAGTGGAAAAATGGACTCCCACGACAGAGAGAGTCTTGCCTTCCTGCTCACACCTGGTAAGGGTGTCCTTCACCTGGGATCCAAATAAAGAGGAACCATCAAAAGTGGTGTTGGTGAAAGATGCTCTGAAAGGTTCCACAAAGTTACATAGCCGCATCCAAGTGTGTCTCCTTAGAGCAACACCTGTGCCTGCGGCTCTACTCGCACCATCGGCTGCATAAGAAATGAGCCTCATGGAGGAGCTCACCACTGAATTAAGAGTCGCCAGCTGGGAGGCTGCCTTAGCCTGGGCTCCCTCAGCTGATGGATCTTGGAGGGTATCTCCAAGCTCTTTAAGGTGATCCCTCTGAAAGTGGGTAAAGTGGCACAAATAATTCAGAGACATCATAGACAAAGTTGCTGAAGAGAGCATCCACTTCCCATATCTGTCCATCGTTCTTGACTCCTTGTTAGGGGGATGGACAGATGAAGAAGTTTCAGCCAACTCCTTCTTTCTGGCCGCCGCTACCACCATGGCATCAACAGGGACACCTTTGGTCAAAAACTGTTTATCCTGTGCTGCAGTTATGAATTTTGCGGGTCTTCTGGGGGTCAGTTCCACTGTGTCTGGAGCTGACCACGCCTTTCAAGCCACCACAGACATCAGTGGGTCGAAAGGCAGAGACACCCAGGAGGTGGAAGGTCGGGATCCAAACGCATCCAGGAATACCGACTCATCCTCAGAAGGGCTTAGGGTAGTCCAGTTCCCCATCTGCCTAAGCATCTCAAGGATGTCTGAGAAGGAGACATCTACAGAGGGGGATCTTGGGGACCCTTCCAAATCCTCTAAGTCGGTATCTGATGTGACAGACTCAGGGGAGTGAACATGCTTCCTCTTGCATTTCCTCTTATGAGGCGACTCCTTTGAATGATCAGGGGAGGCCTCGGAAGAGGAAGATACACCCAAGGAGGTGCCCTGGAGCATTGGTTCCCCACACTTGGGGTCTGGATGAGGGGCAGAGGCAGATGCAGGCACCATAGTAGGAGGAGCAGATGGGGATGATCGTGGGGCTGACTCAGGGGCCAGCACACTCCTCATTACCTCGAAGGCATTCCTGCTCGGATGCCGAAAAGGCTCCTGTTCCAAAGAGACCGGAATCTCTCTCTGCACCGAGGGGGATGGCTATGAAGCTGAAGCTCCGAGGGGGAGAATGGGGTCAGACAAGGGTCCGATGCCACTCGCCCCCTCGGAGCCGATGAGGGAGTCTCGGGCTAAAGGCATGGCAAACTAAACAAGAGTCCTGCAGGTGCATGGCGCCCAGACAATAGACACAAGAAGTGTGACCATCTGTAAGAGACATCTTCTGACAGCATGAGTCACACTTCTTGAATCCGGACACCTTGGTATCCTTGGACATCCCTGAAAACAAATAGAATACCAAGGACAATACACAAAAACTAGGATATAACAACTAGGACACACAATAAAGTTACCACACCCAAAACACACCCAAGAATACTCACAATATTCTACTTACAAGCTAAATAAACTAAATAGGTAAAAGCTACAAGTTTTTTTTTTTTTTAGAGAAAAGGAAAAAGGGTTAGCCTCTTATTTAAAGGGCCACCTATGAGAAGAAAGTAAAGTGGGAGGGGGAAACTCTCTAACTAAAACGAGTTTTCTGAAGGGATAGGGGAAGGATCAAGAAAGAATTATCGATACAAGTATATATAGAAAAAAGTTGTAACTGCTATAAACAATCTACACTAACAAGCCTAGTAAATTTTTAACAAAACGGATAAAATAATGAAAATATACGACCTGAGCCAGTAAGACAACCTCGCAGCAGAAGTGGCAAATGAGATCTGGGTAACACTTGCCAGGCATCATGGGATATGTGGTGGCCTCGAGCCAGTATGCAGCTCTCGAGCTTTTGAAGATGGCCGAGTTGGAGCTGAGGATTGGCTCCGAACCCAACCAGCAAGAATGAAGGCGAGATAGACAACTTAACATCATATATTAGTACAACACCATGTGACCCATGACCATTGGACTGTACCTAGCTCTACAACAACTGTGCAGACTACCCATGTACTGACACAGATGCACCATGTGTTATGCAATGCAATGATACCACTGTTCATAACCAGGTCAGCTGTACACATAACAGGAGCTCTGAGTCATATACAGCTGTAACAGATGACTGTTGCTGTACACCAGTAAGCACCCTCATGTTTGGATATGACATACATGTACCTGCCGTGGATATGTACATGCCCCACACACACACAACATATATATACATAGCATAGCTGTTGCTGTCCTTCGTGCAGACAGGTGGCTACAGCAATTACACACATGCACATGGAAGGTAGGTCCATGGCTGTTGAATGCTAACAGTACATAAGGTGTGATAGCAATGTTGACTGAGTTAACATTCCCTCTGTACTGGTTACCTACGACAACTATCATATCATACAACAGTCCACGTGTCATGTATGTCATCACACATGTCCACCAATTGCAATGCCTACAAACATGGCTAAATGACAGGAATGTAGGACCTACACACATGTACATGTAGTGGTGTGCATTTAGCTACCATGCGTGTGCAGTAGATGATGTTTGCAGGTGATCTGTGTCTTACTACAACATGCAGTTGCAATGCAGCCCCATCACTGCCAACTGTATATGGTGAAATACTGACAGTACGGTAAGATGTACATCAGGTATGGACGGATGTGTGGACATAAAGTGGTGGGCCATCTTTGCAGATGGATGTTTGCTGAAGACAGCTCACAGGTGTGTCACAAGCCGTCCTACCATAACATGTGCAAACACTAAGCTATGTTTCTGTTAATTGAAGGGGAAGACATACAACCTACACAGCGGTCAGGGTGTCACTGACTGTAAATCACTTGACACCTGTAACACTTAAGACCTCCTGTGTGCATATATTAGCACAATTGCCAAATGTAGCGTCAGTACACATTGTAATGCAGGCAATGCTGCTGCATGTCTGTCATACGTATCATAAGATAGCAAGTGTTTGATTCATAGTACTGCCATGTGTGTTTGCTTGTGTGTCCATATATGCCACGTATGGTGGGGAATACATCCCAATTGTTACATACCCTGTACACTGTTGTAGAGATCTGTACATACTGCAGTGTAGAAAGCAAGATATAGGCAGGGGTGGGGTGTGTATCACACACATGTGAGCTATCTCTATGTGCATGACATAGGTGCATTCAATTGTGGACTCCACAGTGTGTATGTGTGTGTGTGTGTGTGTGTGTGTGTGTGTGTGTGTGTGTGTGTGTGTGTGTGTGTGTGTGTGTATGGCTGTCTGTTCCATGGAGTGAGGATGTATGTTACCATAGTGAACAGATAGGACCCCTAACCCCTCCAGGTGACATACACCACAAATCCAGTCTCACATAGACCTATCGCAACAGCAAACCAAACACATAAACATACAAAAACATACTCAGATGCTCTAAATAAAAATCTGCCCAAGCAGCAGAGACCTCCAAAGCAGACATCCAAGCAACCGCTACCCCACAACAATACCCATGTATCACATGGTTCACAAAGTCAGTGTGCCAGACAGTCACAGCCCTTAAACCTAAACAACACACCTAATACACTTGTAATAGGTGACTCTATTGTCAGACACACTGATGTCCCACTCACCAGGCTGAACAAGGAGAAGGTCACTGTAAGCTGCCTGTCGGTGCCAGGATCTGCCACATAACACAAGCACTCAGGTCACTCCAAAGCAAGTACAAATATGACTCCATCATTGTCCATGCTGGTGTGAATGACCTGAGACGTACATCCCTGGACTACATGAAAAGAGACATAGAGGAGCTTTCTGATCAAGCAGCCCAGGCCGGTATGACCCTGACCCTGAGTAGCATCTTACCTTCACCAAGAATGATGCCACAGCATAAAGACAAAATAATCAATTTTAACAATTGGCTAAAGTATTGGTGTCATTCAAAGGGGATCCAGTGTCTGTCATCCTGGGATGACATGCTCAACAAGCCATGTTGCTTCACTAGGGGCGGCTTGCACCTGTCACCCCTGGGCTTCAAGTGCCTTTAGGCAAGG
>NC_056728.1:1974277148-1974298553 GCF_019279795.1 Protopterus annectens
TCGTGTTTGAGTGGGTTCTGTTATCCTTTTCGTGTAGTTGTGTGTTCTCATCCTGTAATTTGAATGTGTATTACTGCTACACATTGAGGCCTCAAGCTATCAACTAACCTCTACCCTTGTCATTAGCTAGACTGCTATGTAAATTCCCCACTCCATGTAACTGTACCTGTGATGTCACCCGGTATGATCTTTAGCCACTGTAGCTTAGTACACAGCTCCCATGCTCCTGGATAAGTAGATGTGTAGACATCTTTGGAATGTCAACCTTTCTAACAGTGAGGTTGAAGCTATGAATAGCATGCTGGTATGGCCATACATACCTGTAAGTAGTCCACATTTACACATGGGAAACTGCAAACACTGGCACTCAATGGCACATGCAATTAGACCTAAAGGAGGGAAGAAGGACATCATGACCAAGATGCTGTTACTGCTGTTACCAAGACACATACTGTGAACAGAAAACAATGCATTCTAAACCTGTACTACATGGTATGTCTGCTGCGTGTCAACAGGACACAACAATTGTAATCTACACTTATCTCCCTAGTCTGTTCACCTTGTGCATCAGACCATATGAGCATGTCCCTGCACCGAAGGTGTGGATGACAGGGATACGGCACAGGCATCATGATATGCACAGGGTGATAATGTTTGCCAGGGGCCTAGGCTGCACCAGTGGATGACAGCATGTGTGTGGGTTAGGGCCAGTGATCTAATTGGCCATGTGTGGTTGTTATGCATGTGAGTGTTGCGGTGCCCTACAGATGTTTCTGGTGTGTGCGTGTATGTGTGCACACAGTTCTGCCATGTGTCTGGCCTACACAGGGGTATTATTGACAGCTCCAGACTGTACAGACCAGGTTTTACAGCTCACTGTCTCCGGCCACAGCCACATGACCTGTGCCTGCCAGGGGTTGCACGGGCACTACCAGGCAGAAGTGCAGATTGGGTACTGTCCGATCACACATGTCCACTGGAACCTTGTGCCCATTGGGACCATCCAGGGCCACGGCCACATGGCCTGCTGTGTCCTGGTGTGGACAGTGCAGCACCAGCTGCACTGCTGCTGCTACCGCCACTATGGGAGCGAGCATGTGAGGTAGCTCATTCACATAGACCTGCACCAGGTGACGTAGCTGTCCTACGTCCACATGCCCTATGCCTCACTCCTACCAGATGTTCCAGCACAGACAGCTCATGCTCACGGATTGTCATGCCACAGTCAAGGATTTCAACCATGTCACCCAATCGTCTGTCCAAAACCTCAGCAATCTGCTGTTGAGCATTTGCCAATGCCTGGATGTTGTCATTTAAAGAACGGATAGCAGCCCTCTGAAGTTTCTGCCCTTCTCTCTTTTGCCATTCAGCACATGCCTGTGCCACCATTACAGCCTGAAACATGTGTCTGGTGACATCAGCTGCTGCGCTCTGTCCTGCAGGGGCATGTTGGCCAGAGGTCCTCCTATGAGCAGCACTGGCCACATGCCTGTGTGGCCCATCTCCAGTCATTTGCCTGACACCATGGTGTGAATACAAACCTTCAGTAGCCACCACACTTTCCTGTTCCAAGCTACCACATGCCAACTGTCCTTCGTCTATGGCTACTGGTGATGGGGTATGTGTTGGCATGAGAACTGTGTGCAGGGATGAGGGGGATATAGGTGGAATGGCAATCAATGGCTCAGATTCAGCCCCTGAGAACCCTGCCTGTGCCTCAAGCATATGTTCATCATCACTGCTAGAGTCTGAGGGGACACAAACATCAGATGGACTGCAGGAGGGTAACGCACCTACATCACCTGTAAAGGCAAACAAAGACTCTACATTACAATACAGACACACACAAACACAGACACACACACACACACACACACACACACACACACACACACACACACACACACACACACACACACACATACACCATGCATGTGATTTGACAGAAGGCATGCAACTTGCATGTGATATAGCAGACGGCATGCAGCTCAGACAATAATAGTGGTAGTTATCATACATCCCTGGGTTGCACACAACTGCATGCATGTGTCATAGCAGAAGCCATGCATTTCATGCAATCATGGTAGTAAGCATGCATCCCTGAGCTACACCATGTGGACCAGCACAGGTTAACAGTACACATGGCTGATGTGTGGCATATGACCTTGACATTAACATGTAGTATGACATGTAATCTGCTGACGTGTGCATTGACATGCATACATGTTTATCACAATGGTGTCCTGTCACATATACAGTGGGGTAATGGTGTCACATTACAGTGTTGTCTGTCTGCCCTACAGATAAAATGCACATTTAGCAGATGTGCATGACCATTGCAGGGTATTATGAGACATCTATATTGCTATACAGTGTGAAGTACAGACACAGTGCCATTGAATGGAATCATGAGGTGTCTCTATTGCTATACAGTGTGAATTACAGACACAGTGCATAGCCATGACTGTGTGCATACACAATACATATATACTGTGGATTGTGTCCCACGTCGCTGAGGTATATACACACTAAACCATGATGTGGAATGTGGGACATAGGTCACCGAAGGCCATACGGATGACACCCCTGCACATCTGCAAACATATTTTAACTGCCTGTCAACCATGTCCACACATGTCAGACTTGTCAATACACTATGGCTCACATGACATTTGTGTACAACACACCCAAGGTGCACGGCTGGCAGTGATGTCCAACAGCAGCAAGGGAAATGTACTGTATCTGCGGCCTTATGTGGCTGTCTTTGTATGTATGTGGATGCTGTACAGGTGACAACTGTCATGCTGTGACACAGTCATGGTGTTCAACACATCTTATGTGGTCGAATGATGTTATGCCTCCACAAGCTGTGCACAGGCCTGTAGGATGTCCAGTCTTCCACATCTGCACTATGACCATTCAACAAAGGCTATAGTTGGACCATGTGTAGCCAATGTACAGCAGGGTGTATACACAAACACATCACATCTACTATGTGTTGCTACATGTCTCTGGCCATCCTCCATGGCCATGTGTAAACATGTGTTGGCCAAACGGTTGTGATGGCCATCTATCTCACATGTCTGTGTTGTCCCATATGACATACACCCATAGATGTCATATACTCCACTGTCCACAGGGTTATGAAGACAAAGGGTTGTATGTTTGGTATGTGGGGTATGTTTTATGGGATAGTGAGACAATGTGGCAGCCGGCCCACTACATGTCATGGACGTGTCAGATGGCACCTCACAATGTGTGCAGTCATAGCAGGGGCACAATCCACAATGGTGAAACTTGTGGGATGCCATACTCCAGCTCCCTGTGTAGTACTGTTTGTGTACCCCACATGTGTAGTTCTGATGTGTAGTACATGTTCCTACATTGAACAACACCTCCACCTTTGTATGATCAGCTGTCCACACATCTAGCAATGACAGTTTCTGAGGTTTCACGTCGGTGTTTCACTTAGTTTGTAAGTATTGCACATGGATAGCCATTGTGATGGATTGCAGATGCGACCTGTATATTGTGACTGGACCATACATTATGTGCACATGTGTTAACTGGCCACATGGTGAATAGATCTGTGCATTAACATGCCTGATACTTATAACTGTCTCACCTGCAATGGCCTGCTGTCTTAGCGGAACGCTAGAGGTACCTATATATATGGGTGACACAGCAGTATGATCATTATCCACGCCTGTATGACAGCTACAGGGTGCAATGTGCATGTTAACACATTCGCCAGTACAATAGGATATACTATGGAGTATGCACATGTGTGCATACACAGAATAGCATACTATAGTATGCGGCATGTGTGTATACATGCCTTGCATATGATGTTACATTACATATTGTACAGTGACACATGCAACTATATGGGATATAATAGTTATATGTGTAGTAGTGACTTACCAGGCAAATCCAGGCTCAGTGGTTGAGAGACACCCGCCTCCACAATGTCAGCTAAGGCTTGTGGATGCTGTTCTGCTGGTGTCCCCAGGTTGGCCAGTAGCTCCTCGGTACATGTGAGTGGGGACTGGGTTTGTGGCCCACCACCTGTTGCACCTTGTTCCCTGGTGATTGCATTTGCATGCTGTTTCACACATCTGATCAGGTCTGTGCAGTGTCTGCGCACCTGCTGGTATGTGCGGCTATGGCCACCCACATCATTAACCCTCCTGCGAAGTTCCTGCCACAGGTCATCCCGCTGCTGTGCATCCTGTGGCACATGGCTAAACAGGACATCATAGTTGTCTTGGAGGTAAGGTATAAGGGCCTCATCCTCCAAGTGTGTATAGGCTGGGAGCCTTGCTTGCAGCATACCTGGAAGACATAATGATGGAGACAGGTCACAGTATCTCAGAGATGCACAGATATACAGCTGCACATACATGTGTATCACATTTATTACATATAAATAGTTGTCTTTGCAAATCTTCATGACACTGACATCACTGACATGTTTGTGTCACACACATGTGACACCCAATGGGGATTGGATAATATCACCATATATGTGTGTCACCTGATTACATTGCTCATACTACATGTGGATGCTGTCTTGCTGTGGGATGTCTGTTTGCCTGTGCTGGTGTTCTTACCTATCAGCACATGCCTGGATGTGCCCACATTAATGCTGTCGACCTTGATGCTGTGTATATGTCACATATAAACACATACACTGCCTTAATGGACATGACCTGTGACACTGCAGACATGCACACGAAAGCCTTAACATGCATGTGTTTTGCCATATACATCTACATGGCACTGTACAGCAGTTCAACATCCTGCCACATATCGCCTGTGTTGCACATGTGATACACATGGGACACTGGCTAGCCTGATGGTATTTGTTGGGACGGTTATCAACTATAGCATATATGCCCAAGGTCATCTAGTAGTCTGTATGCCCTGGGCCATGTATGAGCCTAGGATGTAAGGTTACCTAGCTGTAGCTGACAGCCAAGTTTCCTGCGCCAGGTGAAGCAGTGCCACATAACTGATTTACACGGTTAGTGATACATCTACCATGCGGTCATCACACCATGTCTGACAGAGGTGAAATGTGCAACTTTGCTGGACAGGGTTGCATAGTATGGCAGGCATATGTAACGTGTATGGCACAAGGATCTGTCCAGCATGTGGCAATCCTTGTACTAGGAAGGTGGATGTCCATGACGTATGTATTTGAGATCAGGATATGTACGTGTAGCATGTCCAACATCACAGTGTTGGACATATCTTTATGCAGGGTAGGCATCATGCTACAGAGTGGAGATGAGGATTGTGAAGGCTGGTGTCGGCCATCCAAACATGGCCAATACCCCTTAAAGGTGATATGTGATCCGATATTGGTTACTTGAGTGATGAGTATTGCTGTACAATGATCTCAATGTTCATGGATGGCACCCTGTCATGACTAGGGTTGCCTCTTATGACTACCTAATAGGCTTGGTGATGTCACTAGCTCAGGGAAGTAAACTGCACAGCAGCATCCCTTACACACAGTGTCCATTATGTTGACCGCTGCCTAGGTGGTAGTTCATGGGTACAGGGTTATTATCCTAGCAGTGACAATGCAATATGCAGCTGTTAGACTGTGCACATATGTCACACACCTCACCCACAAAGCCCCTTCTGTATGTTGTCTGCAACACTGAGTCAGCTATTGCTCCTGGGTCATAGCCGTTCACATACTTACATAGGTAGATGCCTCCCATTTGTCTGTGTGGTATGGGCTACAATGAGGGAGAGTACAATGAATTAACCCTGTTTTACTGTAGCTGCCACTGGTGTGATATGCACATATTACTCAGACACGTTTTGTAGTGTTGGTTCTGTCAACAGTCCACTGGCAGAACACTCCTGCGAAATACAAATGTATATCCAGTATACTGAGTGTAGGTGGAACACAGTATGGGTGATGATGTCCTATGACTTGTCACAGGTATGATATGCAGTGTGAAATCATCCGTACTGTCATCTACAGCTGTACTGCTAACAACATATACGTTGATTAAGGTTCATGGACTTTCAGACCAGACTCAGCAGGGTAGTAGTGCAGTACCTCCCATTATGAGTGGTGTCTCCACTTTGTGGGTTGTGATAATTGTTGGTGTGCACCATTCAGTGTTTTTCACAGACTGACATGAAGGTATGTTTTACATGATGTGTATGTGTAGAGCAAACTGTTTTGCCATATGTGTATGATACAGCTAGGGATGTGGACAGGTCCCATGCAGCCTGAGTGCACCTTGTACCATCATAGTTTTGGTTACAGGGGCTCTGCAGTGTACATGGATATGTGATTGTGTACCTGTTGGGGGGGCAGTGTGTTTATGTTATCCAACACCCTATCTGTATTGCTTATTCATGCTCAGCGCATGTTCAGAACATGTAAGCATTACATGAGCTACTAATTACTATAGCACTCAATCCTCCTCATTACCTACAGGTAAACACTGTTTGTACTTACATTTCCTGCTTGCTTAGAGTAAAACAGCTCTTGTACACACTTTCCTCACTTATCTAGTGGGAAATAGTTAAATATTCAGACATGTCCAAATGTCAATTCCTAGTGTTCTCGCCTGTCTATATGATGATTATGGGCATCATGAGGCAATATAGAAATTGTCTTGTGTACACAGTCAATACTCCCCTCCTAACATACAAGACTACAACATGTGGGAGATGCACATATCTAGCCATGCTGGAGGTAAAGCTCTCTCCAACCCAGACTGAACCTGACAATCATGTGGGGATGCTAAACGTTTGCACCACACCACACTCATCACATAGTCTCACTAGCTCTCCATCACCACAGGCCACACATAGTAAGACTACAACATTTGCGGAGCCTCTCAATACTACTCTGTCTAGGCAACAGAGAACTCCAAAGCAGAAATGCAGGCGGCCCCCATCCCCCAACACAACACCAATTACTTATAGCCCACAGACTCAATGTGCCCATCAACCACAGCCAATAGGGCGAAATAACGTACCCAACACACTAGTCATAGGTGACTCTATAGGCGGTCACACTGATGTCCCACTCACCAGGCTACACAAGGAGATAGTTACTGTCAGCTGCCTGTCGGGTAATAGGATCTGCAACCTAACCTATGCACTCAGGTCACTCCTCAACAGGTACAATATGACTGTGTCATTCTCCATGTTAGTGTGAATGCCCTGAGATGTACCTTCCTGGACTACATGTAAAGAGACATGGAATAGCTTTCCGATCTTGTAGCCCAGGCAGGTATCACCCTAGCCCTGAGTAGCAGTCTGCCATCATCCAGACTGATAACTCAGTACAAGGACAAAATGATTTACTCCAACAATTAGCTATGCTTCTGGTGTCATTCCAAGGGTATCCAGTATCTGTCTGCTTTGAATGCCATGGTCAACAGAACACAATGCTTTGGCACAGATGGCCTGCACCTGTAGGCCCTGGGATTCCGGATAATGGCTAAGGCTCTTGCTGCTCCTATAGTGCCTGTTTTAGGCACGGTTCAAATAACATATTCACCACCATAACAGGAACAGGCAAGCAAAACCTGAGGGTAATGCTACTCAGTGCTTGACGTCTTCATCTGAAATGCACTTACCCGAGGCACTCCTTGTAATGGACCACTTTGATATCTGTGCAGTGACTAGGACCTGCTTCTAGGCTCCTGAGAGCACTCCTGCACTACCAAGCTATTACTCATACCACACCTTTCAGTCATGTAACCAGGACTGAGCACCCACGGTGGAGGTGTGTCCATATTTCTTAAGGATATCCACACCTCCAGGCTGGTTGCTTAGCAAAATGCATCAGAGGTTATCTAAGTGCAACTAACTCTGGCCATAACTGCTATACAAATTGTAGCTTGCTACAGATCCCCCACCATACCCCACAGTTAATGGTCCTCACTTCTTGGTGTACTGGAAAGTAGGGTTCAAACAGACACACTACTGATGTGCAACTGACACTACCCCATCATTAACTGGGAACCCAAGTAGATAGCATTCACTCCTTTGATACCCATATTGCCAAGGTGGTGTGGATATCCTTCTACGTGGCCCCCCTAATCTCTAATGGGTTTGTAGCCAAAACGAAGGCAGCCATTATGCCTCTCTACTCATGATTTATGAAACACATAAAAGGGTACGACACCCCATTTGGGATGTACCTTATGAGACAACAGCAATGGCTTTAAATACCACAACATTACCACACCAAGAGGAATACTGACCTCTGAAGGATGACGTATGAAGCCCAACTACAGAAACCCCAACTGTAATCGTGTGCATACCGCATACTCAGAGGTGATCTCTGCTGAACATACAAGGCCCATGTCCAAAACAGTATTGATGGATATGCTCCACATAAGCAAAAGCCCCTGAGAGCCACATGCTCTGGGATATGTACCTAAATGCAAGAATGACTAGGACATGCTGGAGGGATAAATTCCTGACCCAGACACTCACCATGCTTTGGAACATGATTCTTATGTGCACCAGGCAGGGACCCTCACTAGCACTCTTCAAGAGACACCTCGATGGGTGGATGGGAGACAGGCATGTACACCAGGGATCACTGCAGTGGCTCTGCTGTACAGAGGTGCAGGAAACTAATGGCTCTGCTGTTCACAGCCACAGGACACTAACCTAGGGAGGTGCTACAAGTCAAAACACTGTAGCTAGGCTTATGAATGGCCTTGGCCAGACAGCATAGTACCTAACTATGAACCTATGAAGCTATTACATGTCCTTTGTGCATGGATAATTCACTAGCTCTTCCATTTCAATTAGCTATCATGCTGATACACTGTCTGGTGACTATAAGTCATATGTATCCTCTTATTGTGTATTGGACATGCCAGTAGACATACCTGATGTTTGCATAGCATAACAGTAATGCTATGTAAAATGTTAGACATATCTGCCTACAGTACTGTACATTTCACATTTTTGCCCCTACATCCCACAATGCAAATCATAATTGCACAGCAGGACCACCTTAGACATGTTATTCTCAGTTGTACGCCCATACATATGCCTACTGTTACAGTATATCAACATATACTATCCCCTGTTATAGCACGCACTTGTTGGACCAACCCTGCCACTGACAGCGGCTGGAGTGGAATTGTTGTGTTCAAAGTCCTTATATAGCATCCCTTGTGGTGTATGAGGTGTTTACCTTGTGGCCTACAGCAGTACACACAATTTCTATGAGCGTTACTATGCTCAACAATAGATCACTAAATAATACCTTTTCCCACTATATGCATTGCATACACTTTAATTATTACAGAACAGGTACTACATACACTGACATACTGAGTGTTTTACATACCTTATTAGTGTCCTGAGTTGATGGTAATATAAATCCTATTCGTTTTGTGTTGCAATCCTCGTTGTAATGTTTTTCTAGTATGTACATATGGTTTGAATGTATGACAAGCCATCCTTTTATACTTAGATATCACTAACATGTGATATCCTGCCACCAATTGGTGTTCCGGAGTAGATGATTACATGCACATCAGCTGTGCGGCTACTCCATTAGCCAATGACATGGCAACAGTGGGGTATAATTGAATACTCCACTTGGGCGTTGTCCCTTTGCTCTACCTTCGAGGAAGACGGCCTGGATGTGTTGTTTGTGATGAATTGCAACAGCTATATGGAGACACACACAGATATATTAACTTCATGGCCCCCATGGATTGTGTGTAACAGCTAGAGGATGTAGTTCCTACATGTGAGTCTAGCTGTTATATCAGCCGTCTGATACGGGATTATTGCAACCAAACCCTGTAACATTGGCATCTGTTCCATTGTACAACAGCAACGATTTCACATAGGGCCATTATAGTGCGTCTCTGACAAGGTATATTAAGGCTTCTGCAGATGTCATAAAGTGAGTGGATGTTTGTGATGTTATTACAGTCTGTATTGCAATTGTTTTGGGTGTGGGGGAGATGTAGGTGGGTGTACATAGCAGATGCAGGTGTGTAGGAACTGCATTTATACATATTTGATATGTGTGTGAGGGCTCCTTCCCTATTTGAAGACCTATCCATTAGTAGACTAATACTATAGTAATTGCAGGCTGATTCATTAAGCCATTGTTAATTGGTTCCTGTATAGCATGCAGGTGATGTTGGTCCTTCAATCCCTTCAGAAATACATCGGTATGTAATAAAATGTTGCTAAATGAAAGCTGTCTCGTGTATTTCTACCACAGATATTTGCACTCATTGGAGTTGCGTTGGTGACGGAACCTCTTTGGCTTGAGTTACCACCTTTTCAAATGGCCATAGTGGGAAATTTGCAGGACACACATCGGATTTTAGAGGTCAACACATACCCATGGTCAGTACAAAGTATAGAACTTTACATATATGCCTATATTCTTGTAGCAGTTTACTTGCTTATCCTGTTTCTTGTTACATGTAGGTATTTTAGATACAGATGACTATTTTATGCAACAATTACATTAAATATGGAACATGCCAAATGCCTCGAGATTGTAGGACATTAGTATTTGTACTCATTTTGGTCAGGACACTACCGCACATAGAGGGACTGCCCCTCTCAAGGTGGAACAGGTGGTAACCCTATCTTTGGCTCATGTCCATAGCACATATTTGTAATAGTGTATAGACGTATATACTCTCCATATCGTTTGTTCATAACGTTCGGTCATGGCAGAATGTGTGATTGCTATGGTCCATGTTATGCACATATTTAGGTTCATAGGTTCATAGGTAGGTACTAGGCTATTGGCCCTAGGGCCTATAAAAGCCTAGCCAAAAATGTACCCTGGTGTTCGCCACCCAAGAAAATTATTTTCCTGTGCCCCTGTCAAGCAGAACCACAGAAGTGATCCCCAGGGTGAATTTCCTATTACCCATCCAATCATCAAGATTTTTCTTGAAGAGTGCTAATGAGGAGCTCTGTTTGACATAGTTAGGTAGTCTGTTCCAGAGTATGGGAAGTCTCTCGGACAGGAATCTATCCCTCCAGCATGTTCTGTTTATTGTGGTGACAAGGTTTAGGTCCCTAGAGCGTGTAGCTTGGAGGGATTGGGATTTCTTTAAGTGGAGCATGTCCAACAGCTACTTGAAGACTTCAACCACTGTATACGGCATACCCACGGATTCAGGAACACACACACTTCCACCGACCACATTACCATTCCCAGACTCCCAAACCCCACAATACCGAACACTCAAACTCGCGACAGTCAAACTCCAGGAACTAACATAAACACATAACACACACATGCACACACAAACACACTGCTACCCATCACATCCAAACAAACCATCTTACACTACGTATGGCCAGGTGGCCATGCCTCCATACACCTCCCATGTGGGTGGCTGCGCCCCCCACACCAGACCTACTTTAATAATCTACCTCCGAGATAGCACAAACAGACACATGAAGCAAACCCACACAGACACAATACAGTCCTCTGGAAACACACACCACACTCAGAACACACACTTACACACACTACAGCAATCAGAAACACACTTACACACAGTACCTACCTGAACTGCAGTACCAGAAGCACTAACTAAATGTCCCTTAACATCATGATAATAGTACTCATGGTTCTGGTGTTCCGGTACTGTGGTCTTTCGGTCTTTAAGCCTCATGATTACGCATATCGGTATATAAAGCATTTGGTATTTGGTAGTATCCTATTTATATGTACCTCCATGGTTGTGTAGATGTTGTTAACCTATCTATATATTTGCATCCCTTTCTCTCTATATATTTATATATATATATATATATATATATATATATATATATATATATATATATATATATATACATATATATATATATATAGAGAGAGAGAGAGAGAAAGAGTGAGAATACACCTTTCATTGGGTACATGGCAGTGCATACTATTTCCCGAACTCCACCCTTTAGTCTTTTAACCTGTCACAATACACACCTGCCATTGGTACATCTCAGGTAGCTTAGTGGTATATTATTGCGAAGATTGTGTACATGGTTGCGTGTTCTACTCCTGGCAGAGGTCGTTTTACCTCTCAGAGCAGGCACTATTAGTACAAGGGTAAATAACGCACATTTCAGTGGTTCTGGCCAGCTTTGTCCGTGATCTATGCGATATTCAGCAAAGGGTAGACCTGTGTTGCGCATATCCGTGTAGTCATGTTTAAATGCCGCTTACCGGCACTTACCGGTCTAAAAACCCGCTAACATGTGCTTAAACGTGCTCTAATGACCTGCATCCAGCATCCATTATTCGGCACATCAGAATTACGTAACAGCCCTTGCAGGTCGTGGAACTGGGACCATGAACAAGACAGTCAGTGGCTTTACCACTGAGGCATCTGTGAAATGTACAAGTGTTATGGTGTTTAGTACGTAGAGTATACTACGGCTGTTCCTCCATACTGCAAACAAATGTGTAACTCAGTTGGTGTACATATGGATGATACCTGTAAATGGTATGTCCAAGTGATGCTTTATGGATATGCACCAGCTATGGGAATCCGTCACAGTGAGCCACACACTATAAATGTGCTACACCTTGCCACAACCATAACTGGAGAATTCTGGGGTGACAGATACCTGTCATGGGTACTCCCCATGCTTTGGAACTACATCCCCTGATTACATTATATGGAGCCCCACATTAACACACCAGGGAATCCTTGAAGAGTGGGTAGGGAACAGTGGTTACACCCCAGGGATCCTGGAATTGGCTCTGCTCCACAGAGGGACAGTTAGTTAATCAATGGGGTGGCAACAGCAGACACATTTTGGCTAGGCTTATGAATGGCCTCTGACAGTTAGGCATGTACCTACTGATGTACCTATGAACCTATACATACAGTGTCAACACATGCTATTAGCTTAATTTACTGTTCAGGTATTGACTTACCTTGTGCCAATAGCAGTTGTGTGTGCAATAGTTGAGGGCTGCCTATGTAGGATGCACACAGTAGACCACCTATACATGACAATTTACAGGTGGTTTTGTGTGTGTGTGCCATCCCTTTTACTGTGTGTGCAGGTGGAGAAGTGTGTCAGTCTGTAGGGGCCTACACTGTCAGTGTATGTGCTATACGTTCCCTCTTTGCCAAGGCATGGGCATACTGGGCACACCTCCGTCTGCCTACTGGGGTTGGCACAGGGTGTTCATGGTCTGAATCCCTCTGTGCCTGTGGTGCCCTTGGCAAGTGTGGTGGGCTGTGAGGGCCTTCACCATTATGTCCCTGCTGCAGCTGCTTCTGCAGGATCATATTATGTAGCATGGCACATACTATGAAGATGTGGGCACACGTGCCTGGAGAGTACTGCAAGGCTCCACCAAATATGTCCAAGCAATGGAACCGTGATTTCAGCATCCCAAACACATGTTCTATGATGATTCTGGTTTGTGCGTGTGCCTCATTATGGCGTTCTTGCATGGGTGTGTGTGCATTTCTGATGGGAGTCATCATCCACGGCTCCAGTGCATAACCAGCATCCCCCACAAAGTGGCAATATGGGATGCCCCCCCTGACAAATACCTGGTACAGCTGTGAGGCATGCCAGATGTGGGAGTCGTGGTCGCTTCCACGGCTGCCAGCACACACATCCATGATAATGCCTTGGGCATTGCACACAACCTGGCAGTTTATGGAGTGGTATCCCTTGCGGTTTATGTAGCACCTACCATGCTCACCAGGTGGTGACTTGATTTGTATGTGCGTGCAGTCTATTGCACCCAGTACCTCCGAGTAGTCTGCCATATGGTGGAAGAGGCGCATATTGCTGGCCAACTCCTCCTGAGTTCGGGGGAAGTATATATGCTCATTGGCATGTGGTAACATGACATCCAGGAACTGGTGGAGTACGCTGGATGCTAATGCCTGTGAGATCCCCATGATATCTCCAGTTGGCCTTTGAAAGGTACCTGTGGCTAGTATTCTCAAGCTTACACATACCTTCATGTCCAATGGTATGGGTTCCCCTCTGTTGTTTCTGGCTGTGAGGCGTGGCTGGCACAGTTCAATGATTTGCTGTATGATGTCCCTGTCCACCCTGTAACACTCTACTATCTCCAGATCATCTAGCCCCTGGTAGGTTACCCTTGGTCTGAACACTCTTCTCCTCCTCCGGTGCCTGAGGTGGTTGTCAGCATCATCCTCCACACCACCTTCAGTCTCCAACACATGCTGATGAATCAAAGCTATGGCAGCTCCAACCATGTACATTGTAAAAGTTCCCTGTCTGTTTACACTGATGGTGCAGTGTTTGGGAATAGACGAGTGTGTGTGTGAGGTGCCTTCACACTTTATACTATTGTGCTTTGGAAACTGATGATGTCATGGGGTGTGTATGTACAATCTGAGCTGCAGGGTATCTTACTTATGTGTTTTACCACAGGTATTGCTATTGAGGGGCCTTTGGTGTTGAATTACAGTTGGCTGTCATGGATCACCTCTTGCCCTTGCCTTCATTTTTCAAAACAATTCCCCTCCCATTGTCAGGCATGCATCCATCAGCCTGCTTTCTTGTTTTGTACTTTCCCAACCCAGGATTGTGTTGTGAAATGTGTTCTATAGCCGATCTACTGCAGGTTTTCTTTGCTCTGCTGTGACAGTTCTCTTTTCTTTGCAATCCGGCACCTCCCCTTTCCTGTTCTGCAGGTTGCTGCTAGCAGCCTTGTTAGCTACCGTCAATAGCCCACTGTGAGTTAATAGGTGTCAATTACTCAGTTGTACTTCAATTATCCTGCTGCAGCATTTCCTTATTGTCTTCCCATAACCTTCCTGTTTCAGCTGTGGTGTGCCTGCACCACTTCATGAATTGCTATGTACCTTCATTTGCATGCTGCACTACTGCGCATGGGGTGATTAGCATACATGCGCCGAGTTCTGTGCAGCTCTGGCATACGCTGGTAGTGCACGTGGAATTGGATCATACCCGAATCGCTCGGAGACCATGTTTGGTGTGAGAACACCTACGCTACGCCTGCGCCTGGTGCAAGCTTCATGAATCTCGGGATTACTTACAAACATCTGCATAGTAGTGCTATTATTAACAGTACTACAAAAGGTAATGCAACCATTCTAACAAAATGTAGGTGATATCCATCAGTTTTCCTGTGCAATAAAAATTTGTGACATTCTTTCATGTAGTAAATATAAACTGATGTAGCCACACACACATACAAATTAAATATATTATATGTTTATCTTAATCTTAAATACTACAAAGGGATGGAATAAAAACGCCTATGTAGTGCAAAGTGTAAATATTAAAAAATATTATAATGGGGAACAAATCATCTGACTTTAATAGAAAACATGGAAAAGAAGCCCAGTAGACTATAACACAGAATACAATATGCACGAAAAAACAGAATTATGCATTAAAAAAAAACATTACACAAATAAACAGCACAAAAATCAACTAAACATTTTCTAAATACACTACTGCAAACTACTACAACATTAAAATAAACAAATAAATAACTAAATACATCCATTTACTTCAGTCGGAAATAAGGAGATTACTAAAACTATAAAACACCACAATACACAGCACTACAGCACCAGCACATGAAAGATCCAGTACATAAAGTAAAAAAAGTTACACAACTAAAAACATTAAGTATTACACACCACTAGAAGCAAAAAAAAAAAAAAAAAAGAAAAAAACACACATACATACACAGTCTCACAGAGACTGGGCAGTCACAAACATCATTGCACACATACACACACACGTGCACACGCACACACACACACACACACACACACACACACACACACACACACACACACACACACACACACACACACACACAGCCTTGCATTACTTCCCTTCTGCAGTGCACATAGACCTGCCGCTGTCATAAACAAGATAAAACTACTGCAGTTACTCCTCACTACTCTATTCCTAAATATCATGCTACAGTTCTCTTTGTATTGCATTGTACAACTGGTTCCCAAGGCTGCTGCATTTACATGCTGAGATATCTGGTAAACGTCTGTAACACTACTTGCTGGAGTTTTATACTGCTGTAGTGACATAGCAGTCTTTGATTCACAACTACAAGTGCAAACTACTGCAACCCTAATAACACTACAAAGCCCAAATAAATAAAGAAATGCATGCATACATACATAAATATGTAAAATGTCAGCATAGAGGGATAAACAGGAAACCTACAGTGTGTGATCACAGCACATCGGGGATCAGGGAATTGTGCAATTCCATACTGTAGTGCAATCTTGGAATTAGTATTATTTAGCAGGGGGTGTGGATATGCAGCCCCCCCCCCCCCACGTGGGGGATGCAGGGGTTCTTCCCACAGCAAACAAAGCTGTGTTTGCTTTTTTTCATTTTCAGAGTTTTAAATGTCGGTGTTTTGTCACATGACATTCAAAATTTTCAATAAAAAGACACAATTCCACTTTATGTAGATAGGAAGACAGACATATGCACCTCTGATTAATATGCTGATATTCAACAATCCAATATTTAGTAGAAATTGATATTTTTCACTCCAGAGTGCCATGTGGGCTAAACAAAATTTACCCCTCAGATATGTATAGCTGTTTGAAAACAGGCCTAGACTTTCTAGTCTAGATGGATATGATTTATCAGGTTTATATTAGAACACCGAACTTTTAAAATGTTGAGTGTTCTAATATCGACCCGTTTTCAGCGAACGTTGAAAATATCAAAGAAACAGAAAACCAAATTTTTCCTAGGGAAAGAATTCAGTTGTCAGTTTCTGTTGCTCGTATTTTCAGTGCTGTGGTGGAAAGTTACAGGTCAGGTTCAGGTAAGTGTGCGATGGTGTGGACGTGAGGGTTAGGGTGGGGTAGGTGAGTTAGGGTTAGGGCGCGGGTGAGGTGACTGTGTGATAGTGATGGACCTTAGGGTTAGGGTTTGGGTTAAGGTAAGTGGATAGTTAGTGGTGTATGTATAGTTTAGTATAGGGTTAGATGTAAGAGTTTAGGTGTATGAGTGTGGCATGCTGTTTGGTGTGCTTGTGTTGTGTGTATGTGTTTTGGAACAGCAAATTTTTTCCCTAGGAAAAAATTTGCTGTTCTGTATGTTCGATGTTTTAAAATTTCGATTAATAGGATTTGATATTAGAACACTCAAAATTTTGAAAGTTCGGTGTTCTAATATAGACCCTATTTATCTCTACAAGTAATGATACACCTTGTAAATTTTTGTTGAATACCTTCTAAACCAGTAGATCAACTTTCTTGTAGCAGGAAAAGAACATCTTGTACTCAGTGATGGGTCAAGCATATGTTTGGAACAGCCTGAAAAGACAGTCATTATTTCTTTTTGTAAGCTCTTAAAAATTAAGACAATAACTTTTAATGCCTTAGCTTTAACTTTTAAGGCATTAGTCCTATACTTGAAATTACTATAATCCTTATATTCTGCCAATTTCTGTAACTCATGGGGACGTAAGTTTATCTGATACTCGACAATTGGTTTCCCAAAATGCAAAGTAGCACATTTATAGCACATTTATCTTTATTAACATTTAGCTCAATTAAGTCTAATCATCCAGCCACCAAACACATGTAAGTTTTGAAGCTGTCAGTATCCTCTGTTGATGTAATAACACAACCTAGTTTAATATCATTCACATACTTTGCTATCCGAACATTACATATCTAAGATATAAATACAAATGCTAGGTTGAACAATACTGGACCTAAAACTGAGCCCTGGGAGACCCCTTTGTTCACTTCAAGTGAGCTAGATGTGAAATGTCCTATCCTTGCTCTCTGCAATCTACCACAAAGCCAGTTAGCCATCCAATGAACAATGTGTGGGTCTACTTTGTGTTTCAGCATATCATCATTGATAGCAGAATGAGGAAAACTGTCAAAACCCTTAGACAAATCTAAATATACCACCACTACAGCATGCCCATATCTAGGGCAATAGTCACTGGGTTATAAAACTCAATTAAATTAGTGAACATAGAACATTTTTTGTTAAACCATGTTGAGAGAGGTCCATTAGACATTCTTGAAAGTCTTAATTAAGAAAGGAAAGTAGACACTTATCAAAACTCTTCCCCATCAGTGAAGTAAGACTGACAGGTCTATAATTATTTATATTGTCTGTTGGAGCCCCCTTATGAATTGGAATTATGTCCACAAGTTTCCCAATAGCAGGAACAGTGCCAGAATATAACAGGTTATTAAAGAATCAACTGTGTCAGAATACAAGAGGTTATTAAAGAATCAAGTAATGGTAGCCAAAATATATTTTCTGCAGTATGCCCAGGAAATGCTTAAAATATTATCAGATTCCATACCACTAACCTGTTTAATATGGTTCAAAGATGCTCACACAAGGGTCAAATTGTAAACTGAGAACATACAATTGTCTTCTATTAAAATGTTATCAGAAACATCACCAAGCAATGTAGAATCATCTGCCAAGAAGTGCTCATTGAGCAAATTCGCCAATAATTTTCCAGCATTCAACACCTTGAACAGAAATTGGTCTGAAAGATTTAATCTTATTACCGATGTAACTAATGTAAGAATAACATTTCTTAGAGCAAGGGCTACTAACTAAACTATCTTCAAATTTACTTTTTGCTACTCTCAAAGAGGCATTTAACCTTCTGGAGACTAAAATATAGGCCCATTTTAAATAATTTGTCTTGAACCTCTTCCAGAGACTAATTTCTTCTTCTTTTTTCTCAGAAGTTAGTATGACCAGTATTCCACCATGGAGGCTCAGTCCTCAGTAAAGTGCTAGTTATTGTTTTCTTACACCCAGACAAAAGAACTTCACACATGTTTTCAAGGGCCTGCCATTTATTCAAAACATTATTTGCCTCAGAGGAATTCAAGTCCATATAATTTATTTGATTAATAATATTCAGATCAGACAGTTTCCCCTCTTCTCTATAAATAAACAAATCACAATTAGCCCTTTAGAGTTCATTTAGAACAGATCCCATTGCAGTTTCTTGACATAAACTCTGATTGTCTGCATTGGTTGCATCTTCTTTTAGTTCTGTCATTTGTCAAATGTGAGTCCTCACCACATGA
The DNA here is from genome assembly GCF_019279795.1 of Protopterus annectens. Taxonomy (NCBI): domain Eukaryota; kingdom Metazoa; phylum Chordata; order Ceratodontiformes; family Protopteridae; genus Protopterus; species Protopterus annectens. Next base: position 1,974,296,246 of record NC_056728.1, read on the forward strand.
ATAACACAGTTTGGGCTAAATATTGTACATATCCATTTTTGATACCACCTTCAATATTTATTACACATGGAATATGTTACACATCAGTTTCATTTCCAGATAGTGTTACTTACACTTCTCAGCCCTCATTTAATACATTTCTGTTTCAACCACATTTTGAACAGAGTAGAGTTGTTTATGCATGGCTAGGAAATAATTTTGATGTTCAGTTCATGAACTGTACTAAAATATGTTTCTCATTAAGTTAACAGTTCCCGTAAATACATAGTCATTCCAATTGAATGATCGCCTTTTACTTTCAATTTTAGTCAGGAAATGTTGCATTAAGACAGACGTTTCAAAAGTGAGGTTGCAATTACATTTATTGTCTAACTGAATTAAGGAATATACAACTAATACTATAACCCCCAATGGTTCAATAATTCTGTCCCATATGAAATATCCATCAGTAGTAATGTCTTTTTTATTAGGCATCCTCATCATTGGTCATCTTTCCTTATTTGTTTCTCCATCTTTTTTTCAACCATTACTGTTACATCCAAATAGCTGTGCTTGATCTTCTGCATACCATCAGTCTCCTGCTTGTGTCAGCATAGATCAATGTTTTGCTCCCATCAGTATTTACATCTGTCTCATCTATCTCCTCTGATCCATACTGTTCCCTTTGCACACTATCCCCCTTCATCTCACCACACAGTTCTACTATTTCTGATTATGAAAGTGCTACATAATTAAGATCCACTCCACTGATCACTTTTTCCAAAATCTGCATTCATAATCCCTCATTGTTGATACTAGTAACCACAATTTCAGACTGAATGTCAAAGGAATGTAACAGTTTCACTTCCCTGATCTTTCCTTGTTACTTGTCTGTGCTCTTTGACTATTGCTCCTTCTGCCTCTATCTTCTTGCAGAAAAGCCTGACAGCTTCCTAAAATAAAAAAAAAACAGATACATTTTCCTTGTTCCTTTACTAAATTACAGTAAGCCGGTATGAATATATCTCTGGGTCTACCCTGAAAAGAGACCACTGGCCTAGTAGGATTCTAGTCGACAAAGGTTAAAGAAAATAAATCAAGAAACCACCAAAGGGTTCATTAATAAAGCACCTCTTAATAACCAATAAAATATATATAAACTCAAAAAGAGGTAACAAACACGATCAATGGAGCAACCAACAAAGAGACTTTATTAAAATAAAAAAGTGAGTGCTTTCGCATCTCTCAGACGCGTCCTCAGACTTTTACTAATACAACAGCATTTACCCTGCCTTTTATACACTTGAATTCACCAATCAGAAGTTCTAAATAATTAAATATGCAAGTAAACTAATAATAAAACCTCATTTTGCTAAATATGCACTCTTAAAAACAGTCATTTATATCTAAAAAATGTGTGTGTGTGTGTGTGTGTGTGTGTGTGTGTGTGTGTGTGTGTGTGTGTATACCATAACTGTAGTTAATATATGCAATTATATATAATAACTAGAACTTAACAGGCAAATAAACTACATTATTTCTAAAATAGTATGCATTTGTAACCTATAAATGGCAGTATAAATCACTTAAAAACATGCATCAAGTCATATGCATGTTACTTTAAAGTTTTAATTGAATTTGGATCACATGGTCTTAATAAACTATTTAAATATGTACTAACTTATTTAGACATTTTTAACCTGAAGAAACATCGTATGCAAAAGTTTTAACTTGCAATTAAATTCAATTGTTTTATTCTACTGCGTTTCTAGATATATTTATTCTGTTTTTGCTTGTCATATATGAGGCATCTGGATTTATCGTTAAGTAATGCTTTACTGTTATATGGCATCTAGGTCCAAGGGAGTCATTGTACTCAGTATTCATCAGATCTATCATTGGAATGCAATTGCAATTGCCCCCTTTGGTATATACCTAGTCAGGCATCTCCAACAATTGGAATATCCACAGTGGTTCCTCACTAAAAGAATACAGGGTGTAAATAACATGTTCTATGCAGACAACCTCATGGCCCTATCCCTGTATTTTGTCACCTACAGGCTGTTGAGAGGAGATCATGCCTGGCATACAGGGCATTGTTAGACCCCACTCTGATGGACCTCCTGCATATCCTCAAAACAAACAGCACCAGAATTACATGTTCTAAAGACTTAAACCTTGCCTGTGATATAAATAGCACCTGTTGGAGAGACAGGTATTTATCCCAGAGACTACCCAGTCTCTGGAACAAACTCCCTAGCCATGTGAAGCAGAGCTCCTCCTAACCCAATTCAAGTGTAACTTAGGCAATTGGATGGGGAATAGGAAA
>NC_056728.1:1974299053-1974342795 GCF_019279795.1 Protopterus annectens
GTGCAGAAAGAGTTTATTAGGTAGAATGCGGTAAAGAGATGGGACGGGGGAGTGTCCCAGATCAAATCTACAGTGGGGCGGGCAACTGCAAAAGCCACCAAATTTAAACTACAAACCAAAAATAGGGAAAGTGGGTGGGACAAACCAGTTTCAACAGAGGTCTAAGCAAAAACTAACAGTACAAACTTTAAAACCAAAAAAATATTCTCAGCTCTGTATATTTGCCGTTCAGTCTCTCAGAAAAGTGAGACAACAGTTTCAACAGAGATCTAAGCAACAATTAAACTCTATAACCAAAAAATATATACTCAGCTCTGTATAATTGCAGATAATATGTAAGGCAGTCTCTCAGAACACAGGTTCCAGCAATTTGAATGCAGCTGTTACTATGCCAACTGGAGACACAGCATAAAATGGGGGTGGGGTGGGGAAAACAGTTTCAACAGAGATCTAAGCAAAAACTAACAGTACAAACTTTAAAAACAAAAAAATATTCTCAGCTCTGTATATTTGCTGATCAGTCTCTCAGAACAGTGAGACAACAGTTTCAACACAGATTTAAGCAACAATTAAACTCTATAACCAAAAAAATATATACTCAGCTCTGTATAATTGCAGATAATATGTAAGGCATAGGCAGGGGTCCTCACCTCAACACTATCAAGTGTGTGTGTGTGTGTGTGTGTGTGTGTGTGTGTGTGTGTGTGTGTGTGTGTGTGTGTGTGTGTATGTGTGTGTTACAGTGTCGTTGACCCCGTGAGTGTGGGTGTGTTACTGTGTGTCTGAATACATGTCTGCAAATACCTGTGTGTGTGTGTGTGTGTGTGTGTGTGTGTGTGTGTGTGTGTGTAGTGTGTTCGCATCCTGTAATGTGAATGTGTATTACTGCTACACAGTGAGGCCTCATGCTATCAACTGGCTTCTACCCTTGTCATCAGCTAGACTGCTATGTAAACTCCCCGCCCCATGTAACTGTACCTGTGATGTCACCCAGTATGGATGTCACGTCTCTAGCCACTGTAGCTTAGTACACAGCTCCCATGCTCCTGGATCAGTAGATGTGTAGACATCTTTGGAATGTCAGCCTTTCTAACACTGAAGTTGAGGCTACGAATTGCATGCTGGTATTGCCAAACATACCTGTGAGTAGTCCACATTTACACATGGGAAACTAACTGCAAACACTGACACTCAACGGCACATGCAATTAGGCCTGAAGGAGGGAAGCAGGACATCATGACCAATATGCTATTACTGTTGTTACCAAGACACATACTGTGAACAGAAAACAATGCATTCTAAACCTGTACTACATGGTATGTCTGCTGCATGTCAACAGTACACAACAACTGTAATCTACACTTATCTCCCTATTCTGTTTACCCTGTGCATCAGACCATATGAGCATGTCCCTGCACCGATGGTGTGGATGACAGGGATGCAGCACAGGCATCATCATATGCACAGGGTGATAATGTTTGCCAGGGGCCTAGGCTGCACCAGTGGATGACATCATGTGTGTGGGTTAGAGCCTGTGATCTAATTGGCCATGTGTGGTTGTTATGCATGTGTGTGTTGCGGTGCCCTACAGATGTTTCTGGTGTGTGCGTGTATGTGTGCACACAGTTCTGCCATGTGTCTGGCCTACACAGGGGTGTTATTGACAGCTCCAGACTGTACAGACCAGGTTTTACAGCTCACGGTGTCCAGCCACGGCCACATGACCTGTGCCTGCCAGGGGTTGCACGGGCACTACCAGGCAGAGGTGCAGATTGGGTACTGTCCTATGACACATGTCAACTGGAACCATGTCCCTGTTGGGACCATCCAGAACCACATGCACGTGGCCTGCTGTGTCCTGGTGTGATCAGTGCAGCAGCACCTGCACTACTGCTGCTACTGCCACTATGGGAGCGGACATTTGAGGTAGCTCATTCACGTAGACCTGCACCAGGTGATGTATCTGGCCTACGTCCACGTGCCTTATGCCTCACTCCTACCAGGATATTCCAGCACAGACAGCTCACGCTCGTGGACAGTCATGCCACGGTCAAGGATTCCAACCATGTCACCCAATCGTCTGTCCAAAACCTCAGCAATCTGCTGTTGAGCATTTGCCATTGCCTGGATGTTGTTGTTTAAAGAACGGATAGCAGCCCTCTGAAGCCTCTGCCCTTCTCTGTTCTGCCATTCAGCACATGCCTGTGCCACCATTACAGCCTGAAACATGCATCTGGTGACACCAGCTGCTGTGCTCTGTCCTGCAGGGGCATGTCAGCCAGAAGTCCTACTACAAGCAGCACTGGCCACATGCCTGTGTGGACCATTTCCAGTCATTTGCTTGACACCATGGTGTGAATACTCACCTTCCATAGCCACCACACTTTCCTGTTCCAAGCTACCACATGGCAACTGTCCTTCCTCTATGGCCACTGGTGATGGGGTATGTGTTGGCATGAGATCGGTGTGTGAGGATGAGGGGGATATAGGTGGAATGGCAACCAATGGCACAGATTCAGCCCCTGACAACCCTGCCTGTGCCTCATGCATATGTTTATCATCACTGCTAGAGTCTGTGGAGACACTAACATCAGATGGACTGCAGGAGGGTAACACACCTACATCGCCTGTGAGGGCAGACAAAGACTCTACATTACAATACAGACACACACAGACACAAACAAACAACACAGACACAAACAGACACACAACATGCATGTGATATGACAGAAGGCATGCATGTGATAAAGCAGACTGAAAATAATAGTGGTAGTTATCATACATCCCTGGGTTGCACACAACAGCATGTATGTGTCATAGCAGAAGCCATACATTTCATACAATCATGGTAGCAAGCATGCATCCCTGTGTTACACCATGTGGACCAGCACAGGTTAAGAGTACACATGGCTGATGTGTGGCATATGACCTTGACATTAACATGTAGTATGACATGTAATCTGCTGACATGTGCATTGACATGCATACATGTTTAATACAATGGTGTTCTGTCACATATACAGTGGGGTAATGGTGCCACATTGCAGTGTTGTCTGTCCACCCTACAGATAAAATGCACATTTAGCAGATGTGCATGACCATTGCAGGGTATTATGAGGCGTCTATATTGCTATACAGTGTAAAGTACAGACACAGTGCATAGCCATGACTGTGTGCATACACAATACATATATACTGTGGATTGTGACCCACGTCACTGAGGTGTATACACACTAAACCATGATGAGGAATGTGTGACACAGGTCAATGAAGGCCATATTGATGACACCCCTGCACATCTGCAAACATATTTTAGCTGTCTGGCAACCATGTCCACAAATGGCAGACTTGTCAATACACCATGTCCCACATGACATTTGTATACCACACACATGAGGTGCATGGCTGACAGTGATGTCCAACAGCAGCAAGGGAAATGTACTGCATCTGTGGCCTGATGTGGTTGTCTGTGTATGTATGTGGATGCTGTACAGGTGACTACTGTCATGTTGTGCTCCAGTCATGATGTTCAACACATCTTACGTGGTCGAATGATGTTATGCCTCCACAAGCTGTGCACAGGCCTGTAGGATGTCTAGTGTTCCACATCTGCAATATAACCAATTCAACAAAGGCTATAGTTGGACCATGTGGAGCCAATGTACAACAGGGTGTACACACAAACACATCACATCTGCTGTGTGTTGCTACATATCTCTGGCCATCCTCCATGGCCATGTGTGAACATGTGTTGGCCAAATGGTTGTGATGGCCATCTATCTCACATGTCTGTGTTGTCCCATATGACATACACCCATAGATGTCATATACTCCACTGTCCACAGGGTTATGCAGACAAAGGGTTGTATGTTTGGTATGTGGGGTATGTTTTACGGGATAGTGAGACAATGTTGCAGCCGGCCCACTACATGTCATGGACATGTCAGATGGCACGTCACAATGTGTGCACTCATAGCAGGGCCATAATCCACACCGGTGAATCCTGTGGGCTGCCCATACTCCAGCTCACTGTGTAGTACTGTTTGTGTACCCCACATGTGTAGTTCTGATGTGTAGTACATGTTCCTACATTGAACAATATCTCCACCATTGTATGCACAGCTGTCCACACATCTAGCAATGACAGTTTGCTTCATGTTGGTGTTTCACATAGCTTGTAAGTATTGCACATGGGCAGCCATTATGATGGATTGCAGATGCGACCTGTATGTTGTGACAGGACCATACATTATGTGTAAATGTGTTAAATGGCCACATGGCAAATAGATCTGTGCATTAACATGCCTGATACTTATAACTGTCTTACCTGCAATGGGCTGCTGTCTTAGCGGAATATCAGAGGTACCTGTATAGGGGTGACACAGCAGTATGATCATTATCCATGCCTGCATGACAGCTACAGCGTGCAATGTGCATGTTAACACATTCGCCAGTACAATAGGATATACTATGGAGTATGCACATGTGTGCATACACAGAGTAGCATACTATAGTATGCGGCATGTGTGTATACATGCCTTGCATATGATGTTACATTACATATTGTACAGTGACACATGCAACTATATGGGATATAATAGTTATATGTGCAATAGTGACTTACCAGGCAACTCCAGGCTCAGTGGTTGAGAGACACCCACCTCCACAATGTCAGCTAAGGCTTGTGGATGCTGTTCTGCCGGTGTCCCCAGGTTGGCCAGTAGCTCCTTGGTACATGTGAGTGGGAGCTGGGTTGGTGGTCCACTACCTGTTGCACCTTGTTCCCTGGTGATTGCATTTCCACGCTGTTTTGCCCATCTAATTAGGTCTGTACAGTGTCTGCGCACCTGCTGGTATGTGCGGTTATGGCCACCCACATCATTAACCCTCCTGCAAAGTTCCTGCCACAGGTCACCCGCTGCTGTGTATCCTGTGGCACATGGCTAAACAGGGCATCATAGTTGTCTTGGAGGTAAGGTATGAGGGTGTCATCCTCCAAGCATGTATAGGCTGGCAGCTTTGCTGGCGGCATACCTGGAAGACATAATGATGGAGACAAGTCACAGTATCTCAGAGATGCACAGAGATACAGCTGCACATACACGTGTATCACATTTATTACATATAAATAGTCTTTGCAAATCTTCATGACACTGACACCACTGACATGTTTGTGTCACACACATGTGACACTCAATGGGGATTTTATATTATCACCATATATGTGTGTGCCACCTGATTATATTGCTCATACTCCATGTGGATGCTGTCTTGATGTGGGCATGTCTGTTTACCTGTACTGGTGTTCTTACCTATCAGCACATGCCTGGATGTGTCCACATTAATGCTGTCAACCTTGATGCTGTGTATATGTCACATATAAACACTTACACTGCCTTAATGGACATGACCTGTGACACTGCAGACATGCACACAAAAGGCTTTACATGCATGTGTTTTGCCATATACATCTACACGGCACTGTACAGCAGTTCAACATCCTGCCACGTATTGCCTGTGTTGCTCATGTGATACACATGGGACACTGGCTAGCCTGATGGTATTTGCAGGGATGGTTATCAACTATAGCATGTACGGCCAAGGTCATCTAGTAGTCTGTATGCCCTTGGCCATGTATGAGCCCAGGATGTAAGGTTACCTAGCTGTAGCCGACAGACATGTTTCCGGCGCCAGCTGAAGCAGTGCCACATAACTGATCCACACGGTTAATGATACATCTACCATGTGGTCATCACACCATGTCTGACAGAGGTGAAATGTGCAGCTTTGCTGGACAGGAATGCATAGTATGGCAGGAGTATGTAATGTGTATGGCACAAGGATCTGTTCAGCATGTGGTGATCCTTGTACTATGAAGGCTGATGTCCATGATGTATATATTTGAGATCAGGATATGTACGTGTAGCATGTCCAACATCACAGTGTTGGACATGGCTTTATGCAGGGTAGGCATCTTGCTACATAGTGGAGATAAGGATTGTGAAAGCTGGTGTCGACATCCAAACATGGCCAATACCCCTTAAAGGTAATATGTGATCCGATATAAGTCACTTGAGTGATGAGTATGGCTGAACAATGATCTCTATATTCATGGATGGCACCCTGTCATGACTAGGGTTGCCACTTATGACTACCTAAAGGGCTTGGTGATGTCACTATCTCAGGGAGGAAAACTGCACAGCAGCATCCCTTACACACAGTGTCCATTATGTTGACTGCTGCCTAGGTGGTAGTTCATGGGTACAGGGTTATTAACCTAGCGGTGACAATGCAATATGCAGCTGTCAGATTGTGCACATATGTCACACACCTCACCCACAAAGCCCCTTCTGTATGTTGTCCACAACACTGAGTCAGCTATTGCTCCTAGGTCATAGCCATTCACATACTTACATAGGCAGATGCCTCCCGTTTGTCTGTGTGGTATGGTCTACAATGAGGGGGAGTACAATGAATTAACCCTGTCTTACTGTATCTGGCACTGGTGTGATATGCACATATTAATCAGACACCTTCTGTAGTGTTGGTTCTGTCAACAGTCCACTGGCAGAACACTCCTGTGACATACGAATGTACGTCTAGTATACTGAGTGTAGGTGGAACACAGTATGGTTGATGATGTCCTATGACCTGACACAGGTATGATATGCAGTGTGAAATCATCCTTACTGTCATCTACACCTGTACTGCTGACAACATATACATTGATTAAGGTTCATGGACTTTCAGACCAGACTTAGCAGGGTAGTAGTGCAGTGCCTTCCATTATGAGTGGTGTCTCCACTTTGTGGATTGTGATAAATGTTGGTGTGCACCATTCAGTGTTTTCACAGACTGACATGAAGCTATGTTTTACATGATGTGTATGTGTAGAGCAAACTGTTTTGCCATATGTGTATGATACAACCAGGGATGTGGACAGGTCCCATGCAGCCTGAGTGCACCTTGTACCATCCTAGTTATGGTTACAAAGGCTCTATAGTGTACATGGATATATGATTGTGTACCTGTTGGGGGCAGTGTGTATATGTTATCCAACACCCCATCTATATTGCTTATTCATGCTCAGCACTTGTTCAGAACATGTAAGCACTACATGAGCTACTAATTACTATAGCACTCAATCCTCCTCATTACCTAGAGGTAAACACTGTTTGTACTTACATTTCCCGCTTGCTTAGAGTAAAACAGCTCTTGTACACACTTTCCTCACTTATCTAGAGGGAAATAGTTATATATTCAGGCATGTCCAAGTGTCAATTCCCAGTGTTCTTGCCTGTCTATATGATGAATATGGGCATCTTGAGGCAATATAGAAATTGTCTCGTGTACACAGTCAATACTCCCCACCTAACATCCAACACTACAACCTGTGGGAGATGCACATATCTAGCCATGCTGGAGGTAAAGCTCTCTCCAACCCAGACTGAACTTGACAATCATGTGGGGAAGAGAAACATTTGCACCACACCACACTCATCACATAGTCTCACTAAATCCCCACCACCACAGGCCACACATAGTAACACAAGAACATTTACGGAGCCTCTCAATACTACTCTGTCTAGGCAACAGAGAACTCCAAAGCAGAAATGCAGGCAGCCCCAATCCCCCAACACAGCACCAATGACTTATAGCCCACAGACTCAGTGTGCCCATAAACCACAGCCAATAGGGAAAAATAATGTACCCAACACACTAGTCATAGGTGACTCTATAGGCGGTCACACTGATGTCCCACTCACCAGGCTACACAAGGAGATAGTTACTGTCAGCTGCCTGTCAGGTAACAGGATCCGCAACATAACCTATGCACTCAGGTCACTCCTCAACAGGTATAATATGACTGTGTCATTGTCCATGTTAGTGTGAATGCCCTGAGATGTACCTTCCTGGACTACATGTAAAGAGACATGGAATAGCTCTCCAATCTTGTAGCCCAGGCAGCTATCACCCTAGCCCTGAGCAGCATTCTGCCATCATCCAGACTGATAATGCAGTACAAGGACAAAATGATTTACTTCAACAATTGGCTATGCTTCTGGTGTCAGTCCAAGGGTATCCAGTATCTGTCTGCTTTGAATGACATGGTCGACAGAACATGATGCTTTGGCACAGATGGCCTGCACCTGTTGGCCCTGGGATTCCAGATAATGGCTAAGGCTCTTGCTGCTCCTATAGTGCCTGTTTTAGGCACATTTCAAATAACATATTCACCACCATGACAGGAACAGGCAAGCAGAACCTGAGGTTAATGCTACTCAATGCTTGACATCTTAATCTCAAACACACTCACTAGAGGCACTCCTTGTAATGGACCACTTCAATATCTGTGCAGTGACTGGGACCTGCTTCTAGTCTCCTGAGAGCACCCCTGCACTACCAGGCTATTACTCATACCACACCTTTCAGTTATGTAACCAGGACCGGAACACCAACGGCGGAGGTGTGTCCATATTTCCTAAGGATATCCACACCTCCAGGCTAGTTGCTTAGCACAATGCATCAAAGGTTATCCAAGTGCAACTAACTCTGGCCGTAACTGCTTTACAAATTGTAGCTTGCTACAGATCCCCCACCATACACCACGGTTAATGGTCCTCTCTTCTTGTTGTACTGGAAATTAGGGTTCAACCAGACACACTACGAATGTGCGACTGACACTACCCCACTATTAACTGGGATACCTACACATGTACCAACACATTAGGCCAACACTTTTTGGGATTCATAAACTCCAATCACCTGGATCAACCTATCCACACCACCATCAGGGGCAACAATATCCTAGACCTGGTCATTACCAACATGTGTGACTGGTGTTCCACACCTGGGGTTATCTCCTCATTGGTCAGATCCGAACGTATGCTAATCACCCTTGTTATCCACATCCTGGCACCACACCCTTTACAGAAACCACAGTACAATATTTCTACAAAGCCAACTTCAGGCTTCTTATGACAGCAGTAGTAAACATCATGACACCCATGCAGATGGACAATACAGTTACAACTGCTGAATCATACACAACTGCACTTAATTAGCACTTACACGACTGCATGGATCATGCTATCCCAAACAGAACCATAACGCTACCCTCCGGAAAAAGGAAGCCACTCTGGTGGTCCACTGCCATGGACATAATGTACAACAGAAGGAGGAGACTGTTGCAAATTAGAGTACAATCCCATGACTGGAGGAGCTCCCTGGTCAGCCTCAGTAAGATTCTGAGATCCCTTATCACATCCTCCAAAGCTAGCTACGTAAACATAACTGCGACTAATTCCAAGGACTGCCACAAAGCGTTCTAGAGGTATGTCACTACTCTCAATGGCGATACCCACATCTGCTCTGACATACAGCAGTAAGGCATGAACATTACAGAACTGACTGATATTGGCAACATCCTGGCAGATAGGTTCAGTGCAAACTTTACACCCCTCTCACACCCTAAAGGGCCCATATCTATACAGGAATGATGCAGAGTCCCTGTGATCACAACTATGCAGTTCAAAGCTGCACTCTCTAAAACCAGGAACACAGCATCCATGTGACTGTACAACATCCCAGGCTGCGATTTCCCCGAACTTCAGAACAAACTGGCTCCCCACATAGACACCATATTCAGTAATAGCCTTGTATCAGGCATTGTGGCCCCTGAATGGTGCACAGCAACAGTTATCCCACTCCACAAAGGTGGCACCACAATGGACCAGGGGAACTATTGCCCTATATGCCTGACTAGACTGTTCTGCAAGGCTATGGAACACATCATCATGGATCTCATTCACAGAGACATTGGTGGCCTCCAAACCTTTGATCCCATCCAGTTTGGATTTGTTAGGGCCAGACCATGCCTCCTAAACCTGGTGGACTCCTTTGAGACAGTTACCATGGCATTAGATGAGGGTAAGGAGGTTCACACAGCCTACCTTGACCTCTCAAAGGCTTTCAACACCGTTCCCCATTCTGGTATTATCAACATACACATCCACCTGCGCATTAACCCCTAGGTCATGAGATGTTATGCAAAGTGGCTCATGGGCAGAACCCACACAGTGAGGGTAGCATACCCTAGGTCCTACTGTAAATCAGTTACAATTGGCATCTCCCAGGGCTCGGTCATAGGGCCCCTCATGTTCAGTATATGCTTCTCTGAGGTACAGGCTGACACAGGAGGACTTAGGCTGAAAAGGTTTGCAGACGACTGCAAACTAGAGGCCATGATTGATTCCCCAGCTGATACAGACACCCTCCATAAGGGTGTCACTTGGACGGATACCTGATGTCAATAACATGGCCTCAAGCTGCATTCCACAAGGTGCAAAGACATCCCCTTTGGATTACACCAATCACCTGTGGGCTATCACATAGGTGGTAGTCCCCTACATACATAAGACGTAATAAGGGATCTTAGAACCCAAGTAGATAGCATTCACTCCTTTGATAACCATATTGGCAAGGTGGTGTGGATATCCTTCTATGTGCCCCCCCCCCCCTAATCTCTAATGGGTTTGTAGCCAGAACAAAGGCAGCCATTGTGCCTCTCTACTCATGACTTCTGAAATGCATTAAAGGGTACAACACCCCATTTGGGATGTACCTTATGAGACAACAGCAATGGCTTGAAACACCACAACATTACCACACCAAGAGGAATACTGACCTCTGAAGGATGACGTATGCAGCCCAACTACAGAAACTCCAACTGTACTCGTTTGCATACCGCGTACTCAGAGGTGATCTCTGCTGGACATACAAGGCCCATGTCCAAAACAGTATTGATGGATATGCTCCACATAAGCAAAAGCCCCTGAGAGACACATGCTCTGGGATATGTACCTAAATGCAATGATGACTAGGACGTGCTGGAGGGATACATTCCTGACCCGGACACTCCCCATGCTTTGGAACATGATTCCTATGTACATCAGGCAGGGACCCTCACTAGCACTCTTCAAGAGATACCACGATGGGTGGATGGGAGACAGACATGTACACCAGGGATCACTGCAGTGGCTCTGCTTTACAGAGGCACATGAAGCTAATGGCTCTGCTGTTCACAAGCACAGGAAACTAACCTAGGGAGGTGGCACACGCCAAAAGACTGTAGCTAGGCTTATTAATGGCCTTGGCCAGACAGCATAGTACCTACCTATGAACCTATGAACCTATTACATGTCCTTTGTGCATGGATAATTAACTAGCTCTTCCATTTCAATTAGCTATCATGCTGCTACACTGTCTGGTGACTACAAGTCATATGTATCCTGTTATTGTGTATTGTACATGCCAATAGACATACCTGATGTTTGCATAACATAACAGTAATGCTATGTAAAATGTTAGACATATCTACCTACAGTACTGTACATTATACATTTTTGGCACAATATCCCACAATGCAAATCATAATTGCACAGCAGGACCACTTTAGACATGTTATTCTCAGTTATACACCCATACATATGCCTACTGTTACAGTATATCAACAAATACTATCCCATGTTATGGCACGTACTTGTTGGACCAACCCTGCCACTGACAGCGGCTGGAGTGGAATTGTTGTGTTCAAAGTCCTTATATAGCATCCCTTGTGGTGTATGAGGTGTTTACTTTGTGGCCTACAGCAGTATACATGATTTCTATGAGCATTACTATGCTCAACAATACATCACTACATAATACCTTTTCCCACTATATGCATTGTGTACACTTTAATTATTACAGAACAGGTACTACATACACTGACATACTGAGTGTTCTACATACCTTATTAGTAACTCGAGTTGTCATTGACGGTAATTTAAATCCTATTCAGTTTGTGTTGCAATCCTCATTGTAACGTTTTGCTGGTATATACAGATGGTTTGAATGTATGACAAGCCATCCTTTTATACTTAGATATCAGTAACATGTGATATCCTGCCACCAATTGGTGTTCCGGAGTAGATGATTACATGTGCATCAGCTGTGCAGCTACTCCATTAGCCAATGACATGCCAACAGTGGTGTATAATTGATTACTCCACTTGGGAATTGTCCCTTTGCCCTACCTTCGAGGAAGATGGCCTGGATGTGTTGTTTGTGATGAATTGCAACAGCTATATGGAGACACACAGAGATATATTACCTTCATGACCCCCGTGGATTGTGTGTAACGGCTAGAGGATGCAGTTCTACATGTGAGTCTAGCTGTTATATTTCTGAACATTGCTATTTCTGAAGGGTTTGTACCTGATACGTCTGCAAATGTTTAGGTCTGGCAAGGATGTTTGGGCAGCTCAAGGCTGTGTGGCTATGCACAGAACATTAGGTGTTTTGAATTGTGCTCACCTGACATCTTTGGTATACTGTACATGTGTATCATACTGTGCTTTTAATCCGTAATTGGTAACACTTCCTGGTGTATGCACAGCTGTCTGATACGGGATTATTGCAACCAAACCCTGTAACATCAGCGGCTGTTCCATTGTACAACAGAAACTATTTCACATAGGGCCATTTTAGTGTGTCTCTGACAAGGTATGTTAAGGCTTCTGCAGATGTCATAGAGTGAGTGGATGTTTGTGATGTTATTACAGTATGTATTGCAATTGTTTCAGGTGTGGGGGAGATTTACGTGGGTGAACATAGCAGATGCAGGTGTGTAGGAACTGCATTTATACATATTCGATATGTATGTGAGGGCTCCTTCCCTATTTGAAGACCTATCCTTTAGTGGACTAATACTATGGTAATTGCAGGCTGATTCATTAAGCCATTGTTAATTGGTTCCTGTATAGCATGCAGGTGATGTTGGTCCTTCAATCCCTTTGGAAATACATCGGTATGTAATGAAATGTTGCTACATGAAAGCTGTCTCGTGTATTTCTGTCACAGATATTTGCACTCATTGGAATTGTGTTGGTGACTGAACCTCTTTGGCTAGGGTTGCCACCTTTTCAAATGGCCATAGTGGGACATTTGCAGGACACACATCGGATTTTAGAGGCTGACACATACCCACGGTCAGTACAAAGTATAGAACTTTACATATATGCCTATATAAAAGCTTATTCTTGTAGCAGTTTACTTGCTTATCCTGTTTCTTGTTACATGTAGGTCTTTTAGATACAGACATGACTATTTTATGCAACAATTACATTAAATATGGAACATGCCAAATGACTTGAGAGTGTGGGACATTAGTATTTGTACTCATTTTGGTCAGGACACTACCACAGATAGAAGGACTGTCCCTCGCAAGGTGGGACAGGTGGTAACCCTATCTTTGGCTCATGTCCATAGCACATATTTATAATAGTGGATAGGCATATACTCTCCATATCCTTTGTTCATAATGTTCGGTCATGGCGGAATGTGTGATTGCTATGCTCCATGTTATACACATATTTGAAGACTTCAACTGCTGTATATGGCATACCCATGGATTCAGGAATGCACACACTTCCAATGACCACATTACCATTCCCAGACTCCCAAACCCCACATTACCGAACACTCAAACTCGTGACAGTCAAACTCCCGAAAGTAACACAAACACAGAACACGCACACACAGACACACTGCTACCCATCACATCCAAACAAACCATCCTACACTACGTATGGGCAGGTGGCCATGCCCCCATACACCCCCCATGTGGGTGGCTGCGCACCCCACACCACACCTACTTTAATAATCTACCTCTGAGATAGCATAAACAGACAGATGAAGCAAACCCACACACACACATTACAGTCCCCTGGAAACACACACCACTCTCAGAACACACACTTACACACACTACAGCAATCAGAAACACACTTACACACAGTACCTACCTGAACCGCAGCACCAGAAGCACTAACTAAATGTCCCTTAACATCGTGATAGTAGTACTTGTGGTTCTGGTGTTTCGGTACTGTGGTCTTTCGGTCTTTAAGCCTTATGATTACGCATGTCGGTATGTAAAGCATTCAGTATTTGGTAGTTATCCTATTTACATGTACCTCCATGGTTGTGTAGATGTTGTTAACCTATCTATATATTTGCATATATATGTATATCCATATATATCGACATATATCTCTCTATCACCCTTTCTCTCTATATATTTTATATATATATATATATATATATATATATATATATATATATATATATATATATATATATAGAGAGAGAGAGAGAGAGGGAGAATACACCTTTCATTGGGTACATGGTGGTTTATACTATTTCCCGAATTCCGCCCTTTTGTGTTTTAACCTGTCACAATACACAACTGCCATTGGTACATCTCAGGTAGCTTAGTGGTAGGTTATTGTGAAGTTTGTGTACATGGTTGCATGTTCTACTCCTGGCAGTGGTCGTTTTACCTCTCATAGTAGGCACTATTAGTACAAGGGTGAATAATGCACATTTCAGTGGTTCTGGGCAGCTTTGCCCGTGATCTGCGTGATATTCAGCAAAGGTTAGACCTGTGTTGTGCATATCCATATAGTCATATTTAAACACTGCTTACCGGCACTCACCAGTGCAAAAACCCGCTAACATGTGCTTAAATGTGCTTTAATGACCTGCATCCAGCATCCCTTATTTGGGACATCAGAATTACGTAACAGCCCTTGCAGGTTGTGGAACCGGGACCATAAATGACACAGTCACTGGCTTTACCACTGAGGCATCTGGGATATGTACAAGTGTTATGGTGTTTAGTATGTAGAGTGTACTAAGGCTGTTCCTCAATACTGCAAACAAATGTGTAACTCAGTTGGTGTACATATGGATGATACCTGTTAATGGTATGCCCAAGTGAGGCTTAATGGATATGCTCCAGCTATGGGAATCCATGTCACATGAGCCACACACTGTAATGAGCTATACCTTGCCGCAACCACAACTGGAGAATGCTGGGGTGACAGATACCTGTCATGGGTACTCCCCATGCTTTGGAACAACATCCCTGATTACATTATATGGAGCCCCTCAATAACACACCAGAGAATCCTTGCAGAGTGGGTGGGGAACAGTGGTTATACCCCAGGGATCTCGCAACTGGCTCTGCTCCACAGAGGGACAGTTAGTTAATCAATGGGGTGGCGACAGCAGACACATTTTGGCTAGGCTTATGAATGGTCTCTGACAGTTAGGCATGTACCTGCCGATGTACCTAGGAACCAATACATACAGTATCAACACATGCTGATAGCTTAATTTACTGTTCAGGGATTGACTTACCTTGTGCCAATAGCAGTTGTGTGTGCAATAGTTGAGGACTGCCTATGTAGGATTCACACAGTAGACCACCTATACATGACAATTTACAGGTGGTCGTGTGTGTGTGTGCCATCCATGTTTACTGTGTGTGCAGGTGGAGAAGTGTGTCAGTCCATAGGGGCCTATACTGTCAGTGTATGTGCTATACGTTCCCTCTTTGCCAAGGCATGGGCATACTGAGCACACCTCCGTCTGCCTACTGGGGTTGGCACAGGGTGTTCGTGGTCTGAATCCCTCTGTGCCTGTGGTGCTCTTGGCAATTGTGGTGGGCTGTGAGGGCCTTCACCATTATGTCCCTGCTGCAGCTGTTTCCGCAGGATCATATTATATAGCATGGCACATACTATGAAGATGTGGGCACACGTGCCTGGAGAGTACTGCAAGGCTACACCAGATATGTCCAAGCAACAGAACCGTGATTTAAGCATCCCAAACACATGCTCTGTGATGATTCTGGTTTGTGCGTGTGCCTCATTATGGCGTTCTTGCATGGGTGCGTGTGCATTTCTGATGGGAGTTATCATCCACAGTTCCAGTGCATAGTCAGTATCCCCCACAAGGTGGCCATATGGGATGTCCCGCCCTGGCAAATACATGGTACAGCTGTGACGCATGCCAGATGTGGGAGTCATGGTAGCTTCCAGGGCTGCCAGCACACACATCCATGATAATGCCCTGGGCATTGCACATGACCTGGCAGTTGATGGAGTGGTATCCCTTATGGTTTATGTAGTGCCTACCATGCTCACCGGGTGGTGACTTGATGTGTATGTGCATGCAGTCTATTGCACCCAGTACCTCTGGGTAGTCTGCCACATGGTGGAAGAGGTGCATATTGCTGGCCAACTCCTCTTGCATTTGGGGGAAGTATATATGCTCATTGGCATGTGGTAACATGGCATCCAGGAACTGGTGGAGTACCCTGGATGCTGATGCCTGTGAGATCCCCATGATATCCCCAGTTGGCCATTGAAAGGTACCTGTGGCTAGTACTCTCAAGCTTACACATACCTTCATGTCCACTGGGATGGGTTCCCCTATGTTATTCCTGGCTCTGAGGTGTGGCTGTCACAGCTCAATGATTTGCTGTATGGTGTTCCTGTCCACCCTGTAACGCTCTACTATCTCCAGATCATTTAGCCCCTGGTAGGTTACCCTTGGTCTGAACACTCTTCTCCTCCTCCAGTTCCTGAGGTGGTTGTCAGCCTCATCCTCCACACCACCTTCAGTCTCCAACACATACTGATGAATCAAAGCTATGGCGGCCCCTACCATGTACATTTTAAAAGTTCCCTGTCTGTTTACACCAATGGTGCAGAGTGTTTGGGAATAAACAAGTGTGTGTGCGGTGCTTTCACATTTTATACTATTGTGCTTTGGAAGTTGCTGATGTCATTGGGTGTGTATGTGCAATTCTAGCTGCAGGGTATCTTACTTGTGGATTTCACAGCAGGTACTGCTATTGTGATGCCTGTGGTGTTGAATTACACTTGGCTGCCGTGATTCATCTTTTGCCCTTTACTTCACTTTTCAACCCGATTCCCCTCCCATTGTCAGGCACACATCCAGCTGCCTGCTTTCATGTTTTGTAATTTCCCAACCCAGGAATGTGTTGCGAAATGTGTTATGTAGCTGATCTACTGCAGGTTTGCTTTGTTCTGATGTGACAGTTCTCTTTTCTTAGCAGTACGGCAACTCCCCTTTCCTATTCTGCAGGTAGCTGCTGGCAGCTTTGTTAGCTGTCAATGGCCTACTGTGAGTTCCTAGGTGTTAATTACTCATTTATACTCATATTACCATGCTGCAGCATTTCCTTATTGTCTTCCCATAACCTTCCTGTTTCACCTAAGTTGCACGCCGCGCGCGCCCAGTTTCCGGCTTTTGAGCATGTTGTCATCCATGTTCACATACACTTCTGGTCACCTTGTGTGCTGTCAGTTAAGCATAGCTATGGCTAGGTACACACCCCTATCCTGCGGCTTTGCTTAGCAACAGGCAACCCGGATTACCAATGCTCCAATGTGCTTACAGCTATGGTAGCGCACACCTCTCATTATGTCATGTTTACCTCCAGGCCACTCCTCGGTGTTGTACCGCTGTGCCATGTGGTACATCCTTATGCCGGCGGGACATTTGCGATTCAGTATTACTTGACTCATTTGCATGGCATTGACTATTAATTGCTAGTTACCGTGCAGAATGCTGTCACAGACCCTTAGCAACCCTTGCGCCTTGGTTGTGGTGTAGCATGCGTACCATTGACTATTATGGCAAAATCATGATTTGTTTTACATTGCAGTTTTATGACATCTAAATATATTTTCCTTGTGTTCCCGTTTGCATTGCGGTTGTATTTTGCGTTAGTGTGGCCATGACATTAAATGTTATTTTTTATGTGTTGTGCATGTTTTTTTATGCCATTGGCTGTATATTTAGCCATTGGCATATGTTAACATTGTAATACGTAAGTTTGGTCTGCTTTCATGGCTTCAATGTTCTGTTTGAAAAAATGTAAACCGTTTTTTTTTGGTTTACATTTCTGCATGCGTACGCTATGCCTGCACCACTTCATGATTCACCATATACCTTCATTTGCATGCTACACTGCTGTACATGGGGTAATTAGCATACAGGCGCCATGAGCTGCAAAGCTCTGGCGTACGCTGGTAGTGCACGTGGAAACAACTCATACCCGGATCGGTCGGCGGCCATATTTGGCATTAAAACACCAATGCTACACCTGCACCTGGCGCAAGCTTCATGAATCCCGGGGAGAGTAATTTCTAATCCATACTCCTAAATACTTCATTTATCATGTCCCCATAAATACGGATATTGCTGGGCCAATCTGTGTGTGGATATATAATTTACTGCTATTGCTTTTGTTTTAGCTTCATTCATTTTGTATCCTGAGAAGATTTGAAACTGTCTTAAAATGTTCCACAATACTGTAATGTCCCTTTCTGGTTTTGTCATGTATAAAATAATATCATCTGCAAATAGAGCCATCTTTTCCTGACTACCATACCAATTATATCCTTGAATTTCTGAGTCCCTTATTTTCATTGCCAGTGGTTCCAAATATAATGCAAACAACAAAGGGGAAAGTGGACAGCCCTGCATGGTTCTTCTACTCAAGCAGAAGTTATTAGAGCAGACACCACCCACTTTAATTTTCACCTCCAATCCCTCATATATACTCCTAATCAGCCTTGTAACTGTATCAGGGAAAGCAAATGCTTCCATTGCCCTGCTTATGAAGTCCCAGACTACTCTGTCAAATGCTTTCTCTGCATCAAGACCCACCAATAACAATGGTATTTTCTTACATTCTGCTTCCCTGTGAATCATCAATGTTCTGTTAATAATATCAAATGTTTGCCTCCCCTCCACAAAACCACACTGATCCATCTCTATCAGTTTTGGTATCACTTTTTCCATTCTTTTAGCCATTATAGACCTACACACTTTATAATCATAATTTAGTATTGAAATGGGCCATTGGTTTGCATAGCTATTTTTATCTCACCTCTTCCTATCCTAACTGCTAGTAACTGAGCTGCATCTACCTCTAACCTTGGCATATTTAATTCTTTCCTAAAAATTTCCATTTGTACCTTTTCTTGATTTCCATATTTCTCTGCTTTATACAAACTTTCATAAAATTTTCAAAATATTTCTAATACTTCTATAGGGTCTCTTGTTATCTTCCTTGTTATAGGTTTCCTGAGCTTGGTGACAGCCCTTTCCACTTTCTGTTGCCTGAGTTGTTATGCTAAAAGTTTTTGTGCTCTAGAATTATTATCAAAAAACAGTTGCTTAATACCAATTTTTCTAAATTCATGCATGTTATTGAGGTAATCCTTTATGTTCTCTTTAGCATTCTGCAGTTGCTCCTTTTCTTGTTCTGAGAGATTCCCCCTGTTTTGCAATACTTTAACATTTGTCAGTCCCTCTAAATAATTATTGTTGCTTCTTAGCCATATCTCCCTTTGCTTTATTTTCACCCTAGTTTTAAACTCAAGTTTAATTTTATTCCACTCCCTAGCTATTTTTCATAAGAAATTTCTATCCTCTCTACTAGCTCCTGAATTAATTCAAAAAAACATTCCATAAATTCCTCTCTTTTCAGCTGATAGGTGAGAAAGTGCCAGTGTCTCATTTTTATTTCATTACCTTGCATTTTTATTTCAGTTGTTATTGTTGCATGATCTGAAATAGCTATTGGGTGCATTTCAAGATCTTCAATTAAATTCACATGTTCATGTGAGATATAGATTCTATCTAGCCTAGCCCAGTTTTTGTATCTTGGAGAATATTATGTAAAGTCAATCTGAACTCCTAGTATGGAATTCACATCTTCCATACCAAACATTTTCATAAAGTTCTTCAGAAATCTACCCTACTTTGTTATATTTTCCCTTCTAGGCCCCCCCAGGCACACCTCACTGTTGCAAACCAGATTCTAGTCTCCACCTATAAGCAATATTCTTGCTGAAAGCTCATTATTTCTCCAAGAATTTTCTTACGCTCCATTATAGCAGTTTTAGGTGGAATGCAAATGCATGCCAGTGTAATCTTCCTCCCTTGCTAGTAGTCCCTTAGTACTATAGATCTTCCATTATTATCTTTTCTTTCCTCTTCTATCACTATTGGAGCTCCTATTGCAATTAATATAAGTATTCCTCTTTTCCACTGCCCCAGATATTCCACTGTATAACCATCCTGAAAACTTTTCTTTACCAAATTCACACGTTCAGTTCTTTCCAGGCGTGTCTCTTGTAGCATAACTATTTCCACTCTACATTTTTTAATATAGTTCACTACTCTTTCTTTTTTTATATTTATCTGTAAGACCATCCAGATTAAAAGACATTACAGAAAGCATAATTTTCTTATATAGCTATTACCAACTTTAATGTATAACTGCTTTTTTGTTAAATGTCTAGTTCCATGTTTTATGTTACATACATATACTGTTTGGATGGTTGGTCTTTTGTACAGTTGTTTCTTGTCATATCCATTTGAGCTTATGCCACATCTTACATATTTTTTTTGAAAGCCCTCAAAGAAACAGACAACCCCCCACAGCCCCCCAAACCTATTAACTTAATAACAACATGCAGAACTATGTACATCTTCAAATATTCTTAATAAGAATAAAAGTTCTAAGTTGATAGCCACACAGATAGGCTACAGTTAACCACAAAGAAAGTTTAGTCATGCTAATATACATGGTAAAGCCTGTGCTATTAGCAAGTGCTATTTAATTTTGTCTATCTTTATAGCTCTCCCAGCTGAGAAAACACTTGAATGCTTTTAGTAAACACTTTGTACAAGACATTTCTCTTTATCAAATTATCTTTTAGTGGCATGCAAACCAGACACAAAACTGCTAAGGGTATTTTGTTTACCAGAATAAAAGCCTTATAATATTCAATATTCTTTTTTATTTACATGCTTTGTAATAAACTTGTTACTGGATAAAATCTAGGGTCTTAAGCATGGGAAAAAGCACACTGATTTTTCTTTTGTCATACTCTCTCAACCAGACCTTTCCTCTCTTCTTTTTTATTACATCACAGTGACTACATTTCTTAAAACTGAACAATGAAAAAGAGAGAAGAAGGGATATGTCTAGTGATGACATCACAGCTTTGAATGAACTTAAAGATCTACAGTCAATTGTTATTAAACCTGCTGACAAAGGTGGGGGAAATAGTGATTTTATATAAAGTTCTTTACATTAATCAAATGCTATTGCTGTTAAATGATTCAAGTACTTATCAGCATATAATGAGATTTACTGCAAATGGCGTTATGGAAAAATTCTCTTTCCTAGTGTTTGATTTGTTGATGACCAAACTTATAAATGAAGAATTATTTGAATTCTTTAATGTAGCTCATCCTCTCATTCCATCTATATATGGACTGCCAAAAATACACAAAAACAAAACAATCCCACCTATGAGACCCATTGTGGCTGGCACAGGCTGGTGCATGGAACCACTTTCCATCTTTTTAGAGAATAATTTACATCCAGTTCTAGATACCTGTCACACTATTTTAAAAGATACTAAGTCTTTTTTAGAGAAACTGTGTAATTGACTCTCAACTACCGACTGTGAATTTATTTTTGTTACATTAGACGTTGAGTCACTTTTTACTTGTATTCCCAATGATGTGGGTATAGAGATGATTAGAGATTTTCTCATAACCAATGTGTTTTTCTAGTAATAAAGTCACACTACTTTGTGCTCTGTTAGAAATAGTTCTCAAAAATAATGTTTTTGTTTTTGAAAATGATATTTTCCTTCAAAAGACTGGCGTGGCTATGGGCACAGCCTGTGCCAATAGCTATACCAATCTTGTTCTAGCACATTGGGAGCATACAGCCATTTTCACACCTGCTAATGAATTTTTTGATAACATCCTCTGCTATGTACGCTTTGTCGATGATGTTTTTATGTTGAGGAAAGGTAGCACTATTGAACTAGATTCATTTGTCACTTTTTTACATAATACTACCAGTTTCCTCAAGTTCACGTATCAACATTCATACAATCATATAGAATTCTTAGATGTCTCTCTTGATAAATCTGACTTACAGAAGGTTAATAGTAGTATTTACAAGAAGCCAACTAGAAAAAATACTCTTCTACACAAAAGGAGTATGCATCCCAAACATGTTACTAAACATTTGGTTAAAGGTCAAATTTATAGAATTTTAAGGTTGCACAATAATGATATGGAAGCTAGCAATGCTCTTACAGAACTAAAATCAGAATTTTTAGAAAGAGGCTATTCTGAATCAGAAGTGGACCTGTTTATTAAGGAAGCATGGACACAGAGATACACTAGGTGCAAACCATTTTTTATTTTTTTAGTGATGAATTGCTTCCATCTACATCATCTGGTATCACTTCAGAAAACTTTAGAGTTGTTTTGCAATATTCTAATGATATTGATAACTTTTGCAGTATTATCAAGAAAAATTGGAATATTTTATGTGACATTCCAGGTTTTATTGTAAAGTTTGGTGAAACACTCTCATTTTCTTTTAAAAATAATAAATCATTAAAACAACATCTGTGCCATAAGTCAGCGCATCCACATGCAGCTAAGTCCACGAGGATAGGCACTTTCCCATGCAGAAATTGTTCTGCTTGTAAGTTCATTTATAGTCAAGCATTGTATATACATCCTTCATGTCACTTTAAAATCTCTTTACATCACTATGCAGATTGCAGAACTGAGAATGTTGTTTATTTTGCCTTCTGCCAAAAATGTCATGCTTATTATGTTGGAAAAACAAATAGAACCTTCAAAGACAGAGTTTTAGAACATAACAGAGTCATTAGAAACAAGAAGGAAATGAATGCATTGGCAGTACATGCTATGAATACTGACGACACATAGTTTTAAGTTTTTAATTTTACAAGTTCTCATTTGTTCCAATAGAGGGGGTGAAACAGAGAATCAAACAGAGGCTGCTGAGCAAAAGCGGATCCTCTTGTTAAATGCAGAAAAACATCCTGGGTTGAACAATATGTTTTCTTTAAAACCCTTTTTGAAAGCATGCCCTCTTAAACACAAGTAGTTATATATTACTTTATAATCAGTTTTTGTTTTTAACATACCATTTGTTTTTAAGATGTCCTTTATAAAAGTTTCTGAGATTTTCCCTCTCTTTTTTAGTATCTTATTAAATTATTAGCTTAGTTAATTGGTTAATAATTTTAAGCTGTGATGGTAAACTACTATTTAAGTGAATGTTTTTAGCAAGTACAATTGTCTGAAGAAGCGACCTGTGAGTCGTGAAAGCACTTAGCTTTGCTTTTTGTTGTTTTATTAAAGTTTCTGCTCTGTAAGTCTATGTGCAGTTTATACTTCTACCTTTGTACATTTTTTGCTGCACTTGACTGTACTCTGGACTCTTTTTTTGATACTTATTTTTTGAAACATCTCTTCCTGAGCAGTCTCTTATTCAGCCAACCTTTTCTTCATTCCAACCTCTGCGTTTTGTCACTTTATTATCTCACCTGGGGGGGCGGTGCCCCCTACAACCCTGCTAATAATATATTCCAAATCTGAGATCGCACTACAGTGAGGATATGGATGAATTTCCCATCCCCACTATACCACGATCTCCGTACAGTTTGTCGAACACACTTATGCGAATGCATTACTGCATTCGCATAAGTGTGTTCAAGTACCCCATGCTCTTGACACTGTGTGAACGACAAGCTGATTTTCGGCAGCATACATCACACAATTGAAAGTAAACCATAGTTAATATTGGGGAGGTGGTTATTAGTACCCAAACCCATTTACTTCAAGATAAAAAGGAATGTAAGTCATTCATCACTACCTACAGTTTAGATAGTCAGGCCATTTTTGAATGTCTCAAAAAGAACTGGGTTATATTTTCTTTTAACCCAGATATGTGTAACAAAATAGGGGATACCTCCCATATTGCATATAAAGAGGACATGTCAATCAAAAAAATTTTGGAACGGATGTTAAATAGGAAAAAAGGCATGGAAAAAATGTGCCCAATGTTCCCAATGTGTTAGTATATTGGTTGGTGAACACATACATATTGGAAGCGCAGTATATAGCATTCAGGAGCATTTCACATGGGATTCAAAAAAATGTATATATGGCTTGCTATGATTTATGCCCAGTGTTTTACATGGAAAAATCATCATCATCAGCCCTTTTTTTCTCATTTTCTACATGTGGTCGAGTATCGTGTTAAGTGTTGCCATCTCTCTTGATTCAGTGCAACACTCCTGCCTTCTTCATCACTCATGCCTGACTGTTGCAGATCTTCTTTCACACAATCCTTCCACCTCTTTGATGGACATCCTTGTTTCCTCTTACCTTCTTCCTTTCTGCCCAAATAAAGTACTCATGTACCAACTCCTTAGTTCAACACTTTCTGGAATTCATAAACTCCAATGCCCTGGATCAACTTATCCACACCCCCACCAGGGGCAACAATATCCTAGACCTAGTCATTACCAACATGAGTGACTGAAGTTCCACACCTGAAGTCAACTCCTAGTTGGTCTGATCTGACCATAAGCTAATCACCTTTGATATCCACATCCCGCCCCCACCCCCCATTAAGGAAAGCATGGTAAAAAATTTCTCCAAAGCCAACTTCATGCTTCTTAAGACAGAAGTGGTGAACTTTATGACACCCATGCAGATGGACAATACAGTTACAACTGCTGAATCCTACACAAATGCACTCTATAAGCACTTACACAAGTGCATGGATCGTGCTATCCCAAACAGAACCAAGATGCTATACTCCAAAAAAAGGAAGCCAATCTGGTGGTCCCCTGCCATAAACAAACTGTACAACAGAAGGAAGAAACTGTTGAAAAAGAGAGTAAAATCCCATGAGTGGAGGAGCTCCGTGGTCAGCCTCAGTAAGAAGCTGAGATCCCTTATAAGATCCTCCAAAGGTAGCTATGAAAACAAAATTGCCACTAATTCTAAGGACAACCACAAAGCATTCTATAGCTATGTCAAGAATCTTGATGGCAACACCCAGATCTGCTCTGAGTTACAGCACAATAGGTTCAGTGCTAACTTTACCCCTCCTCACCCCCTAAAGGGCCCATATCTATACAGGAAGAATGCATAGTCCCTGTAATCACAACTATGCAGGTAAAAGCTGCACTCTCTAAAGCCAAAAACACAGCATCCATGGGACCGGACAACATCCCAGGCTGCATTTTACATGAACATCAGAACGAACTGGCTCCCCACTTAAGCACCATGTTCAATAATAGCCTCACATCATGCTTTGTGCCGACTGAATGGCGCACAGCAACAGTTATCCTACTCCACAAAGGGGGAGCCACCACTGATCCCGGGACCTATCAACCTATTAGCCTGACGAGCCTGGTCTGCAAGGCCATGGAACATATCATCATGAAACTCATAAACAAAGACATTGGTAACCTCCAAACTCTGGATCCCACCCAGTTCAGGTTTGTGAAAGGCAGATCATACCTCCTGAACCTGATTGACTTCTTTGAGGCAGTTACCAAAGCCGTAGATGTGGGTAAGGTGGTTCACACAGCCTATCTTGACCTCGACGAGGCTTTCAACACCATCCCCAATTCTGGAATTATAGCTAAACTCACTAAACTAGGTATAAATCCCTATGTCACAAGATGGGTTGCCAACTGGCTCACTGACAAAACCACACTGTAAAAGTTGCAGACTCCAAATCTGACCTTAAAGCAGTGACAAGTGGAGTACCACAGGGTTCCATCCTGAGACCTCTCCTGTTTGGTATCTACTTCTCTGAAGTACAGGCTAACACAGAAGGCCTCTGGCTAATGAAATTCACAGATGACTGCAAACTAGGAGCCATAGTCAATTCCCCAAATGATGTGAACATCCTACAGAAGGGCCTCATTGAGACAGATGCCTGGTGTCAGAGCCATGGTCTCAAGCTCAATGCCAAAAAGTGCACTGTCATCCCCTTTGGTAAAAACTCTGTACCCATGAACTACCACATAGGCAGCAATCTACTTAACACCGAATGTGTGATAAGAGACCTTGGGACCCAGGTGGACAGTAGTCCCTCCTTTGATAGTCACATCACCACAGTAGTCAGGAAGTCCTTCTACATGACACACCTCATCATAAAAGGGTTCTCATCCAAGAAAAAAGAGGTCATTGCTACCCTCTACTCGACACTCATTAGACCCATTATAGAGTACAAAGCCCCTTTTGGAATGTACCTCACAAGACATCTGCAGCAGCTGGAAAGGCCACAGAAGTACCCCACAAGGAGGATTACTGGCCTCAAACAAATGCCCTACACTAACCGCCTCAAAAAATTTCAGCTTTACTCCATAGCATATCGCCTACTCTGAGGTGATCTCTGCCTAACATCTAAAGCTATGTCAAACCCAGAGCTGTTGGACATGCTACACCTAATAAAATCCCAGTCCCTCCAAGCTACACGCTCTAGGGACCTAAACTTTGTCACCACAATAAACAGGACATGCTGGAGGGATAGATTCCTGTCCCAGAGACTTCCCATACTCTGGAACAGGTTACCCATCTATGTCAAGCAAAGTTCTTCATTAGCACTCTTCAAGAAAAATCTTGATGAGTGGATGGGAAATAGGAAATACACCCCGGGATCACTTCTGTATCTCTGCTCTGCTCAACAGTGGCACAGGAAAATAACTTTCTTGGGTGGCATAAGCCAGGGAACCTTGTTGGCTAGGCTTATGTAGGCCCTTGGGCCGATAGCCTAGTACCTACCTATGAACCTATGAACCTATGAATATCTGTTTAAAGCTTCTTCCATTTTTTCCAGCCTTTTGTTTTTTGTGTTGATATACTCCATCAGTGTTTTATTTAGTTTAACCAGGTCTATATGTAGTTGTCTTATATCTTCCTGTAGGTTATTAGAAGTCACGTTTGAAGGTTATATTGCTTTTTGCTGAACAGCTGCAGAACTTTCCCCAGTCAGTGTTTCTTCCTCACTTTTTGTAGCTGATTTTTTTTCCAGGTCTTCTATATTTCTGTATTCCTGGCATCCAGGCAGTGCACTTACTAACCAGTAACTGAAATTTACCCATAAACACAAGTCTGCTGGCGTTATCTGTTGAGTTTCTGTTTTCACACAGGGAGAGATAGAAACAAGCTGTCACTCAGTGTGCAGCCATCTTGGAAGCATCTTGGAAGTCAGTGTACAACCCAGTTTTGATATAATTTTTACTTTGTTATACTTCTCATTTTTAACTATTGTTTCACTGACAAGCATTTTTAAACCATCCCCTGGATTTACTAATCTTCCATGCAGGACTAGCTTAGTCCTGCACGGAAGTGGCCATTTAGGAGCAGGATGGCAGTGCACCATGCATATTAATGAAGGCATGCTGCCTGAGCTCCTAATCTTACACGGAGCATGTAAGAGTACATGTGAGCGTGTCAGAGAGCAGAGCTCTCAGAATATACATGCCCCTGCAATAAAGAACAGCAGAAAGCCCTAAAAGAATAAGCGAGACTGCTCATAGGTGTGCGCATACCCCCAGCAACATCCCCCCACATGTACAAGAGCAATAGTAAACAAATAACAATAAAAAGATCCAATTTATGTTTTTTATGAAACAGATTAAATTTAACCGTAGGTGCGCAGGTTTGCCCATCGCTTAGCTATGGTTAATGCTGTTTAAATGACAGAAGAGGATAAAAAGGAAGATATATGCAAATTAAGCAGTATAGCAATAGTGTAGTGGGCAGAGCATTTGCTTTATGAGCAGTCATTCCCGGTTCGATTTCCACTGCAGCACATTCCATTTTCCATGTCAAATCATGTTATGATGAATATTTTTAGTTGCATAACCTACTAGATAACATATATTTGTGAAGTGGAGTACTGCATTAAATGCAGATGTGAGGTGTCAGTATCATAATGTTGCAAAGTCCACAGATAAACACATGTGCCCCATACAGTATATGTATACAGGAATCAGGGATACAAATGTAAGGTAAAATGTACAATGAATGATAACTCCATACAGCTTCCAAATCCCCTACCCACCAAAGAACCATTAAACATTACTGTCTAAATTAGTGCAGCGGTAAGCGGGAGTAAGCACTAGTAAGCAAGAGAAAGCACTATTAAGCAGTAGTAAGCAGGAGTAAGCATATGTAAGCACTAGTAAGTGGGTTTAAGCTCGTTTGCATGCGGGTAAGCAATGTGCACACAGGTTAAGCAATATTGAAGCTAACTCTCTGTAAGCATCATTAACCAGAGGTTAGCATTGCTTACCCTTGCGCAAATCCACGCAAACCCACTTACAACTGCTTAAAAGTACCTTAATCACTCTGTATCCAATGGCCCTTGTTCTGCCCAGCAACAAAATAAACAGCCTTGCAGGTCTTGAACCCAGGACCCCATACACTATAGTCACAGTTGTTAACCACCAAGTCATCACAAAAGTACATAAGAATGAGTTATCACCAAACAAATCCTCACTATAGTAAAATTAAACTGAACATGTGAAAATAATCAGTATACAGTAATCTGTTCTATAATCCACTACATAACATAAATATGTGAACTGGAGTACAGCAGTAAGCCCAGATGTGAGGTGCAATTGTAACAGAGTGTTGAAGAACCCAATTAAACACAAGGACTCCATACAGTGTACATACACATGAATCATGGATACCAGACATATATATATAAGATGTAAGGAATAGTAAATCAATGACAAAAAGCAAATATAATGCACATTAAATATTAAGCATTGCTAAGCATTGCACAGGCCAGCTTAGTTGGTGTAAGCAATGTGTAGGCCAGCTAACTCAATTTGCCCATTGGTAAACCCCTTTAAACAATGCCAACCTTAGGTAAGCAGGTTTGTCCATAGCTTTGCCTTTTCAAATCACGGCAAAGTGCAGGAATTCAGCCCTACTTAAACCCAACATGCGGAAATACATCTCATAACTGGTTGTAGCTTTCCCTTGCAGGCAAATGTCAGAAAGGGGAGAGGGAGTGCACTTTCGGGCACAGCGCTGTGGCATCCAGGAGTCCATAGTCATGGCAGGACTCCTTGTCAAAGACCATGAGCAGAAACTGTTGCAGGGCCAGTACCAGAGTTCCCAATATAAGGCGGAAGCCTGGGACCATCTTGCCCATGACCTCACCAGTGCCACTGGCATACCCTGAACTGGTGAGCAGGTCAGGCATCACTATGCCGACCTGAAGTGGTGTAAGGGGGATCTCTTGGATCAGTGGATCCAAGAGGCTAGGAGGACAGGGAGGTCCCAGCTGTGTGTAAGTATCACTCCACTACCTGTTTAATAATTGCCAGCTCATGCATATTATGGATAGGTATGGCTAAATATTCCTCTTATGAGCTTCACAGCAGCCAGTGAGTGGGCTGTGAACCAGGAGGCCCATGGCTGTCGATGGGAGAGGTTGCAATGTGAGACAGGTTAGTAATACTCTTGCCTGTACTGTCATATGAAATAAATCTAACTGTATTAGTAAGTCAGTTGCCTGTAGAAAACCAGTATTGTTTAAGGCAAGTACTGCATACACCGGAGAATATGGCAAGAAGAGTCTCATATAGTTTGTATGTAAATAAAAGCATAATAGCCTGACAATAAAGGTCTAACTGCTGGACTGCATGTGTATACTCTGGTATGATATGGTAATGTAGATTTGCAATCACTTAATAGTACTGTTGTATTAAGCACTGTTACCCACACTGTGCAACATAAATAGAATGTGTAGGAAAGTCTGTATATGACTGGTGTAATCCCCAGAGGTCATTTAGTACAACTGAGAGAGACACAGACAGAAAACAGTGAAAAGACAGACAACAAAATCCGAATAGCACACGTAACTAAGATGTGAGCTGTTGTATTTTTAGCACACACAGCTATGGTTTGAATCCTGGGAGTGGAAGTAGTCTGCATACAGCATCATACCCCACAACTGTACAGATATGTCCAGAATGTCCAGTAATTTGACCCATATCTGCTGCCTGTCACTCTGTCCCCCTGGGAAATCAGTGGGATGGCCCCAGACGTATAAGCAGCAAACAAGAAATACAACTGATTGTCACACATCTATAAGAACAAACCTGTCACTCTAGCAACTCCCCAAACTGTTATGAGAGTAATAAGCCAAATATGTCCTATCTACACTCCCATGTTGTCAAGCTGT
The DNA here is from genome assembly GCF_019279795.1 of Protopterus annectens. Classification (NCBI taxonomy): domain Eukaryota; kingdom Metazoa; phylum Chordata; order Ceratodontiformes; family Protopteridae; genus Protopterus; species Protopterus annectens. Next base: position 1,974,329,064 of record NC_056728.1, read on the forward strand.
GACCAGAGTGTGTACAGTAACAGAGTGAGATGTATGTGCATAATACTAATGTGCAATCTGATACTTTGTGTGGCAACATGCAGGTAGTGCTAACATACATTACTCCCACAGGTATGTCAGATATGAACACTGTGCTGAGAAATAAAAGCTTGATTCCCTGTACTGGTACTGTTTACTCTGGTATTGTATGAAATTGTGAGAGTTGCAGTTGCTCTGAATAATTAGGTATCACTGATCACTGTCACCCACACTGTGCTACATAATATAACTGTGTAGGAAATCCTGTATAAGAGTGTTGTAAGTCACTAAAGGTTGAAAAGGGCAATAGTCTACATATGTCCCAGTTCACATGCATGTGGTCAAGATATGTCCAGAGTCTGTGCAAAACGAGATGGACAGGTATGTACATAACAGTTAGTGTTAATAAACAATTCCTCCACAGGTATTCCAGGTAAGAGGTGTATACTGCAGGTAAAACCAGTTCATGTATAAAGATGTAGAAAGCCATATCACTGTCTAAACTAAGGCAATAGGGTAGTGTAGTAATACTTGTAAGGTACAGATAACAGCACTGACTAGGAAAGTAATGCAAACTACAGGAATACACTAGTTGTTAATTGACATCTTTCTCCCCCCCCCCACCATATCTCCAATGATACACTAAATACCCACCTCAACTGGTACATGACTCCACTGTTATGTTGGGACATATGTCCTATTGGTTGATAATTATTTAAATCTATTTTTACGCATGTGCTATGTTGAAATACTCCAACATTGGTGGCATGGTGCCATCAATGTACCTGCATGCTGTTATTACCACTGTGGTCCCATATATGCATGCGATCCATTTGCTATGCAACTGTTCCATATCTGGTGTCTGGGTTAATGGGAATATCTATGCATGCTGTTATACCTAACCCTGGAATGTGTTGACTATTACTAACCCACATATGCACCATAGCATGTATCGGAATGCGGGTCCCAGTGGACCCACCTGTCCCACCTCAACTGGCCATGGCACCAGGAACCAGCACGTCTAGGGCTCAACCCAGGACCTCCTTGTCCGTTGGTCCTGCACCGCCTTCAGATGGAACTACCTCAGGGGATGAGGCTCCCCCCCAATAGCGGGCATGGACAATAAGCTGTCACCTGTCGCCAGGTCCAGGTCATGGTGCGTAGAGAGCTCAATCAGCAGTTTGGAGATCTTCTATGCCAGCTCGAGGGCCATGTGTCGTGACTAGAGGGTCGGCCTGGCTCTCCTACTCAGCCACCAGCACAACCACATTCGGGGCTGTGAAGGTACAGTGGTGACTGCCCATGGGTGGGGATTTCAGTCCCACTGTTTCCACTAGGGGGCTCATGGGCTTCTGATTTCCCAATACCCCTCCCCATCAAGGTGTTTACCCCCCACATGTGTCATATACTGCCCCTGTACGCATCTTGTTTGGATTGTCTATTAACCTACCCAACTTACCTCCCCAAATATACCTACTATCCCTCCCCAACATCCTACTCTCACCTGAAAATAAAGGGGCAATCTGTTCCCCCCAAAAATTCTCGCCACATACATATCTGTCCATTTCGCATACATGTCCACTGGACACATGTAATCTGGTCTAACTGGCATCACAACATATTATTGTTGTCCTCACCCCTCTCTCAGGGGTTTGAGTGTCCAACTCTACCTCCTAATTAAGTGTATATGCACAGCTGTTGCTGTAAAAGAAATGGGCAGCTATGGACCTTCCCTACACCCTCCTACGCATCCCTAGCTATTTTCCCCACTGTCTTCACTCTTTGTGCCCCTTTTTCACCACTTTCCTATCAGCCTTCTTTTCTTTTAAAGAAATTAGCGTGGGGGTAAGTGGGAGTAAGCAATTTTAAGCAGCAGTAAGTGGGGTTAAGCTTGTTTGCATGAGGGTAAGCAATGCATACACAGGTTAAGCAATTTAGAAGCTAACTAAGTATAAGAAACTGTAATTGGAAGTTAGCAGTGCTTACCTCTGTGGAAACCTTCGCAAACCTGCTTACAACTGCTTAAAAGTGCCTTAATCACTATGTATCCAACAGCCCTTGTTCTGCATAGCAACAACATAAACAGCCTTTGCAATGCTCGAACCCAGGACCTTGCGCACCATAGCCAAAGTGATTTACCACTAAGCCATGTCAGATACACATAGCCCTTACAAACATATCATCCAGCCCAGTCATTCCACAGTACAGGAAATGTATTTCAACATGTAGATGTATGTGTCTGTGTATATATATTAATATCTAAATAGATATATCATATGTATATATGAATATATATATATATATATATATATATATATATATATATATATATATATATATATATATATATACACATATATATATAAACATATATACATACATATGCATACATCTATAGATATATATATATGTCTACATATATATATATATATATATATATATATATATATATATATATATATATATATATATATATATATATATATATATATATATATATATATATATATATATATATATATATATATATATATATATATATATATATATATATATATATAAGCATAAATATATATCTATATAGGTATATACAGGCATACATATACAGATATAAAAGGGAACATAACAAAAACATATATGTCCACAAGCACCACTCATGGGGTTGAGGGGACTCAAACAACATACGTCTTGTATGTATAGATATCCCCCCTCACAGCCAAACACATCTGCCCTGCAATATAATACCAACTGTTGCAGATCCCATAGCCAGGACCTGACACAACATGGGCACAGGATCTTAACAGTACTCCATCCAACCTGTATGATGTCAGGCTGATATCAGTAACATATTATGCAGTACAGTCTGGCTACCATAGGGAATGTACAATGTGGAAGTAATCAACATTCCCAGGATACATATACACAGACACATATATGCAGATACATATATATATATATATATATGTGTGTGTATATATATATATATATATATATATATATATATATATATATATATGTAACTACACATACACACACAGAGATATGTATAGGAAGATACATATGTAGAAGGTGCACACAATATGGAGCAGCCACTATGCCTACACTTACCAGTTGGACACTGTATGAACCACCCATACAAATGACAATTGTTGCCTGCAACATATACCCACACAGAGGTCAAAGGATATAACACCACACACAGGTTTGCATACATGGGAAAGATTTATTTGTGTACTATTACAGTTGTATATGCCATGTCATATATCTGTTTAGACACTGACATACATATAAACAGAGTAATGCAACTGTGAAACAGTTATATTAATACAGTAGTCTGGAAAGGTTTACATATGTTGCTATCTAGGCTGAGGGCTTCAAGTAGTACAATAGTAAAGACAGACTGGGCCACTGGATACCAATCAATCAACAGTAAGTAATGCAGCAGATGTATAGTTCAGTAGCCTCTATCTACTCTCTGTACACAATCCCTAGGGGGTAAAGACCTCAGCTGACACAATGGGATGTATCTGTTACATAACAAGGCATAACTGAAGCCATAACAATCACACTGACAAACAGAACAGTATGTATGGCAGGAAGCAGTATGCCTGCATTTACCCAGGGTGAATTGTATGGTAATGTGCATCCAGATACCTTAAGGCAGCTTACCCCTGTTACCCCCACACATTGTAACAACCTAGGTTAGTTATGGTGCTTCCCCCCTAGACTCAATAATACAGGGCCATATACCAGTGTTACATACACTGGCCTCTGGAGTGCATAAGGGCACACATGTATTGTGTAGGTGAAACCCACACATATATGGACCCAACCCCACAATATGTGTGGGGGACACAACAGCAGTGGACTGATGGCAGGAATGGCAGCATGACATACTCACAGCCCACTACATAACAATCCCTGACAGCATGACATATGTACAAAGCCTGGTATGTAGGTGGAGGACAGAGGCTGGAACACAGGCCCATTTGTGTAAAATTGTTGTCATACACTAAGCAAGTCGCTGGTGTTACAGGATAGTCTGCAACATACCCTTAGTCAGGAATATGAAGTTAGAAACAGAATGGATGTAGCCATGTACTGATAGCACTCAACACACACACGCACTGCCAGTGGTATATCTGAAACAAAACCTGTGTTGTGGACAGACAAAACATAATAGGCACACCTCTGGCCATCAAGTGGATAGGCCCACAGTTGAGAGCTATGCAGACAGACTGCATTCCAAGTTAAACTAGTATGTACACAGAAACCCTGTAACACTGGTGCTATACAATGCATACAACAACACTACTCACACTCTGTCTGTAGTTCTGGAACCTCCTACAAATATGTAGCTGGCCTGAGTGTGCAGGTTCTCCTTTAAGAGGTATTGCTACATGCTGTCTATAACACTGCTGCCCACACACAGGAAGGATGTCCATCAATCAGGAAAGGTAAAGGGAACATGCCCATATGATGTAGGGATTTATAGTAGTTGGCTGCCATTACAGTGGTAATTGGAAGTACTACACAGCATGCTGCATGCAGGTAGCAGGTGGAGGACACTGATTGGTGCAGAGGCCATCATCTGATCATGTACATCACCTACAAAATCCATGCTGCAATCCATGCAAAGCAGCTCATTCCAATTACTGGAGAGAGACTGAGAGAGAGAAAAAGAGTGCGTGTAAGGCATAAACAAACAAAAAATAAACATCAAGCAAACCATCCAGAACAGACTTCATTCCCAGAACAGGTATGTGAAGTATATATGCATGTAATTGACCATAGTACTTGGTCCATAATAATGGGATAGATGATGTGGAATGATTTATATGTGCCTTCAGGTGTTGTAATGATGTTCAGTTGAACAGGACAATATAGTCCATCCCTGTGGGTAGTGGGCCATACCCATCAACCGTGCAGAGCTGCACTGACTGATAAGATGTAAGCCATCATAGTGTGGTTGTGTAATGGAAAGTATGTATATTACTGTGGCCAATAGCTAGTGGTGGAAGTAATACCATAATGATGGACACATGGGTTCCACCGGATTGTGGACCTGATGTCTGGATGTACCCCACATATAGGTATGCATATGTGTGTGTGTGTGTGTATATATATATATATATATATATATATATATATATATATATATATATACACAAATATACAGATACCCATGTGTAGACATATATATGACATATATATATATATATATATATATATACACACACACACACACACACACACACACACACACACACACACATATATATAGATATATACCTATATGCACATGTCTACATATATACAAACACACACACAAACATATATGTATGTAAATACATGTCCCCTATATTACCCTCCACAGTGCTGCATGCTATGTGTGAGGAGACAGCACACATAGCAATACACACAGATATCTACAGCTGTCAGTGTGTGCAACATGGATGGGTATGTCACATGTGAACCCCTTGTTGGGACAACATTGCCCTTGTCTGTGATGTATGGAATGGGAATATGGGGAAGTATGGCAGGTATTGTTGTGGAGGGGGTCAGGGTTGGTAGATATAGAGGATAGCCTACAGGTATGGCATGTGACACATGTGGTGGGTAAACACCCTGGATGGTGTGTGTGGTCTGTGATGTGGACACCCCATGGGCCCCAATATGGACACAATGAAAACAAGCCACCCACCCACTGCTACTCACAACAGCAGTCCACATCCTGAAGGTGCCTGGAGGTGGAGCAGGAGGAGCATGTGGGCCCTGTGAATGTGTTCTGGGTGCCTCAACGTGATGTAGCGCATCCCACATGTGCCTGTGGAGCCCGCTATAGAACAGACCCTGGACCTGATCTTGGGGTCAGGAACATGTCTGTGTGTGCCCCTGGTGGGGGGGACAACATCCCCTGAGTTGGTTCTACCTGATGGTATTGCTGGACCAGTACATGAGGAGGCCCCAGGGTGGGTCACACATGTGATGTGGCCTGGTAACATGGGCAGGTGAGTTTGGAGAGGTAGTTCTGCTGGCCAATAGTGCATATACATGCTATTGTGTCACTGTTACAGAACATATGTCGGTAGTAATAGTCTACACAATCCCGGAACATGTCCAACAGCATGCATAGATTACCTCAATAACACAGAGTATCAGACGTGCAGCAAACATACAGAAAGCATACCACAGGCATACATGGAACTATTGTGGCTCTGACAATGACATGCAGGTGAATAGTCTGTAATAGGCCAGCAATGATAGTGTCCACACAGGGAACTTGGCTACAAACACATTGCACAAAGCGTGGTACAGTACAATATCTGCCTCACTGGTAGGTATGCTGTAGTCATACCTATTGAGTTGTGTGTACAGTTTGCTGTTTCTGATATGGTGGGTGGTAACAGTGATGTTTATTAAGAACTGTGGTAACCTTGCTGCATGACTTGCTCACACCTGTGTCCATCTTTATGTCTTTCAGGCATGATGTCCCATGGAAGAATGCCAGCGTACTCAGCAGCTAAAAATGACATACTTGTGAACAACCTCATAGAGGACTATGCAGTCTTGTTCGGCCAGGCCGCCCGTGATCAACAGCAGCAGACCACCCTGTGGAATGACCTAGTCCACAGGGTAAATTATGTTGGACTGCACAACCGCAGTTATGAGCAGGTCTGGCATCATTGTTCTGACCTGCTTCGCAATGCCCATTGGCGTGCTGTTGCAGTCGGGGGGGGTCACCTCACCACAGGGGGGGCATGCCATCCATCCCCCCTGACATATTTGGAGGAGCTCCTAGCCAGCCTCGTGGCACCTGCCTGTCCACATAACCACCAATCACTGGACACCTTTGTGAAGGTGGGTGCCACCCATACACCAGTCAAGGAGCATGTAGGTAAGGCCACAGTACACATCAGTAGACCACTGTTGCATATACATCCGCATTGGTACAGATAGATCATGCATATCTGACATGTCAGAGATATATTTTCTTGCTGCATAGTAGTGATAAACAGATGTGCATATGTGGTAGTATTGTGGACATGTACTGTTGATGTATTGTAATGCTGCACCCACCCTTAGCAATGTGACAGGTGTGGCCACTGACTTTGAATCTCTCACCCTCTTATGTAGGTCCCTCTGGTATACCACCAAGGCAGCAACCTGTAGCTGGTGAGTATGATTTATGTAGATGCTTGCCAATACACCGGGCATGTAATGGCAATGGTATATTTCATGCAGACATCAAACACACCTACCCAGAATGCATGCTGTACATGTGCATGTATTGTTGCTGTTAAATGCATGGCATCACAGTGGTGACCATGATGGGGTATTGGAAGAGTAAGTCAGACACTTGCATGATAACTAACATCCTGTCATTGCGGAATATGTCCACAGGGAGTAACATAATGGTGGGAGACATGGCCTACAGTAGGGACATGTTTGGAACAACACCTATATACAGTGCAACACCAGTGTATATACCTGTAGGACAATGGCAACTGTTGCAGAGTTACACTATGGCATAAGGCATTACTGTGGTCCACATTATCAGCTGGGACTAGGCTATAACATGTGGTGTTTACTGCATGGGACACTGCAAAGTGACACACACATGTAGGCCTTACTTGTCAAGCATCTGCAAAAAGGCTGAAGGAGGGGGGGTGTCAGCATGACACACCAGTGCACTGCAGCAGGGATCCTAAGGATGCTAAGAATGGCTGTATCTACACATAGTCAGGGTCAGGAACTGTGGAAGACGTAACCCTACCCCACAGCAATAGTGACGGCAGTGTGTGAACACCAAGAGATGTGCACATGTGTAGTCCTTGCAGTCATGCAGATTAGGGGGACATGTGTAGGGCAGACTGAACATACACTGGCAAATGCAGATGGCCCACGCTAGTATACCCCTGTCAGGACTAGTGACTGCTGTAGTACACATAACAGTAGGTGAAACAACCTGTCATGATAATGGTGTGCACACATATGCCCATACGGAGTGCATGTATCATGGACAGCATCCTCACACCTAACACATTATGTAGACACTGCATGTGAAAGTACAGGACATATGTCACATATCGGGCTCATGTACTGTTAAGATATGCGGTGATGTGGTCCCATGGCAGATCAAGGATGGGTGCATCACATCAATAAGCGTGTGTACACCCCCCATAGCCACGGTATGCTCTGATGGTTGTCGGTGTAATAGTATTGGATTGGTCATACATGGTCCGCTGATGTTGAGTGCTGTAAATCAGACATCAGGCATTCACAAATTACATCTGTCCACATATCATCCCAGGTATGTGTTGCTGAAAGACATAGGGGCTGTGAGCATTAAAGCTGACATAACTGACACAGTACTACACATTCAGCAATGGGTTTTACACTTGTGAGGTGTGGTGCACAGTACATGGCAGGGTGCAGAACAGGGCACAGCAATACTGTGTACATGGGTGCAGTGGTATCCAGGGGAAGGGGCATCACCTACTGACACATCACATGCATCACACACGTATACTGTTGCAAGCATGGATTGACTATAGCTGCACTGCATGCTGTTGTGTACCATATGTTATGCATGTTGACAGATGGATACTAGGAGGACTGTGTGTACTATCATTGAGCAACCTCACCTGTATGTGTGTGTGTGCATCCTGGTGGGTAGTTAGTTTGTCTGTAGGGTCACTCTGGTGAAGTGGAGGGAGGTTGATGCATGCAGGATGCGTGTGTGCATATGTGTGTGTTTGTGTGGGTGGCTGTATGCACATGTGTGATTGTGGGGTTGTTCATACAGCAGTACATCCCTTTGAGAATATGCAGTATATGGACATGGACTGCCACATTACACACCAGGAATACTTGTCATGTATGCAATTACAGGACAGCTGATAGTATAATAAGGTCTGTAGCATGGAACATGCATTGAGAGGGAAGGTATACATCAGGTATACCCTTAATATCACATTCAGCAGAAAGGTGACCGACAACCCACATCTGCAGCACTACAGATACATTGGGGAAGTACTAGTCAACACCAGGTAGTGTATCCATGTATTACAGTTGCCACATAGGAGGCTGATTGAGCAACATATCTGGCATGTACTGAGCAATACATACACATGACACACCAGTGCATGATATTATGGAGTGAACATAATAGCCCACACGTATAGGGGTCATGCTCATGATGTCTGGGCATACACAGGGTGAACACTGAATGACAGCAGTGAGGCCATCTAAAACCACTACAGACAGGTCAGGCAGGTAATGTAGTAACAGGTCTTGTGTTATGATCACTTGTCTAGGCATTTAGAGGACAGATATGTTAATGACTGGTATCAATGTGTGTATGTTACCAAGTGTGATGCAGGATGGGGAACACATGGAAATATATGTGGGACTGTCTGTAAAGTCACGGACAGGTAGGTATTATGGTGGTGTGTGTGTGTGTGTGTGTGTGTGTGTGTGTGTGTGTGTGTGTGTGTGTGTGTGTGTGTGTGTGTACTGTTAGGCAATGCTGTACAGGTTTTAAAGTGCATTTATTGTTTCCCCCCACAGGTGTCGAGGTGGGTCATGGTCCCTTCTGCATGCAATCTGATGTTGCTGTCCATACAGACACTGAAGATGATGATAGTACTGTTGAGGCACAGGTGGGGTTGTCAGGGGCCGAAACAGCAGGAACATTTGACATCCCCCTTTTAGCCACCCCAACCCCACACACAGTTTCAGTGCCTATACATACCTCATCACCAGTGGCCATAGCAGATGGACAGCTGGCGTTTGGTGGCAGTGCACAGGAAAGTGTGGTAACCATGTCTACTGTGTCTGGTCGCAACAGGAATAACTGGATGTCAGGCAGGGCACCACATAGTCAGATGTCCCAGGGTGCTCGTGGTAGGGCTGCTGGTCATAATGTCCCTGGCAGATGCGACACAGCTGGTACCAGCAGATGCATGTTTAAGGCTGTCATGGTGGTGCAGGCATTTATAGAATGTTACACCAGACAGGGCCTGAGGCTGCAGAGGGCTGCTCTCACATCTGCAAGTGACAACACCCGTGAACTGGTTGGTGCCATCCGTTTGCTAACTGAGTTCATGGATAGATGATCTGGTGAGATGAATACCCTCATCAACCTTTGTCTGTCCGTGCTTGAAGGTGTGGTGGGAGTGTGGCAACAGCCTAGTGGATGTAGGCCAGCAACACCAACAGCTGGAAGTCAATGTGGATGTTCTAGGACAGCAAGGGGCTCCTGTAGTGGCAGTACCAATCCCGCCACTGTGTGGGGGGCACTGTCCACACCGTACTACAGCAGGCCATGAGCACGTGGTCATGGCCAGTCCCAGGAGGGACCTGGTTCTAGCGAACATATGTCATCATCAGATGAGAGTAGCACATCGAGGACTGTACCTGGATATGCCCATGGAACCCCTGGCAGACACAGTCCAAATGTCCATGGCTGGAGGTAGTGAACTGCACACCCTGCCATGTATGGTCTTCAGCTGCCCATAAACACCTGTGTAGGGCAGCCATGTGGCAGAACTGTGTGCATGCATACCCACACACTATACAAACACACCTAGGGCAACCCCATACCTACACACACCACATCACCAGGCCCAGTTCACCTCAGTATACCCCTCACCCACACACATGGTGTCAAATGTATGGCCCACCCTCGGCCTCTGGCAAACCAACAACACAACCTGTGCATATGATGATACCTGTGCCACATCCCTGTTATCCATACCATCGATGCAGGGACAGGCTAATATGGTTCTGATCCATGCAGTGACTGTACTACAGTGTACCACAGTACTGCAGTGTAACATGTTGTAAGGAGTAAAGTGTAATGCATATATGTCAGGTAGTGTAGCCATCCGGCAATAATGCATTATAGCTGTTAGTAACACTGGTTGATTGGAGTCTCTATAATGTTATCCATTTATGTTGTAGGTGTACATGTGTCAGCACAAGGATGGTCTGCAGTAATATCCCACAGCGGGGTATGGCACTGTGGTGACACCATGGCTGTGACATATCTGGAGTACAGAAGAACACATGTCATAGGTTTGTATAACAGTTATTGCCCATGCCACATGGACAGGTGACCAACTGGGGAGTGTATAATCTGCAACCTGATGCAAACCCATCCACATACATGCACACTCTTACTTGGCAACACTGGGACTAGACCCCTCCCTAGGTATGTAGTGATACTGAAGTGTGTGGCTTCCATTGCACACACCACACAGCATTTAGTGTGAGGTGTGTTCCAGGTTACATGTTACATGCAGAACATCCCCAGACATGTACAGTATGCTAATGGGGGATGTAATGGGTGTATATGGACAATATGTAGTGTGACATACCTTCATATACACATTAACAGACACATAACAGGCAGATACACATCCGAGAGACTTGGGCCTACTGCTGCTAACTAACTTGACCGTGTTTCCAATGTGTTACAGGTAGGCTGTACACAGCACATGCATAACAGGCCTGGATTGTGGTATCAGTTACCTGTATGGTTGATGGTGACAGTGGTAACCATAACGTGGTACATGGGGCATATACCGGGTGTACCTTGGTGTAATGACAGTGTACACAGCACCCACATCCCCCAGTGGATATTGTACTCCCTGAAACCCATGATGACACTCTTGACAATACCACCATCACACTTTGGTCACAACTGTGATACAACCCATTGTAGATCCCAACAGTGGTACTACAGGGATATGCATCTAATGCACATGTCACATGCTTAGTAGGGTGTTGCATTGTCATGCCTCACCTATGGGCAGCAACAACACTATCTGTACTACTGTGGGGCAATGGGTATTGTAATTGGAGTATGTGGCCTAGGAATGCTGTACCCTACAGATAAACAGACATGCACACGTACACACACTTGCCAGAACACAATGGGTATCCCATGCCTATCAACCCATTTGTACAATACTGTTGTGATGGTACTGCAAGGCTCATGTAGCCGGTACGAAGAGGAGCTTAACAGGGTACATGTAGTGTCCAATACAGCAGCAGCCATGACTGGCTATGGCAAGGTGTTGCGGCGGTTGTGAAGGTCCTCATGGAATTCCCATGTACAGGTGTGCTAGCACACAGACACTGCTATACTCAGTTATGCACATGTACACATGTGTCAGTACTGGGGTGCATCACTGCAGGTGGTCATAGCTGTGTACCTAGCTATTGTCCAAGGAAAGATGGGTTGTGTAGGGGTTGTGTGCACAGTGGTATCCTGCCACCTGCCATGTGGCAGCAATCAATCTATCAACAGGCACTACTGTGGTGACCCTCAGGGTGAGAGTGACATGCATCAGCCATTCCTCCAGGTGCCTCCTGCACATGGCCACTGAGGTGGTCAGGTTGACATGCATGCAACATGCTTTACAACACATGGTTAGTGTCTGTGATGGAGACCTGTACCCAGGCATGTTCTGTTGACTGTGGTAGTATAGTGCCGGTACCCGTGGCATGTGGTGCATACAGGGTGTTCTTTCCAATATGTGCCAGTTCTTACACAGCACAGACATGTCAGTGTCAATCAAGCTTATGATGCCTGTACATATCCCAGCTGGATACCTGTCATCTGCTCATCTGTACAGGGACTGACAGTCATCAGCTTGGCAAGTAGCTATGCAGTAGGATGAATGTGTTGACAGATAGATGTTTGACAACAATATGTATGCCATACCTACATGTCAGGAGCCCTCGCTATCATGTGCGGTAGTCTACAGTTACATTCCCCATGTCGGATCATTACCCAGTAGGGGTTATATACTGTGACACAGCTCACACACCAGGGATACAACAGGGAGGCCTCAGATTCCAGCTATGCTTGCAGGTGTGCCTGTTGTCAGTACTACATTTAGCAGTCTACTCTTGCCTGGGTAAGCACTGTCAACAGTAGTACCTCCATGACACACTACATGCCAGTATGACAGCACGTACCCTGGGCTACTACCCTTGTATGTAACACATTCACATGGATAACAGTGCTGTACAGGCCTCATATATATCTGTGTCCTGCACATGACACTCACACCCCTTGCTACTGTAATGACAGCACATAGGCGCATGTATTGTACATGACATTACATACACTTATTACAGATGTCATTACCCTGCTGTGTTATCAGACTGGGTGGCATGAACTGGCTACCAGGGCAGGTATCAAAATTTCTGCAATATAACAGCTAAGCTAATTTGTGCACTGGTAAGTGAAACCTTCACTGTGTAAGCACCCATACGTGTACCCATACCTTAGCACTGGTTAGCTTCACTCAAACATGCTTAAAGCTGCTCAAAACTGCCTTAACCACTATGTATCCAACAGCCCTTGTTCTGCCCAGTGACAAAATGAACAGCTCTTGTAGGTCTTGAGTCCAGGACACTGTACACTAAAGTCACAGCACTTAACCACTAAACCATGACCACTGTGAAGACAGCTGTTGCTTTTCCAATATAGCTGTCAGTACACATATTGATTAGTATTGAACAGCTGCCTTTACTTCCACAATTGTGTAGTACTTGTTATTAATATGACTGTTGCATCACATATGTTATTTTATCATAATGTACACATAGCAGATACATAGAGTGAGATACATCTGGAAGTGTATACACAACCATGAGGTTTACACATGGCAGGAATATGGATATATACATAAAA